>NC_057849.1:334019445-334322475 GCF_015237465.2 Chelonia mydas | reverse complement strand
AGAACAGGAACTGGCCAAATCTCAGATATCAGTACCAAGCCCTATGAGTAACATATGGTTGCTTAACAACCATGTTAAGAAGGGGCAGGCTCTCTGGCACTCTGGCTGGTTGATCAGCTCTTAGTGCTTTATTGATACACTTTTGAGAATGTGAGAGATGTTTTTTTAACTGTTCACAGGTTTAGTGTTTCTGCAAAGAAAGCCAAATTACTTAAATTTCACTGTCAAATCCACACCGCTAAAAAATTCAGCAGTGCTTTCCATCAGCAGCCAATACAGGAACTTACTGACAAAGGTTTCAGTGTTGGTCTGATTCCTTACATTTTTGCAAGGAGGCCAGTTATTAAGATTAGAATCGGTGCATGATGTTTTGTGACTGATACGTTTCAAGTTCTGTTTACTTTAATTAATATTGCCCTACTTTCTCCCCTTCTAGTGGCTGCGTCAACTGCTAATTCCACGGCTGGTGCGGCCATGAATTCTTTGACTTCTCTGGGTACTCTCCAAGGATTGGCTGGAGCCACTGTTGGACTGAATAATATTAATGCACTAGCAGGTACCGTAAACAGTGAGTATTTATTGCTGTGGTGGACAGCCTTCCCCAGTAATCACTGTAGGAAAAATATCAATTATAAACAGATTGTTACTTTTAACAAATATGCAAAACAGCGGGTAAAGCTGATCAACTTCCATTCTTTGCATATACCTGTATATATAGGGCCCTACCAAATTCATGGCCATGGAAAAACACGTCACAGACCGTGAAATCTGGTCTCCCCCCATGAAATCTGGTCTTTTATGTGCTTTTACCCTATACTATATAGATTTCATGGGGGGAGACCAGCATTTCTCAAATTGGGGTCCTGACCCAAAAGGGAGTTGCAGCGGGGTCGCAAGGTTATTTTAGGGGGGTCGTGGTATGGCCACCCTTACTTCTGCACTGCTGCCTTCAGAGCTGGGTGCCTGGAGAGCAGGGGCTGTTGGCTGGGCACCCAGCTCTGAAGGCAGCGCCCCACCAGCCGCAGCAGCACAGAAGTCAGGGTGGCAATACCACACCCTGCCCCCTTACTACTGCGCTGCTGCTGGTGGGAACGCTGCCTTCAGAGCTGGGCTACCAACCAGCTGCTCTCCAGCTGCCCAGCTCTGAAGGCAGCGCTGCCGCCTGAAGCAGCCCAGAAGTAAGGGTGGCCGTACCGCAACCCCCCCGCCCCCCCCCCACATAACTCCTTTTTGGGTCAGGACCCCTACAATTACAACACTGTGACATTTCAGATTAAAATATCTGAAATCACGAAAATTACGATTTTAAAAATCCTATGCTCATTAAATGGACCAAAATGGATCGTGAATTTGGTAGGGCCCTACATATATACAGTCCTTTAGCCTTAAGGTTTCACTAATCTTGCCCTCCAAGGTGGATTCTGTTGAGTTCCTGGGGGGGAAAAAAAAAGACTCCTTTTTTTGCAGGACATGTGGAATTTTAGGACCTGTGCTAGATAGTCAGAATGGATTCTGGAGATTGGTTTTGGTTACACGAAAGGCTCCTTTTGATTTCAGAAACCAAAAACATAAACCCGTGAAAACAGGTACAGTACCTCAGCACAAGATATAATTCAGGAATTAGTTTATTAAGAAACACGCATTTGCTGCAACTTTTCTATTAGTTATAGAGTCAGAATAGGACACCTTCTTTGACCTGGGAGCTGCATATTTGCTTAAAAATTAAAACCAATTTTTTGGTTTTTAATTTGCAAGTATGTGAGGATGGCTCAGTCATCTGTAGTACTAGAGCATGTAAATTTCTCCCATGTGGTGTAAAACAAGCACTGACATTTCCAGCTAAAAAGAAGATGTCAGTCATTAATCAGAACCTTCATCCTCATTATCAGTCACAGTAGCCAATCACAATCAAGCTTTTACTGCAGAACAACGATCCCTTCTGCTCTGTTTCTGTTACAATGACTTCACTTTTGCCTTCATTGGAAGAGATTCATCTGGCTGCATCTTCCCCCCCGCCCTGCCCCCAGCTTTTTTTAGCTGCTGCTGTTCCTTGCATCTAGCCTACAATGCAAGGAATCTATTTGGTCACCACCAGTCTCTAATTCATTAGCCATCATAATGTACCCACAGGAATGGATGTCCTCCTCAGTATCACTTGCTCACTCTGATGCTCTGCATGATGTCCTTTTTGTCACTGTTATCTAGCTGCTCATCCAGTCATTTTACTACTTGAGCTCTGATTGTCATTGATGGGAGGCAGGGGTGGAGAGGGTTAATTGATGTCCGTGAAATTGTGGTGAGCGCTTGCATGGGGCCTTGTGTAGGACAGGTCTTGCTTCTGGCAAGGACAAAAATGCTAGAAAACCAAACAAAAAAACCTTCCCAGTAAATGTGGTTCAAGGGCAGTTTAGCAAAAGTAAGCAAATCCAGAACTGCCCCTTGTCAGAATTTGAAGCAACATATGCTTTTTGTTTCTATCAAACCGAGCCATTGAAAATGGCACTCATGACAGATCTGGTCTCATTAACGATATTAACAATGTCTAATATTAATGTTCTTATCCTTGGTACATACTGAATGTATGTCGTGGGGCATATAAGCTTACAGCATCAAGGGTAGAGTGTTGCATGCCACCTCTTTTCATATGTACTCAGAACCCAAGCAAACTGGCACACTCGGAAAGATAACATTCCTTCACCAAGACTGATCCACAGTAAGCCACCTATGTGGTTTCACCTCTTGACAGCATGTGGGAATCATACCATCACACATTTAGCAATACTTGCTAGATTATGGATGATGGCTTTAGATTTTCCTAACAGGTATTTTCAAATGACATGAATGCAAATCCCATTTGCATGTGACATGTGAAGTATTATTGGTGAGTACACAACCAAGGACCAGATTTGATTCCCATGGATTTATACGAGGGTGGATTTGGTTCAAAATCTCATTATTTGTGAATGTTTCCACAGATTGCATGGAGAGTGTTTGCACATGGAATATCTGTCTGTGTGTGTGTGTGTGTCTATATCTATAGGTAGATTAGATATATAGATATAGATATATATATATATACACACACACATACAGATATTCCATGTGCAAATATATATATATATATGTATGTTTGTGTGTGTGTTTGAAAGAAACGTTTTGCAGTGAGATTCAGAGAGGGCACTGCTTTCTCATATGCTGTGATGTGAGTGACACCTCTTTCTCTCTTGAGAAATACTATGACACTGATTATCAGCCTCTGGTACTTGTGGCACTAATGGTAGTTAACTCTTTTGATACTGTAACTAGAGGCATCCCCTATCTGTATTGACAATATGCTGCTTCCGGGCCCAGGTATGCTCCCACTAACCATCTCCCATTCAGTTGTTTCCACTCTAACCTGTCATGGAGCATGTAGTCATGAAAATTTGGTTTGGAACCCTCTGTGTCCCATGTCAGGGCTAGACCATGAGCAATTTAATGGGATATAGAATCACTGGCCGGTAAAACCAAGCTCTTAGTCGCGTGAAATGGTGTAATTGCCCATAAAAGCTGGAAACCAATGATACATGCTTGTGGAATTAATGCTAGCCTTCTAAAGCACAAGTGGAGCTAGGTACAAGCCATGATGAGTTAGAAAAGGGCACTGAAGACAAATGCAGATTTGATCGTGTGTTTACACAAATGGTTGAGATTATAGTAGCTGAAAGGAAACAGGTTTGAGAAGTGGACTCTGATGTGGCCAATGGTAAGAGGCAATCCTTTAGGAAGTGCAGCCAGCCACAACCTATCCCTAAGTGACTTTCTTTCAATTAAAAATTTCTCTCCTGGGAACAGGAAGATTCAGCAACTAGGAAGACCCCAAAATCTTTGGATAACTAAAAAGCCAGTTCACGGAGACTGGGCAGCACAGTGGGATAATGTGTTAGACCGGGGTGGGCAAACTTTTTGGCCAGATGGCCACATGGGGTACGAAACTGTATGGAGGGCCGGGTAGGGAAGGCTGTGCCCCCCAAACAGCCTGGCCCCTGCCCCCTATTTGCCCCCTCCCACTTCCCGCCCCGACTGTCCCCCTCAGAAGCCCCGACCCATCCAACCCCCTGGCTCCTTGTCCTCTGATTGCCCCCTCCTGGGACCCCCCACCCCAAACTGCCCCCCCCAGGATCCCACCCCTTGTCCAACCCCCGCCGCTCCCTCTCCCCTGACTGCCCCAACCTATCTACACCCCTGCCCCCTGACAGGCCCCCCAGGACTCCCACGTCCTATCCAACCCCTCCTGTTCCCCAACCCCTGGCCAGCCCAGAACCTCTGCCCCATCCAACTGTCCCCTGACTGCCTCATGGGACCTCCCCCACCCCTAACCGCTCCCTGTCTTCTGACTGCCCCTACCCAACTGTTGCACCGCTGCATGCACCACCACCACCCCCCCCTTACTATGCCACTCAGAGCGGCAGGAGCTCGCAGCCCCACTGCCCACACGGAGGCATGACTGAGTGGGAACAGTGGGGGAGGGACCGGTGGTAGCCTCCCGGGCCAGGAGCTCAGGGGCTGGGCAGGACGGTCCCGCGGGCCATAGTTTGCCCACCTCTGTGTTAGACTGTGGCCTCTGGAGAAGCAAATTCAAATAAAGTTATTAATGAAAAGAAATCTGATGTGTAATAATGAAATCACTAATGCGAGGAGGGGGAAGATGGTTTTATGATTAAGAATGTGAATCAGGAGATCTGAATACTATTGCTGGCTCGGACACAGACGTTTCATGTGATCCTGGGCAAAGTCATTTATCCTTTCTGTCTCTGTTTCCTCATCTGTAAAACAGGGAAAATGGCATTGATCTACTTCACAGGGACAGAGAGAAACTTGAACTTAATAAAAAGAAAAGGAGTACTTGTGGCACCTTAGAGATTAACCAATTTATTTGAGCATAAGCTTTCATGAGCTACAGCTCACTTCATCAGATGCATACTGTGGAAAGTGTAGAAGATCTTATTATATACACACAAAGCATGAAAAAATACCTCCTCCCACCCCACTCTCCTGCTGGTAATAGCTTATCTAAAGTGACCACTCTCCTTACAATGTGTATGATAATCAAGGTGGGCCATTTCCAACACAAATCCAGGTTTTCTCACCCCCCCCCCCACACACACAAACTCACTCTCCTGCTGGTAATAGCTTATCCAAAGTGACCACTCTCCTTACATTGTGTATGATAATCAAGGTGGGCCATTTCCAGCACAAATCCAGGGTTTAACAAGAACGTCTGGGGGGAGGAGGGGAGGGTAGGAAAAAACAAGGGGAAATAGGCTACCTTGTATTTGTGTCCATTTACTCTTTTACGTAGAGACTGTCCAGTTTGACCAATGTACATGGCAGAGGGGCATTGCTGGCACATGATGGCATATATCACATTGGTGGATGTGCAGGTGAACGAGCCTCTGATAGTGTGGCTGATGTTATTAGGCCCTGTGATGGTGTCCCCTGAATAGATATGTGGGCACAGTTGGCAACGGGCTTTGTTGCAAGGATAGGTTCCTGGGTTAGTGGTTCTGTTGTGTGGTATGTGGTTGCTGGTGAGTATTTGGACACAAATCAGATGTCAAGAATTATAACATTCATAAACCAGTCGGAGAACACTTCAATCTCTTGGTCACACGATTACAGACATGAAAGTCGCTATTTTACAACAAAAAAACTTCAAATCCAGACTCCAGCGAGAAACTGCTGAATTGGAATTCATTTGCAAATTGGATACAATTAACTTAGGCTTGAATAGAGACTGGGAGTGGCTTAGTCATTATGCAAGGTAGCCGATTCCCCTTGTTTTTTCCTACCCCCCCCCCCCAGACGTTCTTGTTAAACTCTGGATTTGTGCTAGAAATGGCCCACCTACAAGTACTCCTTTTCTTTTTGCGAATACAGACTAACACGGCTGTTACTCTGAAACTTGAACTTAATAATGTTTGTAAAGCTCTTTGAGATTCTTTGGCAGAGGGCACTGGAACTGCTAAGTATTATCATCTGTTATTTTTATTCATCACTTTGGACAATTCAAGACAGCTCATTAGAAACCCAGGGATAGAATAAATATTTTATAGAGTGCTGAACAAGCGGAGGTGCATTGGTAGAGCTACGTGGTGGTGATTACACTTTGCCTCTCCATACTCCGCTTAACTCAAGCCAGTGCTATTAGGCCCTAGGACATTTCATAAAAACAATGGAAGAGCAGAGTAAATAATACCAAGGATCAGAGGCCTTTCTACAGGTCTGTTTTGCTCAAGGTGGAGATAAATTTAGCCATGTCTATCATAGTGATGGTAGCAGTGTCCTTCCCAGTAGCAGTGCTGTCAAACAGGGCTTTCTGTTTAATGATACAAAATAGCCTAGTGGTAGAGTCTATAGGTTCACATGAAGAGGACTTGCCCAGAGCAGAGTTTGGTAACACAGAAAGTGTTTTGATAATGGGCTGATGACTCAGAAGATAACTTGTTATCTTAATTGTTTCTGTATCACCAAGTTATTTCAACACTGTACAAAAAGCACCAGAGACAAGAAGTGGTTTATCAGGGTCATTTAATTCAACCAATGTTGCAAAAACAAACACACACACACACAAGCAGTGGCAGAAAACAATATTCATATCTCTTGGTAAGGTTGCAGTTAGATTTCAATATCAAACTGTAACAGGGTTCACATTGTGCCCCTGGGTATTCGGCCCCTGGGCCCTCCTCTTCAATGAGTCAGGGACACTTCAGTCTGTCAGCAGTCAGCAACACCCGAGCTCTTTATTCTCAAAAGGTTTCCCACCACCAGTTCCCAACTATATACAGGCTTCACAGCTACTTTGCCTACCACAGGCCTGACCAGCAGCAGACTAGAGGCTCCCACTTTTCTGTGCCTGACCTTTCTCTTTCCCTCTCCCTCTTCTCTGGCTTCCTCCCAGCCTTTATAGCTCTGGGCTAATAAGACTGGCAGGTGCGGCCAGTTACCAGACAGGCACAAGGCTATTCACCCAGCCCCAATCCATTCCCCTTGATCGGGGCTGGAGTGGCAGGAGCTGATTAAGGGCTTGTCAACCAGCACCCTGCCACACACCTTCCCCCTTAAGCAACTGCTGGGGGGACCTGGTCCGGCCCCTTCTCCCCCTGCCTGTAAGGTTATTCCAGGGACGCCCCCTGCCTCCCACTGGGTGATTTCCCCGGGTCCTCCTCACAGGGGTTTGTCCATCTTCCACCCACAGAAGGTACACTAGGTGCCCCACAGTTCTGCTGCTACCCACAGGTCCTGAGACCAAAAGGTCCTCCGGCAGGGGAGCCGGGTTGGTCTGGGCTTCGCCCAGGGCCTCAGGTTTGGTTACCCGGCCCAGGAGGGTCCGGATCTCCCTGCCTGGGGAGATCTACTTTTGGGCCTTTCCTGGGGCCCTCCCACTCTACTCCTCGGTCCCCTTCCCTGAGTGTTCCATACTAGGGCATTCCTTCAGCCCCTTGCCCTCTACTCCTCTCCCATCTCCATTCTGGCTCTGTCATTAGGGTTTGTTTCTCATTTTCCCTGGGGACCTGGGCCCTCCCCCTCATTGGGGTCTACTAGCGTAGGGGTTTCCCCTCTCTTCTTCAGGGTCCCTCCCCTCTTCCTGCCAATGGGTCCCCTCCCACAGCCTCCTTTCCCTTTTGGGAAGGCACCCCAGTCGGGCCCCAGTACCACAGGGTAAGGTAACCCCTCTACAATCCCAACCCGTTGCCAGGCAAACCTGCCCCCTACTTCCAGGGGCACCTGGGCCACAGGGCAGGGCTTCAAATCCCCGTGGATGCATTCCAGTTTCATCCTTGCCCCGAGGATAAACCAGTGTGGCTTCTCCAGCCCCCTCTGAATGAGGGAGCAGGCTGAGGCTGTGTCCAGCAAGCCCCTCTGGGGCTTCCTCCCCACTCGCATAGGGATGGTGGCCAGTCCTGGCTTCAAATCCCCGGACAAGCTCCCACGTGTAACGGGGTTTGCTCAGCAGTCTCTGAAAGTCAGGCCCATTGAAATTCCCTCAAGTTAGGCATCCATAAAATCGGGCACACAAGTTCACTAGTCGCTTTTGAAAATCTGGCCTGATTTTCAATTTTGCTGAGTCCCTGCAGCTCCCATTGCCTTTGGTTGGAGGTATGGGTCATCAGCTCTTCCGAAAATCAAGCCCTTAGTTCTTTTAATCATTTTACTGCTCTTCTCTAAATTTGTTCCAGTCTGCTGCCCTTTCCAGTACTGCAGGGCCCATATCTAAATATAGGGAGAAAATTCACTTTTATTCCATGAATTGCTGTAAAAATTAATATTAAAACTTTTCGCTGTAGTACTTTAAGGGTAGGTCTACACTACCCGCTGGATTGGTGGGTAGCGATCAATATATTGGGGGTCGATTTATCGCTTCTAGTCTAGACGCGATAAATAGATCCCCGAGCGCTCTCCCGTCAACTCCGGAACTCCAGCACCATGAGAGGCGCAAGCGGAGTCGACGGGGGAGCGGTGGTAGTCGACTCGCCAGTGTGAAGACGCTGCGGTAAATCGATCTAGGTACGTCGACTTCAGCTACGCTATTCTCATAGCTGAAGTTGCGGACCTTACATCGCCTCCCTCCCTCCCCCCCAGTGTAGACCAGGGCTCTGATACATGTGACTCATTTAACAACTATAATAGGAAAAAGAAGTGGCATAGACGGCTGCACCACAAGAAGTTTTTGCTGTCAGCCATCAATTCATAGATATAAAACTCTCATCACAGACAGTGCCATATAAATGGATTGGGTGTGCCATTTATCCATAGCTTAGACTCCTCGCCCTGAACGTCTTCCCTGGCAGTCATCCCAGTTAAGTTAATATGCTATTTATCAGGGTGCAGACCAGTGTTTTTAAAGTGATTTTACTGCCAATAAGAAGTGAGGGAATGACAACACTGGAGAACAAAGATTTCTCTTTATCAGCAGGACAGGCACAGCTTAGGCTGCAGCACTGCTAGTACCCTACGCCACGCCGCCAGTGCTTCCCAGCCCTGATCAGGAGATACCAGGAGTGAGAGGCTAGTCATGCCTCCATGCCCATTCAGTTATCTTGCCCATGTTCTGCATTGCACATAAGGGTACCAATTGTAGTGGTGGTGGTTTTGGAATGGGCGTAACTGAGATTGGTGGCCTATGTAAAATTAATTGGCAAACTTCGTTCATATGATAGTAATTTCCGGTCACTAATGACCCAGTCTGGATTTGAACTGTGTCCCATTGAAGAACTCTGCCCCATTGCCAATCCCACAAGGTATCCACCCTTGATCAAGTGGATTCCTTCCTACAGTCTTTGGATAGCCTCAAAATCATGGAGCCAAATGTGCGCGTCTTGGGGCACGTGGAAGAACAGGATTTCAGAAGCACGGTGTTACAGTACTTGCCAGTAGCAGATTGCATGTGAATAGATTTGGTCATCAAACCATTGTGCTGAAGTGATCTTTACTGAAGTTGTGTTTCGTTGTTTTCAGTTCCATTTGGTGAAGTGCTGGCTTGCATGCACTGCCGTCATTGTCGGTGTCATATAATGCCCAACTACTTTTGGAAAGCACTAATGAACAAGTGCAATTTCTTTTCTCTATTGTTGGGTTTTTTGTAAAGTTGCTCAAATGCTCTCAGGTATGGCGGCCCTGAACGGAGGACTTGGCGCAACAGGCTTGACGAACGGTACAGCAGGCACAATGGACGCCCTCACCCAGGCCTACTCAGGAATTCAGCAGTATGCTGCAGCAGCACTGCCAACATTGTACAGTCAGAGTTTGTTACAGCAACAAAGTGCTGCGGGCAGCCAGAAAGAAGGTAAGCAGCACCTGCCGGGGCCGCAAAGCACGCATCCCCAGCCACAGTTATCAAATTTTTACGATAAGCTAAATTCAGCCTTTCTACATTGGTTGGGTTGGCTTATTTTCTTCATAGATGCTTTCTGAAGAAACATGATGAGCCTAACCACTGATTTTTAACCTTTTCTTCTTTCCTGTTCAGTGTTGTTTTTGTTTTATCCTTTAATTTAATTTTTGCCATCTATCCTTCAAGGTGTATTTTACCACCCATCGTTTGTTAATGTAAAAGTACTCATTGGCTGCTGCTCACAAAAGACACTGCTAATGAAAACCACCCTAAAAGCACTTTTTAAAATTATATATATATATATTTGTTGTTGTTGTTGGGAGGTGGGTGAGGGAGGAAGTGTCATTGTGGTAACTCTCCCCTTCCCTCTCCTCCTTGTGGTTTCTATGTATGCTATGATCATCTAGCTGCTATTAGATTTTAGTTTTCAGGTTAATGACGAGATCCGTCGTTACATCGAGTGGTTCTTTGTTTAATTGTGGGTCTTGAGGGGAAGTAAGTAAGTGATTGATTGCCCCTCTTTCTGTGCCAACAGAGCAAAATAAACCTCAGGAAGTTAACGCTAAGAATAAATTAATAGTCATCACAAAATGTTTAACAAAATGAGAATAGCCTCTCTCTCTCTTCTCTCCCCTGCAGCCTTCTTGGGGTTTTGTTTTTAATTCCCACCCCCTTAACTTTCAGCTAATTTTAGAAAATAGAAAAGTTTTGTATGCCTTCTAAAAGAGTCTTCATTGTGTTTACTGTTCTTGCTAGAGGTACACTGAAACAAGGGCTAATGAATGGCATCAAAAGAAGTTTTTTATCCTCTTTTAAAATAGTCTCTTGAATCATTATGGAACATGGTGTCTCTTAGGCAGACAATGTTGAAACCCTCAAAGCTAGGGATTTAATAGGGACGCTGTCAAGTTAAAATAAATATGTGTTTTATAATTTTCTTACCATTTTTACCATTAACAATTTAGATTATTGAAGTTGCAAGAATTTTTTTTAAATTCATTTATTTTTCTCACTATTTTAGCTCCCTGGCTTTGATTGTTTTTTGGTTTTGATTTGCATTTCATTCAGTTTGGACAATGAAAATGGATTGGATAAAACCATAAACAGAAGCTGTTTCTCTGTTGTGACTCGGGTAGCAAATAATATAGGGCTAGCTATTTTTTATTTTTTTTTTTAATTATCTTCATGTTTTTAAGTTCACAAAACCATTTTTTATCAATAGTAAGTTTTATCATTCCCCATGTGACAGTTGTCCCTTATAAAGTAAAGGCCTTTGTCATCTTGCTGTCTTTTCAGTGGGGGACTGTTAAGGTGAGCAAGTTTTTGTTATTAAATTCTGCTGGCTGTGTTTGTGTTTCAAACATATGACTTCTGTTGGAATGGCTAGGAAGTCTGGAATATTTAAAGGAGGATAACCAGCTACCAGAAGAAAATATTGCATTAAATGTTAAATGAAAGGGGGGTGAATTGTTTTATGCATCCTGCTATCAATCTATGTTAAAACCAGTTTCTGCTCAGTGATTAAGAAAGTTCATTTTGTTGAGAGGACTTTTTTTTTTTGGTAAGAAGAAACTTCATTTGACTTTATTCTCTTCCATATTGCCAGGTGATTTTTTTTTTTCCATTTCATTTTATAAAATTCTTTTTTTTTTTTTCACCCTGTTGTTTTGTTGTTGGTTTTTTTGTTTTGTTTTTTTATTCCAACCCATGCACCCCCCTGTCTAGGGCAAATATTGCAGCCCCTCCCCTCAGGCTGTGAGAGGGCAGGCAGTCTGATTCCTCTATTCTGAACACCAGTGCGGCTCCATGAATCTGCTGCAGAAGGTACTCCCATAAGTGTCCTGGCCTGCACTTTTCCTCTCCTCCCCTAGACAGTAATCAAGCGCAGCATATCTAAGACACATCTCGTCTCCACTCAAGCCAGGGAATATCTATTTAGTCTGCTCCAGAACCTGCCTGCACCAGAATTGTGTGGTGTCTTAGAATCCCAGTGATGCACTATGGCTGGGAAGGCCACATGTCCAGGTTCACACTGGAAAGTCTTTCCTTAGTCTCTTCTTTTTATTTCCAGATTATTATGATAATAGGGAAGCAGAGTTGATGGCGAGAAGCTTCTGACTAGAGCTCGGTGAAAAAAATCAATTTTATTTCTGTGGACAGGCTTTCAAAAACCAATACAAAACTCAGTTTGAAAGAGAAAGAAAATGCCAGTTAAAAACGAAATGGATATTTTCATATGAAATTTCACAGAACTCAAAAAAGATTTTTCCCAAACACTTCCATGTCAAGGAAAAACATTTTTGTTGTTGTTGGGGAAAAATCAGTTAAAAATCTTGGCCAGCTCTTCTTTTGACAGAGTTCCCTGCCAGGTGGTGAGGGCTTTCCAATCGGATTCTTTGTTGTTAAAACAACACATGTACTGTGAATAATGACTACATGTTTTATTATGAGCATTCCTTTTCTTTTCTTTTTTTTTTGTCCCTCAGTTATTTGCAAAGAAAATCAGCCAGCTCAGTTTGTAAGTCAAAGTGAGGTTTGTTTTATTTCCCCCTGCCCCCAATTGCCTGCCCTGCAGACTTAAACCTGGGATCTTTAGAACTGAGCTGGGCTCTATCTCTTAGGCTAATAATATCTCTGGTTTAGCTGACAAAACGGTTGAAGATATGTGAGGCAGCATAGAATTCAACTCGATCTTCCCATAGCTGGACAGCTTGAAGAGATAGAGAGAGCAGAGTTGTCCTAAGAAGGTGCCACTTTCATGCAGTCACTGTTCTAACCATAACCCTACTTTAGGACAAGCTTGGCAGTCTTACATGAGTTTAGGAAGGAGGCTGCAGTTCAAAATCTCTTATAATAGAGATGTCAAGTACAAATCTGTAAAAGAGCCACTGCTATTTTGTCCATTTGCTTTGTTTTTGTTACTTCAAAAAGTCTGAAACTGAACTGTGTTTGCCCATCACCTTCTAAATTGCCAAAAAAAGATAGATGAAATAGAACTCTTCTAATCGCTCTTTTCATACTTTTTTTTTGTGGTTTTCCTGTCTCTAAAGGTCCAGAAGGGGCAAACCTCTTTATTTACCACCTCCCCAGGAGTTTGGAGACCAGGCATTCTGCAGATGTTCATGCCCTTTGGAAATGTTATCTCTGCTATAAGTCTTCATTGATAAACAGACCAATCTGAGCAAGTGCTTTGGTAAGCAACATTTAATCAATTGAAAAGTAAAACTGTACGTGGTGAACCTGATCCCAGAGCTATCGCTTGTGTAATCATCAAAAGTACAGAAAGATGCCCAGCTCAAAGCAGTTCAACTAAAAACTGGATTTGAAAAAAAACTTCCGGTCTGACATCTACTATGGATGTGTCAAATACATGAAACTAATTACACCCTATGTGGGGGAATTGCCATTTACTATACAATTAAGCTGCCTTATTATGGATACCTAATTATCCTCTATTGTATAGCTGAACCTCTTTTAAAACTCTCTGTGTTTAACCCATTACTTGTACTTCCTGGGTTAGTACAGTACTGTGCAATTAGTGTTTGTGTAGCGTACACATATGTAGCATAGAATATGTTACAGCTAGCTGCTGCCTATATACAAGTATTACAAGTAGGTTCAACTGTACAGGTAGCATCTGCCATTATGATAGGGCAGGGGATGAAGAGGGGTACAATCAAAGTCCTTGCCCTGAAGAGCCTACAGTCTAAATTTAAGACACGATATAACAGACAGACACAACAAGGAAAGGCAAAAATGAGAGAGGAGGCCAGATTCCCACAGGCAACATAAAAGCAATGGTTCTTGATGAGGGACTGGCAGGAGGACAGGATAGCGATTTGACAGACTAGTGTGGGTAAAATGTTCCTTGCCTAGCAGCAGAATGCAGGAATTGTGAAAGTGCGTGTGGGAGAAGTGAATAAATGATTGAGCAAGGCTAGCTTCCTTGACCAAATAGAGTGAATGGGGTTGGATCTATTGATAAGATGCGAGAGTGAATAAACAAGAGGGTCAGAGGTGGGAAGACCCCCTACATGTAAAAGTTTGAATCTGATGTGGTGGAGAAAAGGAAGCCAGTGAAGGGACACAAAGAGGGAGGCAATGATCAGGAAGATGATCTTAGCAGCTGCATTCTGAATGACTTGAGAGGGAAAACTGAGTGTCAGGAAAGCCAGAGAGGAGGAAATTGAGTAATCAAGACAAGAGATGGGGAGGCTCTGGGTGAGCATTTTATCTGGGTGAACACAAACTGGGTATGATGAAGGGGTTAGCAGAGGAGTGCGGGCGAAAAACCTCAGTGCCAGGGGAGAAGGAAAAGAGGGTGATGAGTAAGAGAGGGATACACACTTTAATCTAATCTAAAATAATTCATTAAGACAATTTCAAGCAGAAATTAAAGGGAGCATGTCAAAGCAGATGCATAATACCAGGCTGCAATGCAGTAATTAGCCAGAGCGGAGTTAGAGTGGTAGTCAGGAGTGCTTTTCAATTAAGAGTGGGAGGCTCAGATATGAAAATGAGTTGGAGCTTCTAGGCTCAGGGAGATTAGAGTGCATTATGAAAAGAGCACTTTTAGTCTCTAGGGGACAAGAAATTTAGACCAAACCAGCCATACTGAGTATAGGGAGAGAATGCTATCTAAAGGTCAGTGCTGAAGATTGGGAGGAGAAGACCTCGGATTCTATTCACAGCTCTGCTATTGACCTGTCATTTAACCTCTGTACTTGCCTACCCCATTCCAGGGCATGACACTTAATAATTAAGGTATGGCAGCATGCAGTGGGATCCTGAGATGACAAGTGCTCTAGAAGTGCAAAGTATCATTATTATTAGAGCCATGGGAAACCCATGTTTCATCCCTGCTCTGCCACAGGCATCCTGTGTCACCTTGAACAAAATCACTTAGCCTCTCTGTACCTGGGGATAATAGCACTTCCCTACCTACAGGTGTGTTGTGAGGATAAAGACATTAATGATTGTGAGGCACTCAGATACTGCAGTGATGGGGGACCATCTAAGTACCAGAGAGAGAGATACTGTACTTCCCCTTGTCACACAGCTCATGGACACCACAGCTGTTTGATTGCTGTCCCAGCTGGAGATGGTGAGGTAGCAAAATGCTGAACACTAGCAAGATAAGGGGAGAGTTGGGATGAATTGGGAGGGAAGGAGTGTGAAGCGTAATCAAAGGAATGAAGGAAAGTACTGAAATGAACATGTCACTTAAAAGAAAAAGTACTAACAACAAACACTTTTTTCTGTATATTGAGCCAGTCCCCTCTTCTTTTGTTCTAACCTGTAGGTTCACTTTCTTTCCCCCTCCGTTCTGTATTTTGTAGGTTTTGTTAGCTATGACAATCCCGTCTCTGCGCAAGCTGCTATCCAGGCTATGAACGGCTTTCAGATTGGCATGAAACGCTTGAAGGTTCAGCTGAAACGCTCCAAAAACGACAGCAAACCTTACTGATCTTAACCCCAGATGCTCACTGCTCTTATTTTAGCTTTCTTAGGGTAAGTCCCATGAGCAAACCTGCCCTTCTGTGGGGGGGAGGGGGGGGGCTAAGGAAGAACATATTGCCAACCTTCACCAAGAGACAATTATTTTTACAGTTATCGCTTCCATTTCCCCACTCACCACAATTAAACTTGGCTGCTGTTTCCAGGCCAAGTAATTACTGAGTTGTGTTACTGTATTTTATTTTGCAACATAATTTATCTCTGTTTTTTTTCTTTACTTTTTTTTTTTTTAAAGAAACGACATCTTAAGAATTAAAAGCGACAAAAAAAAGGGGGGGGGTGCAATTTAACTCTGTGAACCCTGGTGCCATTAGCACACTTTGGGGAAATAAAAGCTGTTTTGTATGTATGGACCCAATCTTATCAGGGTGGCACCAGCAGTTTATAGGTTAAAATAATGGTCGTACCAGCAGAAGCACTTATTGTGAGACAATGACAACAAAAAGTCTTTCCACTACATTGGTTTGTTTTTGAAAATGGTTTTTTATTTATTTTTTATTTTTTTTAGGGGTTCAAATCAACATAACATTCTATTAGTCTGATATTACACTGGTCGTCTTTATATTTCACTTTTTTTTTTTTTTTTAAGTTTTCTTGAGTTTTTTGGAAAGGAATAATGTAAAAAAGATTTAGAGATCTGTTTCTAAAGCTACAGGGTTTAAAATAAAAATAAAATAAAATAAAATGAGTGACAATACTTGATGTTTCTTGAGAGATAAATTTAATAATAATAATAAATAAGAAAGCCACAGGCCTGTAAATTTTATTTGTAAAAAGCATTTCTATTTTTATACAAAATTTTTACTGCCTCAGAAATAATGGAAGTTATTTATTGCCTATTGTTAACTTATTGGATACCTAAAGAGCAGCTCTCTATGCTAGCTAGATCCTTTGAAGTAGTCTCTAGAGTAATTGTGCCAAGAATGGGCGCTTTTTCACCGTTGAACCCTACACCCTTTACAGTTCATGCTTTTATCCTCTTGTTTGTACTTGTCTGGTTATTTTGTTCGTAGTTTCCATTTTCTAGTTTAAAGTTCAGTTGTCTGACTTTTTTCTTCCCCCTACCCCTTATGTTACATTTGTTGAAAATGGTTCTTTCTTCTCTCCTCCCCCCAAAGATGAATCCATCTTCTCTAACTCTTTTCAGATGGATTCTTTTGGGGTTTCATTGTGCTGTTGTTGATGAGTATTGTAAGTTAATGCAAATTATGTGAATGGCTCATAGACTCTAATGATGAAAGATTTGCATTAGTTTTCTCCTGCACCCATAAAAGTGATTTTGTTTCTGCTGCATAGATTCTATGTAACTTTTTTCCTCTTCCTTGTTTTTTCCCTAGACATCTCCATGCCCGTTAGTTCATCGTTTGCCTAGCATGTCCCTGTGGCGTCTAAAAAAAAAAAAAAGTTTCATCGTCCCGTCATTGTTTCTGATGTCTTTCTGACCTCACATCATATTTGGTTCTCCTACTGACCTTTGATCTAGTTTGACCTTTGAAATTTGCATGTGACCTCATCTAGCTATGAATTCTGGGAAGTCAATGTGAAAAAACATTGCTGCATTCATGCAAGACTGAAATTTATTATTAGACAAATTAATAATAGGGTTTAAAACAAAAAAAAACAAAACAAAAAAAAACCTGTGGCAAAAATGTTTTTGCTTGCTTTCTTTTTTTTTTTTCTTTCTCTCTTTTTTTTTTCCTTTTTCCAAAAATAAATAAATAAATAAAATAACAGACTTGAAAGTATTATACAGGGATTGGCATTCTGCCTGGTCACTGGTGACAATAGCAATATGTGTCCAGAGGCACAGAATGTTGGTTTCTAACAGACTACTTCCAAAACAGTTTGAGGAAAAAAAACTGTCTGATTTTAAGTCTCTAGAGGTCTGTAATAGTTTTTACATTTTTCAGGCAGTGTAAAGTTTTTTGATAAGGCCATTTTAGGTGGCTCACTTTCTCATTAAAATATATATATAGAACCACTTTTTGTAGATTAGTATAAGAAAATATTTACCCTGTTTTAGGGCAAATGCTACCTATTTGTGTCACCTTTTGCTGAACTGACTCACAGTTAGACAATCCATGGTTTAATGCACATGAAATTACCTATATTTTATACTGTTTCAATGTACAGGAGAAAGGTTACTGTAAACTGTGTTACGTTGGTGCTTCTGTGAATTAAGTTGTGGTTTCATCATGAGTCTTACGGTCTTAAGTGTTCTGTGTTTATAAAAGACAAGTTTAAAATTGGTTTACTTGAACAACAACAACAACAAAAAATGAGTTTAAAAAAAGTTGTTTGCTTAAAAAAAAAAAATTTCATGTGAAAAATTAAAAACTATTCCAGAATAAGTTTGTGTTGGCTTGTGACGCATTGATGTCATTTTTTTATTGTGGACAATTTAGATGTGTTTGTGTTCAGCAAAATGTGATCGGTTTTTCTTTTAAAGAAAAAAAATCAGTGAAAATATAGTGCCAAATTCCAAAGGTACTTTCTTCCTAGAGCTTCAGTGTGTTTCTTGTGTGAAGTAATTTGATAACATGGGTATTTTATTATGTGTTTTGTATAAATCCCTAATATTTAAAGAAAAAAAAGAGGTTAAAAAGTTTGTTAACTTGCTATCCTGTGGTCTTGTTGCCTGAAATTGTTATTGTTTGTTATTTCTCTTTGATGTTTTTTGTAAAACATTGTATAAGTGCCCATGTTTCACTTTTTTAACCACTCTGCACATCAATGCTGTGAAAGCAAACCTCACACATGTATTTCTTCATAATGTAGGGAAACCTCTAAGGTGAGAAAGTTTTGAACGTTAACCCTTTCCACCCAGAGCTGTCTTGAGTGTTAATACCTTTTATACATTCACCATTTTTGCTGTTTATTTTTATATATATATCTATATATCTAAATATATATATATACGTAGTTTTTTGTGTTTATTTAATACATGGTTGAAATCAGAAAAATGCACAGGGCAGATCTGAAGGACAAAAAATTATTTTACTGCTGTCTAAATTTCTTCTGTATCTATAACTAAAATTATTTAAAACAGTAATTAACTTGTGGTTTTCCTTTTTAGATTTTGGGTTTTTTGTCTTTTCTTAAAGAGCTTTTAATATGCTGCTGGAATATGCTATTCAGTATTAATAAAATAAAATAAAAAAACAATTCTTTAATTATCTATTGTGTGAGCCGCTCCCAGATTGGAGTGGTTATTCCACCATTTGAAAACATTGAGGAGAAAAAACAATATTTTTGTAATTAAATAAATGAACTTTTGCTTAAATCAGATGCACTAGATCTTCCTGGGTGAAAATTCAATGTGCACTGCAGTTAAACTACTTTTTATGGATAAAGTTTACATATGCTGTAATGCTTGGTGTTATCTGCCATTATTCATATTGACAATATATGGGCCCAATCCTACAGGCACTCACCCAAGTAACTTTACTTGCACCGGTAATCAATGAGAATACGTATGTCACTTAAGTGGTTGTTTGCTGGATTGAGCCCTATGTAAGGAACCTGCAAAAAGATGCTGGTAGCCTTTCCACTGCCTTTTAAATTTGACTGGATTGCATGTCTAGAGCACCAGTGACCAAATTCGGTTCTTTACTACTGGAAAATAGAATTCATTGCCAATTCAATGCATGTGAGCAGCAGTACCTGCTTCTGATAACAAAGTGCCATATCTTCTTCCATTATCTGTTCCTATTTGGTTATATTCAAAGCGAATATAAAAAATTTAAAATTAAAATTAAAAGTGAAGCCCTATATGAACAGCATAAAGACACAGGTGGTGCACTCTGTCTCTCGTCCCCAACTTTGCTTAAATGCTCATTTTTGTAGAAGCCCTGGGATGGAAAGGACTAGCCTCTAGTGATGCAAAAAAGTTTCCTCCTTATAGCACATGCACTTATAACTAAATGATCTATATTATTCTCACATGTTTTTACTACTGCTGAGGCCTTCCTACACCCTTTGAGGGCTATTTTGTACTTCTTGCAGCAATTTTGCTTATTCAAAGTATCATCACACATTATATTATATATATGCACACATATATATATATAATATGAGAATATAATTTGATTTTTTTTACTGTTTCACTAATTCTTCTAATTTTATCCACCACATAAATTTCCAATGGTTTTTCAGATCCCTTCAATGCAGCAGCCCCAGTGCGAACTGCAGGTTTCGAGTCCAGTTAGAATGTTAGAGTTAATATCCGAGAACCCCAGCTGCTGTAAACCGGCATAGCTTGATAGACTTCAGAAGACACACACACATCTCCGCCTATGCTTTACACCAGCTGAGGATCTGGCCCAGCATTTTTAGCAGGGAATTTTTTTGTGTTTCCAGGTGACAACTATGGGTCATTGGGGGGAAAGTTTGCCTTTATGAATAATAATAATAAAAATAAAGCTTGTACCTCCTTAGAGACGAATTGTCTACCAGTTCTCCTTCAAAATATTGAAAGGAAAAAAGCTGCAAGGGTGCAAAGGGCCTAATAAGAAAGGAAGAAAAACAAGGGAAATTGTTTTCCAAAATTCTAATCAAAAGAAGAGACTAGTAGTTTTTCAAACAAATTAGCTAATTGCAATGGAATGGCAGTCCTCAAATGACTAACAAGTTCATCTTTCTTTCACCATAGGGGTTATAGTTCCTTGGCTTGTGCTACTCTGAAATCATATTACTGTTTCTGTTTTTATTATCTTAAGTGCTAATTAACAAAAGGAAAAAAACCTGTAGTTTCATTACCTTTTGGATAATGTCATACAAAAAAAAACTATGTATTTGTGTTTTGTTTTGGGTTTGGGGTTTTTTTTTCGTGCTGTGAGAATTGTTGTTTGTAGATTAATAAAACTATTATTTTGTTTAGAATTACAAACTAATTTTTAAGTATTGTCTGAGAAAAGCCAAAGTTAATGCAACTTAGTGGAAACTGTAAGACCATTTGAGTATTGTTTCTGTTTTATTGATGCATTTGGATTTTGTTGTTTGATGGAATTTGAGCCAAAAAAAAAAAAAAAAGCAGGCTTTCCTATTTCTACAACTTGATTGTACTTATGCATTTTGTACCAGTGGAACTTTTTATACTGGAGATTAAAAAACAAATGGAATTTTTTGTGGCTTACTCTTGTGGGCCCCCTGACCATGACTGATTTTCGAGTTTGATTTCTGGTTGGTAGAAAGAGAGTTGGTTTTGTTTAGAGAATTAAAAACTTTGGCTTGATATATTTTTTTTCCTTTTGCTTATATCTAGTGTTTAGAATTTTGTCTTTAAAAAAAACAAGCGGTAAGTTTCACTTTTTATTCTGTATTGTGCAGTTACACAATAAGATAATTAGAATTAGGAGTACTCGGTCACTTTACGTGGATAAATGTATTAGTTACAACTTTAGGGGTTTGCTTTTTTGCTGTTTAGATCAAAGTTTTTTCTGATTCTTCTGTCCTCATTGTGAACATAACCGTGTAGTTGAAACAGTCAGACTTATTTTTGTAATGTATGTTATTGTGTGATGCAGTTTTTTGCTTCTGTCTCCAATATTAAACCATTTTCCTAATACTTGTCTCTCTCTTCGTGTGTTGTATTGTTGGTGGTCATTATGTGTTGGTAATGCATCTACACACTTCACTGTTTCACGTCCCTGTTTTTTTTTTTTTTCCTATTTGTTGTGTACAAAAGATACAGTCGATTCCACCTAAGTGACTATCTGATTGGGGGGGTGAAAGAGGACTTGCACACGTCAGCTGTCTTTGGTTTATTTTACATTTTTCCCTCCCCTAGTGGGTTTATCACTTTGCTAATCTGAGCAGGAGATCCTTTTAAATGACTGCCTGCAAAGTCAGTGGCATTTTTTAGTCTTCTGACCACGAAAGCTGACCACATAAACACACACAAACGGAGAAATCTAAGGCTATGTGAAAAGTTTTTTTGCTCTGCTGTTTCAATCAGTCTGGAAGAAGTGGATTACAGAGATCAATTCAAGTGATTTTTTTTTTTAAATGGCAGTGCTACTGCTTTGCAGAGGCATCTGAAACATACAAGAAAAGGAGGATATAGCCATGGGATTTCTTCCAAACCGTACAGTAATCTGGTGGCATCTGGTGTTCATCAAAGACTCCTTAAAAACTAATCACAATTTAACTAGAGCTATCACAGACTGAGAAAAATCTACCAGGTGAACAAGCTTGTTATACGTAGTATATGTATAGATACAAAAAAAAATAAAGTAAAACCTTTTTTCCCCAAATGGGCTATTTTTTCGCTGGGTGCTTACAAAGTGGCTCTTTCTCAGCACTGCATATTAAAATGTCAAATCTCCATGCAAAAAAGAGCTATGGTAGCAGGGGGCAGGGGTTGGCTCACAAGAATCCCTCCACTGTCCCTTGGACTGGTGTCCAATAGCATCAGATAAAATCTGCAAAGGAAAATAAATACTGTCATGGTTCGCAAAGTCTCTCTTCACTCTTTTGTCTGATCACAGATATAAAACTTTAAAATTTGGAGAGTAAAATAATCCCAGAGGAGGGGGAGAAAGCACTCCCAAGTGTTCTCTGGAACTCAAGCCATATCCCCCATCCCCTTCCCTTTGTCCCACTCTCTCTCTGATGCTCAGGAATCGAAGACCACTTAAAAGTGCTCTTATGAGACCCAAACAACACTCCTCCCTCTTGTATCCTCTTTTCCAGTCTCTCTGATGCTCTGGCTTTGGCTCACACACACAAACTTGCCCTAAACTAACATCCTATTCAGAAAGTCATGGCGCACTGTTTCCTTAAGGTTTTGGCAGCTATGTTGGCTCCTGTGCTTGGAACAGTTTTGAAATTTTCTGGCTCATGAGTTGGCCTCGTTTTGCTTTTAATTTATTTGTCTTTCTCATTTTTTTTCTTCTGTAAGCATAAAAGACAAGTGGGGCGTGAGTTCTGGAGCCCCAAGCAAGCTGAAGTCATCATCTACAGGCTTCGTTGTCAGAGTTCAAATTTCTAGCAAACACCTCCCAGGCAGCTCTGATTTTAATCTAAAATTACAGGGGCCTGTAAGGGACAATCCTGCACTGGGAGCAGAAGGATGGTCTGGGTGACCTAATAGGTGTTTTACATCTCTTGAGTCTGTGGTGCTGATTCTGATAACATTTACAGCAGTGATTTCAATTGAGTAACTCCTGTTTATACCAGAGTGCGATCAGAATTGCAGCCTGTTTTTAAGTCATCTTAGGTGGTTCTTTTGACACTCATCAGTTTGTTGGCAGGGAAGATCAAGTTGAGTTCAAGATCTTTTCTTCCAAACACAATTTAATTATTAAGATCCAATATTACAGTTTACAAAAAAAAAAAACACCTCATGAGGACAAAAATCTCCAGTTCTTTACGCACAAAAAATCCACCAACAGTGGGGGAAATGAGTTCTGTAAAGCCATGTAGCTGTACAGTTTGTCCTGCTTAAATGCATGCTTTTAATTTCAATTAAGTCAGGCACCTTGCAGTGTTAGCAAAATGTCTCTTTGTTAGCTGTATGTGTATCACCATGGGAAATTACCAAACTGTCACAAGACTTGCTGATGAAAGAATACCCCACCAGAGTATGTGTGCCTTTGCCCAGTTTGGTTCTTAGGTATTAGGCCAGGGAAAACAATTGATCCAATAAAATGTACTGTGAATCATTCCTGATAAGTGAATAAAGCATTGTGACCAAGCAATCAGATTATTCACTTATCAGGAATCGACTGTACTACTAGCTTGCTTGACTGTTTTTGTTCCTCATCTCTGTTGTAGTTTCACTACTTTGCTGTGTTCTGTTTTTCTCTCTCATGCTCTAGCAAAATCACTGGGAGTATCCCTTCGTGTGACCATGAAACATGCTATTGAGTGAAAAAATTATATCGTAACAAAATCTATGCACTTGCTATCAGGAACACAATACTGGATGTGTCTTATATATATTGAACTATAATAGTAATTGATTTCTTAAATAAAGCTGAAGAAAGGATTCTGTTGTCTGTAACATTTTATGAGCATTAAAAGAAAAAAAGTGTTTCTAGGGTTTGTTTTTTGTTTTATTAAATCTCACTGGGTATACAAAGTTTAAAAATACCTAGGCAAACTGATTGTACAGAATACTTAAGCTTTCCTTAGTAATTGAGAGCCTAGAAAAGTAGGTTCCTGGAATTGGGGAAAAGTCATATCCCCACTGAGATTTGCAGCAAAAAAAATCAGAAGTCAGCACTTTCCAACACTGTTCTCAAGGTATGTTTGTTACAGTGTTAAGACTATATCAAAGAAAATAGAACATTGCTCTCAGTTGCTACAGACGTCAGAGAACAGTTACAGTGTAAGACTCCTTCCATACACCTAATAAATCTATTCTGTTTCTGAATGTGATCTTTTCTTCTTTATAATTCTATAGAATATGCTTAGAATTAAAAAAAACCATATACCAGTAAATAGAAAACATATATGCAATGCTCTACGGGTTGATATGTCTTTTGAGAAAGACATGAAGCTTGATATATATATATAGAGAGAGATATATTGCTGCATTCAAGCCTTAAAAAAGCAATAAAAGAAATATTTGATCATCAAAGATGACTCGGGTAAATTTTCAAAGCATTCTGTGGAATTGTAGCTGCGTGACTCGCATGGATTTTAATGGGAGTCTCACAACTAAAACCCTGCAAAATGCTTTGAAAAGTGTATTCGCTAAGGTAGTAGATTTGAAGGTAGTAGGTAGAAGACATAAAGTTGAAACAATCCCTCCACTTGGATACCTATATTTATGGAAATGTCTAGACTTGTTCTGATTAGTAAACCTACAACAATCTCAGCCTTTATGCAGGATAAAGCCAGGAGCATGTTTGTCTTAACTGAATTACTCTGTTCATTTTACATCCGCCAGTATCGTTATCAAAATTCCTGGAAATATAGTTTCCACCTAGAAAATGGTCGTAGGTGATTAGCAAACTAAGTTAAGAAGCAACATCCAGCGCCCAGGCCTTTGGGGAAGAGACCATGCATGAAATCCTGGCCCCGTTGAAGTCAATAGGAGTTGACGTCAATGAGATCAGGACGGCGCCCCATGTCTTTGTGTTTGCACAACACTCAGCAAGGTGAGCCTGAGCCTGATGGGGCTTCGTGGGCACTGATGTAATATCAATATTAAATTCCATGCAAATGTTACACAAAGAGAACATTGAAGGTGCATAGTCAAGCAGTCAAAAGTTAGGAAATGCCAGTTTAACGTTGCCCAGGCAACCTTAATTTTGCTCCCTTGTGCCTGTGCATCATGATACAGTCTTTGATTACACGATCACATACTATTTTTCCCACAGGACCTCTGTCTCATTCAGTGCACAGAACAGACCTATTCTGGGGATGAATCAGGGTTGTGTAATGAAGGAGATTGTTACAGGACCCCCTTGCCTCATTTGTAGCAGAAGCTGGAAGGTCTGACCAGAATGAGGCAGGGGCCTGCAGGAAGAGCAAGGATAGTCTCATGGTTAAGGCAGTTGAATGCTGCCCTGCAGAATTAGAGTCTATCCCTGCCTCTGCCACAGAGTTCTCATGTGATGTTGGGCAAGTCACTTAAGCCAAATGTTTACCAAGTGGTCACTAATTGTGTGTGCCTCATTTTCTGGATATATTACTTGAGACACCAGGGTCTGATTTGCAGAAGTGCTGAGCATTCACAGCTGAAGTTAATAGGATCTGTGCTTCGAACATATAAAGTACTATCTCCCCTTCCAATCTTGCTGTTCAAGTCCCAGTCTCCCTCCACCTCACGTCTAGTGCTAGGCTCCATGCCCAGCCAGTCCCTGTTCCCGTTCCCAAGTCCTGCTTCTCATCCAAACTGCCTCTCTCCTCCCCTCACTGACTCTCCTAGATTTGCTCTCTGGGCCCCTCATCCAAACTCTTTCTTCCCTCCGCCCCCTTTCTTGGCCCCTTCTCCCAGTGTTCCCCCTCGACCAACTGGCTGCCAGTCTTCTCCTCTTGCTTCCAGTCTCCCCTTCACTCCCAGGTCCCAGTCCCTCACACTTGCCCCCCCCTTGAGTGCCAGTTTCACCAGAACTGTTGTCTCGGTCTACTTCTTTCCCACCTTCTGGTCCAGCTTTTGTCCCGATGTATTTGAATCAGACTGTGTTCTCCTCAGTACTGTCTAGGGACCAGTCAGAACACCAGAGGGGTAGTCTCCTTGTTCTCAGTGCCCATCCCCCAAACCATGAGGAGCCATTTCAGGGAAAAATCTGGCCTTTGCCCCTGAAGCCCTGGGTTGTGAGGGGATGGTGACGGAGCAATCTGGTCAGTACTATGAGCTGTGAAAAGCTCAGTGAGGACAGAATCTTCAGAGCTTTCAGCTGTGACGCTTTAGCAATTCTCTACTAAGCATGAAAGGCTGATAACTTGGCCAGATTCGGACAGATTTTCATGGGGATGGCAAAAAGGCACATGGCTGATACAAAGGCCATGTTTCAAGTCCCTGCTCCAAAGCATGTGTGCACTAGAACTGTTCAAAGAAAACGTTGCCAGACGTTTTTTTTTTCATGGGCAAAACAACGTAGTTTCCCCGAGCCTCATTCCCCGAAACAGCTGAACTACTCTGGCTGACATTTTCCAAAAAATTTCAGCCTGAGGCGCATATGCACAGCATGGAAAATTTCAGCCCAAACATTAAAGTCTGGCAAAGTTACAAGCAGGTGAAGACAGGGTCTTACAATGGGAATTGTCAGGCAACCTGAATAACAGGTGGTGCTACCAGCTCTGCCCATTACAGTGATTACCCCATGTTTACAGTCCCTCTGATTTTTCTCATCAACATACTTTCTTTTTCCACTAAAGGGCTCTGGAAAGTTGCAATCATTTTCTGAATCATTTGCCCACTGTTAATAGCCTAATTGTTTTACATGAATGCTAATATTTCCTTCTGACACACATCTATATACTTCAGCTAAATCAGCAGTAAAGTTAACACTTCTGGGATACATTCCTATATCAATTAGCAGGGATTTATGCACCAAAGCCCCATTAGCACTAATGGAAGTACGCTTTTTAGCATAAACAAGTTGCTTATAGGTCTGGTGGACCTTGTAATAGAAACAAACAAGCATCCAACTGACATTGTTGCCTTTTGAAAGAAATACTTCAGAGAGTGATGTCCTAGTCTGAGCTGGCTGCTGTTGGGAATACCTTCAGGTACAGCATGTGCGTAAATTGCCGAGTTATCCATGAAATGTGTGAGATCAGCTTGGAGATACTGGCCCCTTTGATTAACTTTTAGTGTAAAGTTTTGTTGGTATTTTTGCTGAGACCAAAATAGATTTTTCTCAGTCTTCCTAATCAACATGCAGTGGACAACACTGGTAGTTTCTGATTACCAGAACACAGCCCCATTAATGCACTCTGGGTAAAATTTCAAAAGCACCTCAATCACTTTGATAGTTTTACTCTCTAGCGCACATTGCATACTGTAACATAGCAAGGGCCTTATGCTCCAATAGCAAAGGTCTGTGCTTTGATGATGAAAGTCTGGGGTTCAAACTCTGCCAGTGACCTGGGATGGTGAACGCTGCATCTGCTTTGTTCAGATTTTTCCATGAGTCCTTCCACCATATAGACAGTTGCTAGTCAAGTATCTTGAAGCAGCCCAGATCCCATAATGTTTTGTATTACAAGAGCCTGAATCAAATATTGGCTTGTAAATGCTTTTAAAGGCGAGGAAGTGCTGAACCAAGTCACTTTGTTGTTGGGACAGATGGCTATATGTTAAACTGCTGAACTTTCATGTGATTTCTCTGTGGGGCATGCACATTTATAAATCAACAGGGATATGCAGACCACAAATATTTCATTTACTCTTGTCTGGATAAGCACACCCCTAACTTAATGACATCAGACAAATTTCTAATGTTGCTGTTTAAAGGATCTATTCCTTTAAAGCAGGCTGTGGAAAACCAGTAACCCTTCCGGGGGGGACGGAGACTGTGCAGGTATATAATACATGTTGGAAAAGAGCATCATTTGGAAAACAGAAGAAACCTGAGTCATACACACTGACCTGAAACCAGTTTTACGGGCTTGAGGCAATATCCCCAAATGCTAACCTAGAAATTAAACTTTCAAACCAGCCTCTGAAAGCCTTGGTGGTTAATAAAGCACAGAGAGCCTAGGCACACGACCTCAGCTGAGAAGAAACTGACTGCTTGTCTAGTGAGAGAATTTGCTGCAACACAGCCTTCATGATGAGAGACTGACAAGATGAGCAGCCTTGTAAGATGAGAGTCAGAAGATGTAGCTAATATGCTGGACTTGCCACAAGCTTGTTAACCTGGCTAGCAATATTAGTCTGCGTCTAAAAAGACTGGCAGTGTTTCTTGCTAACCTGTTCCTCATTAAGTCCAGCTGATATGTGAGCAGTGGTTCTCAACAAGGGGTGTGTGTATCGCCGGGGGTACACAGAGGTCTTCTGTGGGGGGGCTAGTTTTACAACAAGCTACATAAAAAGCACTAGCAAAAGTCAGTACAAATTAAAATTTCATATAGACAATGCCGTGGTAATACTGCTCCATATACTATACACTGAAATGTAAATACAATAATTATATTCCCATTATTTTATAATTATGTGATAAAGATGAGAAAGTCTGATTTTGTAAGCAAGTAGTTTTTAAGTGAGGTGAAACTTGGGTACACAAGACAAATCAGAGTCCTGAAAGGAATACAATGTCTGGAAAGGTTGAGAGCCACTGCCTTTGAAGATCTGGGCCTTAATGTTTTGACCTGGGCTACACTTAAATGTAGGTCAATGTAGCTATGATATCAGTTAATGGTATGAAAACTCCACAGCTCAGAGCACTGTAGCTATGCCAAACTAATCCCTTACCCCAGTGTAACTACCACTACGCCAACAAACGGTGTTGGGGGAGGTGGTGTGCCTAAACTCCTTCCATCGGGGCAGGTGGCATCTATGCTATGGGCTTATGCTGACATAGCTAAGGCACCATAGCTATCCCAGTGTAGTGTAGACATACTATTAATTTCCCATCTGTAAAATGGGGCTAGCACTACTTCCTTACCTCATAGGAGTGCTGTGAAGCTAAGCACCTCGCAACCATGGATGCATTTAACTACTATCGTTATGGGGGGGCATAACAATAGATGGACAGGGAGAAACTGCAGACAAACTGAAAAAGCAGTTGCCCCCACTAACCAGGCGACAGGGACGACCTCTATAGCCATCCCATCACAAAAATGGCCTTTCTTTCGTATGCTTTGGCTATATGGAATGCTGACAGACCCCAGAGGGCGGGATCGAACCTCAGACACCTCGAGCTTAGTGCACAAGCCTCTACCTCATGAGCTAAAAGCCAACTGCCTCTTAAGGCTCCAGAGCATTTTTTTCTAAGTGGTGTTAGTGCCACGAGCTGGGACAGACGACCACGCCCAGAAGGTGTGTGGGTCACGCCTACTCACGGCAGTGTGTGGAGTACAGACGCTGCAAGCGCCGCTAACACAGATAGCAATAGCAGCGGCGCTGGTGGGGCGTTAAGGAAAGATATGCCGTGTCTTTAAAAGAGATACCCTATATGGCTCTGTACACACTCACGTGGAGCCCAGTATAGTGTCCTGCTGCCTTCTCACACTCACGTCCCTGCTCACTTTCTCAAGGTCTGCCCTGAGGTGATTGTCCGCCCCTTGTCCAAGGCTCCTTCCTGGAGGCTAACCCCACCCCCCACCCTTCCCTGGTCCCTGAGCCAAGGTCCTCCCCTAACAGTCCCACTGGTTCCCCCCCCCCCAGCTGATTTCCACCACTCTGCGCCCTTCTTCAGTTCCCCCAGCCCGCCCCGCCCCCCCCCATGTGTATCCACCTCTCCAGTTTCCCAGTTGAGGCTGTTCCCACACACACCTCCCTTCTCCCATGCCCCCCCCCCGCCCAATCCTTCCCCTCTCTCATACCTGACCCTCCATCTATGAGGAGGAGGAGATGGGGCTCCAGTGCTTCGGTGCAGTCAGCTCAACCCCTTCCCCAGCTAGTTGGGCAGCCCCTTCGCTGCACTTACTAGGCCTCCACAGAGCCAGCTACTGCCATTGGCACAGAGGAACAGAGCAGCCCCAACAGTGGCGGGGAGGGAGTGCTGAGTGCACTGAGTCGCAGCCCCAGACCCTCTTGTACCTCCACCTAAGGCCTCCCCCCCCCCAGGGTTAGATTCAAAAGGGAACTTAGGCTCAGCACCACAATAGCTAGCATCCAGACTCCCTAGATAATGCATGGAGATAGGGATCTAAGAATGGTATTCACAAAAGTCATGTCACCTGAGCTAGGCAATGGGGAATGCCAAGGCGGGGGCCTCAGCCCTGTCACTTGAAGAGCGCTAGGCATCTAACACTGGGCTGGATGGAGAGACCCTCTTCCACTTGAGATTCACAGCTGTGAAGCCTCTTCTAGAATTTAGACACCTAAGCCAGGTCAGTCTTTTCTCATAAGAAACTGAGCAGGAGTTGGTAGCAACAATCCCCCTACAGACCAGGGGTTAGAGCCCTCACCTGGGATGTGGAGTGCCTGGGTTCAAGTCTCTACTTTGATTTGACCAAGATCTCATGGGTGAGTACCCTCAGCACAGAGCTGTTGGCAAGTGGGGCACCCTTAGCTCTCCTATTGATGCTGTTCCATGTTGTAGAAAATACTTAAATGTTCATTGCAGCAGGGACTGGCCCCAAGTCATGCTTGCTCTCTGGCCCAATGAATATTTAATTATTTTATACAAAATTGATTGCCGTCAACAGGAAGGATCCCCCCCCCCCCCCCAAGGGTTAGGCCCCTCGTCTGGGAGGTGTGAGACTCGGGGGTCCAGTCACTGCGCCAAATTAACAAACCTGGGTCACTTACATGCTCGGTGAGGGCTCTTAGTGTGTGGCTCCTATAAAATCTATAGCCCTGCCAGAAAAAGAGAGACCACTGCACACGCTTCTCCCCAAAGGAGAAGATAAGGGAACAAACTACATGTGATAGATGCCTAGACATGTTATTTAATGACATACTGGAAGGTGCTCAGATATAGTGATGGGTGTTTTATTAGAACCTGTATAGAATAGTGTAGACATTCAGGTATAGCTCTCTTTTGCTTATTCTCGGTCCCTACTCTGTAGTCTACAAGTATTTGAAACCAGCATGGCCGATTAATTATTTAGGGTGGTACAGGGGGGATCTAAAATAGGTGCAATAGAAAAGAATTAAGAGAGAGAAAGTTGAGGCCGAAGAACAGGAAAATATTTCCCAATAATGAAATGTGTTAGACACTGATGTTACCCTTAGGCGGATGTGTTAGAAGTCCCAAACCTTAGGACTTTTGAAAATGGACGGTAGGGAACAGTCCTGCAGAGACTGGGAGAGATAACCCAAGAGGGCTGTTCCATCTCTAATTTCTAGGCCCAATTGTGGGACACGTGTGACCAAGTTCCAAAATGAGGACCACAGATTTATTCATGCAGGAAACTTAAAATGCTGTGGGATTTTTTTCTTTCAGTGCAAACAACTCTGTATATAACCTCGGTTTCATGATTCTTTGCTTCTGATGTAATTAATTTTCAAAAACAAAAGTGAGAAGTCATCAAATTAGTACAGCAGGTATGTAACTTTGGGACTGAAATGAGCGACAGCCCTTGAAATGAGGTTATTTGAGAAGAATGCATCTATGATTCCTAATATTACTCTGAGAAATATCAGGGGGTTTCTTCTTTCCCTTGCTGTGCTGTCTCCTTTCATTACTGAATGTCCAATCACAAACCCCTCTGCCATGCTACTGAATTCTTTTATCTCCGTTTTCTTATCATTTGACCATTTCCTGCTCATGCTAAGAATGTTACTGTGTTTCCTAGGACACATCCATGCTCCAAAAAAAGACCCACAACAGCCAGTCTCCGAGTCTGGGTCAATTGGGTCAGGCTCGTGCTACAGGATAAAAATAGCAGTGCAGACATTTGGTCTCAGGCTGGAGCCTGGGCTCTGGGAACCACCCCCCATCACTAGGTCTCCAGAGCCTGGGCTCCAGCATGAGCCCAAACATCTACTCTGCTGTTTTTAGCACCATAGCCAAGTCTGTGAGCCCAAGTCAGTTGACCTGGGCTCTGAGAGTTACTGCTGCAGGCCTTTTTTTGCAGTGTATACATACCCTTAAATTTACATAGACTAGATGACCCTTGCAGTCCCTTCTAACCCTACGGTTCTACGAGTAACTCCTTGCCAAGACGCAGGATTTGTTGTGTCTGGTCCTGTGACACAGATTAATCTCTGTGACTGTATCACTCTTGGTACTGATAGACAGCCAGTACCGCCTCGTAACACAGGGCAATGTTCCACAGTCAGCATCCAAGGGAATAGGCTCTTATGGTAAGTCTGGTTTGACACAAGGAGACTGTATCTATGAAGACAACTTGGGAGGAACTGAGACAGAATGGGAAGCTTGGCATAGCACCAGTACTGAGGACATCTTGGTGGTCAGCAAAGGTACTGAGAAGACCAAGGGAGTTGTAGGTACCACCCTTTTAGAAGTGGAGTGCCTAGACTCCTTCCCTGCGGTGTCCTGCTTCTGCAATACAGAGGACAGCCTCAGTACCAAGGCATGTTTGGTGCCATCGGTCTTGGGAGAGCTCAGAGCCCATCCACAGGGTCAGTACGAAGGGAGCCTGGAGCCTCAGTGGAACCTAGGGCAGGATGTGAGGTCTCCAAGGTGGTCTTACTTTGAGGAGACTGAGGCTTTCTCAAAGTGGACTCTAGGAAGAGAATGAGACCACATTCCATGGGTCTTCCCTGAGTCTTCCATCATCCTCTTAGTTTGAATTCACTGGTCTACAATTATGGGAAATTATTTAAGGGCTTACACCTCACAGTAGATCAGGTCACATTGATTGAACCAAAACATCTGGTTACTAAATGGAACTGTCCATTTTTTCCTTTTGTAAGTTTCATATCCTACACCAAAATTATACATGCAGTTGCTGCTCATTGTGGTACAGTGATGGTTGGAAATAACTGTGTAACACATTATGGCTATAAACATACATGCACCACAAACAGCAGCAAAGCTCGGACATGGCCATAAGGTAAAGGAGAAACTCACTTAACTCTGTATAATGAGCAGGGTACTATTGTAATGGAGATGGGGGGTGCTGAGCCAATATTCTGTATAACAATCACACTCCCCTTCTTCCTGCTCCTCAGTTTAACTCTTTGCTGAAACACAGGCCAGAGTGCTGGCTTTTTAAGACTGGGGTAAACTTCAGGGATACTGTATGTAAAACCCTGATAAATAGATGTTAATAACTCCAAATCAATGTCAAAGAGTGAGTACCAGCTACTTTCTTAGGAATAAGAACCAAGCATTTAATGCACATAGATAACATTGTAAATATTATAAAGCACAGTAAATCGTATTTGGACTACTATGACTAACTTAAACAAAGCTATTAGACAGTAAATCTACTGGTGTTCCTTATACAGACTTTCCACCTTTGTTTCTCTCACATATAGTCAAATATACAGTTTCAACATAACATTTTCTATACTTCAGCAAAACATATCCCCCTCTAATCTTCTCTCAGAGATGGTTTCTCAGTCTTTATAGCGTGACCATAGTATGTAGTGCGTGTGTCACCTGGACTCTTCAGAGCTTGCAAAGAATGAACGGTAGCATTTCAGTCCTTCGAATACTTCAGAAGCCTGTCACTTAACCAGCAGTCTGGTGCTGGCCACAGCTAGGAGCAATCCAGCTCTGGGGTTGATAGCTGACTGGTCCTCAGTTGCTGGAGAAATCTGTAGCCTCTACCCAAAGTGGTACAGGAATTGGGACCCAGCTTTCACAACAGATATTCCTTTTGGGCCTGCATTGATCAGCCCTTGAGTCCACAGAGCTGGCTTCAATGCCTGTATTTATAACCTCCCCGCACTCCCATATCCCTGCCCTTGCACTCTGATTGTCTTAAGTCTCAGAGCGTGACTAAGGTGTGACCTGCCAGGTGGATTGCCCACCGTTTGCTTCAGAAACGGCTACTGAGCGTGTCTAGTAACCATTGCCACACCGTGTTCTGGTTTGACTGAGCCCCTTCCCTCTGAGTCGCCCTGCCCTGAACTTTGTATGTGTGGAGAGAGAGCATTCCAGCTAAAGTCCATGTCCTCTCCCTACTGCCTTTCTCCCTTTCTTTGGACGAAACAAAGTCAAATGCTGCATTTAGGTTAGTTATCTTTGGTGGAGCCAGTCAACTGCCGGAGATTTGCTCTCCTGTGCCAGCGCAGAACGACAGTGTAAATCATCCGGAGATAGATCAGTGCTCCTGTCCTTGGTTATTGCACTTTCTGCAGAAGTCACGACCTTGCTGCTGCAGGGCGATGGCAAAAATCGTGCCGCTAAGTGGTATGAACTTTGCCATGGCCATGTCACCACTCCGTGTGCCTTTTGTGTGTGTGAAAGTGGCCGGTGCCCCGCTGAGTTTGTTGTGGTAACGCCTTGCACCCTCTCTGGGAACTCGTCAAATTCACCGTCAAAGAGAAGGCACCATTGAACTGGAAAAGTGGGGTTGCACGGCAGCAGGGGACTGCAGCCACGCGCTGGCTAGACGAGGCCGATTGGTTAATAATTAGCAATGGTCTAATAGCAGCAGGGAGAGCCAGCTCACGCAGTCTGTGCATTTTCCTAGCCTCGTGTGTAGCACAGACGCTGGATCTGCCCTCTTTTTGCTGAGGCAGGTCTTTTTTTTTTTCTTTTCTTTTTTTCCAGATCTGCAGCACAACAACATTGCTGCTGCTGCTTGCAGATGCCGCCAAACTAACGAGGCTGAAGTAGCAGAAAAACAATTTTACCCTAGTTTTACATTACGGTCACTGATGCTTCAGAGCCACTCCCAGACACAGCCCCTGAATACAGTGTAGCAGCAAGCGCAAGCGGGGAGGTTTCTCACAGCTGAATTTACTCCCCAACCCTCCCCCGCTACAATTGGCTGTACACGGCTGCCACAAAATATAGTCCAGGTGCTTTAGCTTGGCACAGTACCTCCCTTCTCAGCTCTTTATCGAATCTGCTTGATAACACTATCGCTTCATCTTCTGGCTCCTCAGCTGGAATTTCCTAGCATACCAGCAAACAAAACAAAGCTTTAGGATGTCCTGATGGTTTACAATTCACTCTCACTCATTTAATTAGCTGCTGTAGTGTAGCTAATGGCCACTCAGTCTGCTCTATTTCTCCCCACTGGGTATCAGTGCATCATTTATAAACGTTCTGGGGAAAGGCCGGTTCGGAGGGGGTTGCTGTGCCAGCTTTCTGTTTGCTTTCTGCTGATTTAAGGCTAATTGCTGCAGCAAACAGAGCCCCTGCCCACAGTAGGCGGCACCAGGGTGTGGGAGGAGTAATTCTCTTTTCCCTGCTCTGCCATTTTCTTGGGTCTTCCTGGCCCTACAAAACTAATGCGCCTCATTGAGATTTGTCAGCTGCTAGCCCTGGGTTCTACCCTCTCCTTTCCCCCCGCCAAAAAATTCCCCTTATAATCACACCCCTCTGCTGCATCGTACCATACAAAACACTGGGCATAACCGGGCAACCTGACAGAATCGGTGTCTCCCCAATGCCCCGTCTGCTTTTCAACAAAGGAATCTAGATAGGCAAGATCAGCCCAGTTTAGCCTTTTGGAAATAAGCTGATCTTCAGATGACTTTTCCCTGGAACTAGCTCATTTCTGGGTAAGAGGGGCCTCTTAGAGGACCCAGCGGTGAATAAGAATCATCTCTGGCTATTCCTTCCCTTTCTGGGTCCCTCCATCTCCCTACTCTCTGTTAGGAGAATGTGAAGTAAATAGGGCAGAGAGTAAATAATAATAATCTTGCTTCTGGCCTTGCTTTTAGTTTAAACAAGCTGAATAAGCAAGCAAGAGAATGTAAGTGAAAGCAAAAGGCTGCACCCCTACCCCCCACCCCAGCTGGTAGCCTTGCCTTTCAGTAACAAGATAAGGGGCTAATCGAGCCAGCCACGGGAAGGTGTAAGGAGGAGACGCAGAGTCTGCAAGAGAGTGACCATGGCCAAAAGTAACCCCGCTCCTTACCCCTCCCCTCAGGTATAAAAGAGGTGGTCTTATCAACCCCAAACTCAAGACCACCCCCCAGAACAGACCATGACCATATATTGGAAGGGGTGGTACCAGGGGAGGGACACTACAAGGATAATTAGGTTTGCCAAGAAGAGGAGGGGAAGGGGGAGCTTCGGCATGGGGACCTAGGGGTCAGGAGAAGAAGGGGGTTCTATCAGCATACGGAACAGTAGTTGTGGGAGGGGAAGAGGAAAACTCTATTGGCGTATAGAGCTAGCCTGACTGGTGTGAAGTTCCTCAGAATATGCTTGCTTGTTTAGCCCCAATAAACCCATCAAATTTGTCTGCAGACTGGACTCTGGACTGTTATTTTCTGGCAAACTGGGTCTGAGAACTGAAGGGAGGCGGGAGCAGGACCCCCGCCAACACTCTCTGCTATGCACAGTGTTCCCCAAAGGTCCTAAGTGACAGGGCCGGCTCTAGGATTCTTGCCAAGAAAAAAAAATTTTGGCCACCCCTGCTATTTTTTGTGCCCCCCCCCCGGCTCCGCCCCAACTCCACCTCTTCCCAACCCCTTCCCCAAATCCCCTGCCCCACCTCCTCCCCCAGGCATGACGCATTCCCCCCTCATTGCTTCCTGTGGCTCCACCCCGCAACCCCCCACCCTAGCTCCCCTCCACTCCACCTGCTCCCCTGAACATGCCGCTGCTCCGCTTCTCCCCCCTCCCTCTCAGGCAAGGGAGAGGCAGCACTTTCAGGGGAGCAGGCGGAGCGGAGGTGAGTAAGGATGGTGGGGAGCTCAGGAAGTAACGGGGGGGGGGGTAGAGGAACCGCTCCCTGCCCCAGCTCGCCTCTGCTCCACCACCGCCGCCTCCCCCGAGCGTGCCGCTACTTGGCTTCTCCTCCCTCCCAGGCTTGCCGTGCCAAACAGCTGTTTCACACACAGCAAGCCTGGGAAGGAGGGGGGAGAAGCAGCGCGCTCAGGGGAGCTGGCGGAGGCAAGCTGGGGCGGCGGGGACACATTTCTAGGGGCAGCATGGCCGGCGCCGGAATGCCACCCCTAGAAATGTGACGCCCCAAGCATCGGCTTGTTTTGCTGGTGCCTAGAGCCAGCCCTGCTAAGTGATGTCCTTCCTCACCCCATTACCTAGCAGGGTATAAGGGGGTCGTGGATATGGCCGCAGCGGGCAAGGGATGCAGTCTGGAGTTGCATCTTGCTGGTGAGTGGAAGTAGGCAAGAAGCACCAGGTTTGGGGGTTTTGTGGGAGGACATGGGCCCCTCTTCTAAAGCATACAGAGGGGGCTATTGTCAGCCCACCTAAAAAGGCTGGGGCTTATTTGCAGCAGCTCAGTCAAAGGTAGCCCCTGACAGCTACATTTTAAACACCTCCGTGCTGGAAAAAAAATGTTTGCCATTTTGTCTTTTGTACTGGAAAGGTTTCAATTCTACAGAATAGCACGCCTTTCCCATTTGTATTTGCAAATAAGCTCAGGAAGGTTTCCATTTCTATGGCCTCTCACTAGAGCAGTAAAATGGCACTAAAAGAATTGTCTCCTGCCCCTCTCTGTTTCTAAAACAAAGCCTCAGACCCCACCATGAACCTTTCACAGCAAAGCTGCAAAACGTATTCTACTCTGTAGGGCACAAAGACACCAAGTCTTCGTTATCCCTCTGGCAACTGTTAATCATTCATTTATAGTAACCTGATAAATCCATGCCTGAAACTAGAAAGCATGTTATAAATCACTGGTACCCTTGGAGCAGCTCTGTGTATCACTGAGTCACCTGAAGACACATAAGTAGAACAGGATGTGTTTGTGTGTTAACCAGCACCTATTACTCAGCAAGCATGTAAAGTAAGGCCTACTCTCCAAACGTTTCATAGTCATCTATTTTTTGCCTTAGTAACTGCAAATGTTTGCAGTGAAATGCTGTAAATGGTGGCAGGTTTGCAGCCCCCGGGGGCATAGTCATTTACTTAGGTAAAGATCTGGAACGAAAGCAACAGGAGCCCTGTAGGTGTCCCTAAACTGCCTCTATGTTTGCCTTTATCCAGACAGACCACCTTCAAGAGTAAGGCCCAGAGCCTCCAAGGCATTTAGATGCCTAACTTCCATTGAAATCAATGAGTACCTTTGCGACGCTGGGCCTAAGAGTCAAGTAGTCGTTTGACTCTCTTTTGAGACATAAGAACGGCCATACTGGGTCAGATCAAAGGTCCATCTAGCCCAGTATCCTGTCTTCCGACAGTGGCAATGCCAGGTGCCCCAGAGGAATGAACAGAACAGGTAATCATCAAGTGATCCATCCCATCGCCCATTCCCAGCTTCTGGCAAACGGAGGCTAGGAACACCATCCCTGCCCATCCTGACGAATAGCCATTGATGGACCTATCCTCCATGAATTTATCTAGTTCTTTTTTGAACCCTGTTATAGTCGTGGCCTTCACAACATCCTCTGGCAAGGAGTTCCACAGGTTGACTGTGCGTTGTGTGAAGAAACGCTTCCTACAACTATCGAAGTTGCCACCAGGGGTTTGTGATGTGGCCATTGTGCAATAGAAATTGGCCTGCAACCACCACTGAACACCCATGGTCAATATCAATCTGTAATGCTGTTAAAATCGGCACCCTTAAGTCTGTTACTGAGTGGCCAGAGAGGTTGACGTGTTCTCCTACCGGTTTTTGAATGGTATGATTCCTGATGTCAGATTTTGCAACAGAAAAGCTTCAAACTGCTGAGCTTGAATTAATATGCAAACTAGATACGATTAACTTGGGTTTGAATAGACTGGGAGTGGCTGGGACATTACACATATTGAATCTATTTCCCCATGTTAAGTATCCTCCCACCTTCTTGTCAACTGTCTAAATGGGCCATCTTGATTATCACTACAAAAGTTTTTTTCTCCTGCTGATAATAGCTCATCTTAATTAATTAGCCTCTTACAGTTTGTATGGCAACTTCCACCTTCTCTGTATGTGTATATATAAGGTGGAAGATATGTATATCTTCTTACTATATGTTCCATTCTATGCATCCGATGAAGTGGGCTGTAGCCCACGAAAGCTTATGCTCTAATAAATTTGTTAAGTCTCTAAGGTGCCACAAGTACTCCTGTTCTTTTTGCGGATACAGACTAACACGGCTGCTACTCTGATCCCTATTGGTTATTATTTATTCATTTTCACTTCATTATTCCTCCTGTGTTCAACTGAACACAAAAAAACCTACAAAATTTGCATGAATAGTTGTTTCCTACAGTCTTTAGAGATGCTAAAATTGCAAAGAAATCAATGGGAGTAAGAGCACCAGGGTTGGGGGATGGGGCAGGAAATCCTTTCATGATATTTTGACCCAGCTCCAGCTTCTGCATAAAGTGATTGTGCTACACATTTACCAACTCCCATTCTTCTTACGGGAGGTTAATCACAAATCGTGAGATTAATCTCTTCCCCGGGAAACATTTTATGAAAGTATGCACAAGAAGTAATAGTGAGATATACTGGATATAAGTATGGCTAAAGGAGTTCCAGAATACCAAGCACGGTAGAGAAAGAATAGAATAGACAGACTATTCTTACTGTATCTTGATTCTTCCATTGTGCTCATCACCATGAAAGCCGAGCACCTTCCAGTAGTGCATTAAACAATGTGACTAACATCCAGCTCATGCTTGTTCTCTCAGCCTCTCCCCAGAGGGAGGGGTGTGTGTGTGTGTGTGTGTGTGTGTGTGTGTGAGAGAAATGCGGTGCTTTGTTATATTTTGTTTTTTCTAATATAAACACACACACACACTTCCTTTGCTATAGGTTTATGATAGAGAAGGCAAAGTAAAAGAAATGCACCTTGCACTTAGAATGAAAGGTGATGCGAGGGTCTATGTAAAGACTTTAAGAACTGGAAAGAAGACACTGACAGTTTTAAAATTCAAAAGTATTTCCCCCCTTCGAAAACTTGAGTGGTTGATAAAAGCAGCATGAGCAATGGCTAGGAAAAAACAGAGCAGTGATCAGTCCTAAAGCAAAATATTAAATATGTTTTTACAGTGAAAAAATAATAATGGAAGACAGAGCGTACATGCTGTAAACACCTTAAATGTAATTCTAATGTTATTGTTGTTTCAAGAGTCAGATTGTTATGGCAACAAAACAGGGGGAGAAGGGATACCAGATCGCAGCATTAATTTAATATCTTAGCTTCATTTGTTCCACATTTATGTTTCAACTCATGCATAATAAGCAATTACAGTTAGAGGAAAAATAATATTGAAGCCCTAATAATGGTATAATGTAGTATCCACTCAATCCCTGAGTCTTGTTTTTAAAATATGTTATGAGTCTATTCCAGTGCCAGCTGCAACACAATTTACAGTATAATCAACAACACCTGAAAAGCAGGAAGGCTAAACAGTCCTTCTGCACACTGAAAAATATTAACCTAACGACAGCTGACGTGGCCAAACGTCTGAGAGGTAAGTCCTTTACTTTGCCTTGAAAGAGACTCAGCTTCAACATTAGCTCCTAGCCTCTTGCCTTGTTCTGGCAAACAGTGGATGCACCACACAAAAGCACCCTTCAAGAGGAAGAAATGCAACAGTGACACAATCCCCCTAAGGAAAAAAATGGTATTGGAGAAATGGAAGATATGACCCGTACTAAGCTGAGGAATCTGATGTCTGCAGCTTACTCAGGATATAATTCCAGAGGCTTTGATGTGTGGTTGGGTTTTTTTAAGTCTGAAAAGTGACCTGGTAAAAAGAACATCATGAGATTCCCTGGTTATAGTGTTTCAATGGTTTATTGGGGGTTAATTTGATCATTTTATTAGTAAAAATATTTCATTCCCCAACACCAAAACCCGTGGGTGCCAACTAGCAGAGGACATAAGAGGGCATCACAAGCCCCAACTTCCAGTGCTGTAAATGTGGCCAAGGATCTGCACATTAAGCTGGGTTCTTTCTAGCTCATCCATAACCACCAAAGGTTGCTCCTTGAGCAGGGCCGGCTCTAGGATTTCTGCTGCCCCATGCTCCGAGAGCGCAACTGCCCAAGCCAAAAAAAAAAAAAAAGGATGGCCGGAATGCCGCCCCAAGCATGTGCTTGCTTTGCTGGTGCCTAGAGCCGGTCCTGTCCTTGAGGTTGCACGAGCTTAACAGTTTGAAGGCAATGGGGTTGCACAGTTGGCCCTACAATTAGAAATTAGTTATCAATTCTGTGGATGATGCACAAAGCAGAAAAGAATCCAATTTACTCTCCCTCAACCTGTGTTGGTGGAGTACGGCTGACAGTAGTAGAAACATACAAACTTTCTTTAAAAAACTCAGAATATACAGCTCTGAATACACACAAGGAATATGTCTGCTGAGTGACAGGGTGCAATTTATTTAGACCCTTTTCAGAACAGAACGTGCTCTTGCTTCTTCAAGAATTGGAAAGACTATGACAAAGCCTGTACCAGAGTAACTTGAGGATCAGGAAAAAATTAATGCAGTGTGAATGTTGTGCACTGAATTAAAACAGAGAAGACTGGTTTGTGCAATTGGCTAATTAACCAGCAAACCAGAAATCTTGGTGATGGGTGCATTGTGTTTTCTCACAGTGAGTGACCCTATGCAAATAAGAGTACAAATATATGGCATCCATAATAATTAGGTTTTGTCTTTCATCGGCTGGGAGGTAGGCAACCCTGTTTTGGTCAAGTGGGTCCAACTGCATGAGGATTAGAATGTGAATGATGGATCTCACTGTTATTCCTTCAGTGATAGGTGGTCTTGCAGCTAACCACTTTCTATGTGGTTTTATTAACATCCAAGTAAAAGAAAGGAGTTTCTTTATAAATGACTCTCAGGTTCATACTTGCACCTGTATTTCTAAACCACAAGCAAGGAAAACAAGTTCAGCTGAAGCAGTTTCTAGCTAGCAGTCACAGTACAGCTTATTCAGGAATGTATGACCATTTTCTAATCTCTTATTTCACCCCAAACTGTTCATGGAGGACAATACTGTGAATAGTATAGGTAGTTGCTTTAACCACCCTTGTTGTTCGATATTAAAAAGGGTCAAGAGACCAAATCACCGAACTGAGCCAACAAAGTAGTACCCCACCACTGCCTCCAGGAAGCTGTTTCTTGCAGCATATATTTATCTTATACAAAAGGTAAGCTCTGAAGTACGATCACAAAACAACATATATTTCTATCATACCCATTTACGAGCTCAAAGCACTCTATATGTGACCTAAGATTGAACCCACCAGTACCTTAATTTGTTTTTCTGTACCTTTCCTTATCTCTTGTTTTGGACAACACATTCCAAGCGCTAGAGGCTGTGAAGGTAACTCCCAAGCTTGTACCAGGGCAGAACATTCATATATCTTGTGTCCGACAAGTTTCATATCTGCCTATGCCAAGTGCTGAGTTGTGCAGGGGACTGTTGGATATATACCTTGACAAGAGTGAGCAAAAGAGAAGAGCATTTTGGGAAAGACCAATATAATTTGGTTAATTTGACTGCCCACATGCTGGGTATTATGCAATATTAATGTGATGTGTACTATGCAAATAGGCCTATTGCAGATATGTGTTGGCTAACAATAGTAGCATAAAATAGCATTATACTACATAAACCGTGAGCAGCATTGTTACACAGAATGTGCCTGTGAAATTCTAATAGATCAAAGCTGTTGCCGTTTCTTTTGCCAACACTGACCTGAAAATCAGATGAAACAGTAAGAACAACCAGAAACCAGAGTTCAACCCATCAGGCCATAACACTTAGATCTAGATTTTTCAGACATGCTGAGGGATTTTGAGCGTCCAACTGGAGACAAATCAAAAGCAGACTGATTTTCAAAGGGTGGCTGGTTAGCTCTTTGAAAAATCAGGCCCTTTTGGAAGTGTTGCAAGCCAGACAACCAAAATCTCTAGTGACTTTTGAAAATCTTGGCCTTAAACCCTAGAAGGAGTAAACCAAACATAGTCTTTCAAGTTTTACAATGCAGCTAGCAGCTGCTTCTGTTTTTAATAGAGCAAGCTGAATAGCACACACAGTGTTGGAAGAATTTGTTTGCACGGGTCAGCAATTCATGGCTGGAAGCTGAAACTTGACAAATAAAAATAATCTGAAAATAAGGTGCAAAGTAGGGGTAGCATTAGCAGGGTTCATGGGTTCAACTGCACCCACAGAAATCAGTACTCTATCCCCACATCATGGTGGCATCACCCCACCCATATGTCCATGGTGCTTGGAGACTGGGACACATGGCTGCATCCCAGCCTCCTCCCCAGGTGCGCCCCTATGATGTGTGAATTCCTGTGTGGCAAAAATGCTAACGAGGTCTGAGCCAGAAGGAACAGCCTTTTGTAACAGTCTTGTAGCTCTTTTCACAGCTGATTCCACCTTACCATTACTCTGTGGGCATGCGGAGGAGGAGGTGTAGTGGTCAAACTTCTATTTTGTGTGCAAATTCCTTGACATCTTCCGAGACAAACTTGGGTCCGCTGTCAGTGAACACGGTGTCTGGAATGCCATATCTTCCAAGGTGGGCCTTTGGTTTGCCAGTCACTGGCTTGCTTCTTGCATCCGGTAGGACACTGACCTTCCAAAGATTTGAATAACAGTCCACTGTGATCAAGTCCTGCTTTTCCACAGTCAGGTGGGCAGCTCCTGTGGTAACAGTCTCTTTCTGCTAGCAGTTATCACACGAGCAGCAGGTCACCTTTCTATCAAAAAATGGAGTTGTGTATTAATTCCTAGCCAGTAAACACAGTCTGGAGCCTAAGACAGCTGTCCATGCGTAGGTGTGAGGCAGGTATTTTTGCATCACATCCTTACGTAATGAAATGGGGACGACAGCTCTCTGTCCTGAAAAATATGACTCCCTCCTCCACACTCAGCTCGTCTTTAATTTGCAAATATGGTTCTGCTTCCCCTAGCTTTCGCCTTCTGGCCACCCTGCCAGTATCACTCTTGACCGCCTGTAGTTGGATGTCCTTTTCCATCAACTTCACTATTGAAACTGGGAGACCGTGCAGAATGTTAATGGATTCAATGTTCTCATCCCCTTCCCCCAGTTCACTGATGCTGGGTATATATGCCTGGCTCAGGGCATCAGTTAACACCAGTAATCACTCTGGACAAGATCTGATCTCTACCTGGTAGTGCTGGAGGTACATCAACATGAGCTGCAAATTTTTTGAAGCACTAAGAAGGGGCTTTGCCTTAATAGTCTGTAGGGGCTTGTGGTCTGTTACTGGCTGGCCATGGGGGATACTGATAGACTCACTGCACTCCAAATACCACAGTCAGAAGCTCTTTTTCTATTTGGGTGTACCCCTGCTCAATCTCTGACAGGGCTCTGCTGGTGTAAGCCACCAGCTGCTCCCGAAAAGAGCTACAGCCAATCATTTCTCTGGTGCATCACACAGAGGTGTCAGTGGCGGTCGTGCCTGGTAGTACTTCAGGACAGGAGCATCTATTATCATTTGTTTCAGCATGTCAAATGTTTGCTATTGGGAACTGGCCCAGTCCCACTCAACAACATGCCTTATGAGCTAATTGCTACTGCAGCCAGGTGTGGACAGAACTTGGACAGAAAATGTATCATTCCAATAAAGCACTTTTACCCCATTCTCAGCTACTGGAGCTGGCATGTTTGACTGCCTTGATCTTATTGGGATCTGATTTCATTCCCTCTGCTGTGAGCAGATGTCCAACGTACGTCACCTCACACTGGTTGAGTTGCATTTTTTCTGGTTTGAGTTTTATATTCTTGTCCCTGCACTGCTGTCATGGTCTTGTTCAGCTTCTATATTGTTGCTCCCTTCACCTACGACGAGGATACGGTCTGCAATTATTTTCAGCCCAGGCAGTCCTTCCGGTGCTTGGGTGAGTCTTCTCTGGACCACCACTGGTGCTGGCTTATGCCCATTGGCATACGCAGCCATCTGTAGTGACCAAATGGTGTCACAAAGGTTGTCAGCATGCTGGACTCTATCCAGGCTCTTGAGCCAAAAGCCATTCCTCACCTCATAGACCATAAAGACTGTGGCTTTGGAAAGTTCTGGCAAGAAGTTATCAGTTGTGGGCCATGGTTAGTGTCATATTTTCAAAGCCTGGTTCAGTGGCTTTGGGTCTATGCAGATGTGTAACTTGTTGGCTTCTTTACCAGCCCCATGCTGCATACCCCGGCTGTACTGGCCTCTGAGTCTAGAGGTACTAATGTACCTCGGATCTTCAGACTTTCAAGTTTCTTGCATATTAGATGACATAGTGCCACTGGGATTTTCCTTTGTGATAAGTCACGGGTTCCACTGTGGGGTCTACTTCCAATCACAGCTTTCCTGGGAGGCACCTGTCACCTTTGAAATCATCCCCATGTTTTAAAATTGTCTCCATTGTCCATGACACTCCCCCTTTCATTTCTTCCACTGCAGCTATAAAACTCTGATGCTGCACCCTGATCAGATCCATGGGTTATTGTGGCTGTATTCTCCAAGAGGGGTCTGTGATTCTTACCATTCACCACCACAAACTCAGTGGTACCGTCTGTTTTTTTTTTCTGGTTAGTTGCTCTGCAGTCACGTTTTCCTATGGGCTGCGTTGTGCTCTCATCGTACATTATTAGATTATGCCAGCTGTCTGTAATGGGTGTGTCCCTGTCCAATTCATTCCAAGCCATCCTATTGCAGGGGGACCTGTTATCCAGCTGAATTTACACTGGTGGTTTCCCTATTAACAGTGCTACATGCACTGAGGTTGGTATGGTCCCTTGTTGCTTTCCTATCCTGACAGCCTGAACCTGGTATGCTCTTGGACTCAAGGAGAGAGTCATGATGTCATCACTGCCGGCTGATGTTTCATCCCCTTCTTGAACAAGTCTGAATGAATCTTTCTGAGTCCTTCCTCTGCTCTCGTACACACAGCTAACATGGTTCAACTTGCCACATCCCTAGCAATGCTGACCTCTCCTGGGCACTTCTCCTTTACCTGCTCATGGTGTCTCACACACTAAATTCATCTATGGATATGGCACCCTGGGCACTTACTCTTCTTTGCTATTGTCTCACCGCATGTCCTTCTGGGTTGTTGGACCTCCGAGGACTTTCATCCTTTCTGTTGAGTCACCGCATGTCTAAGCATCTGCCTAATGTGAGATCACCTTTCTGGAGCAGCCACTGCCACAATTGGTGATTCCAAGTCCCGCAGAATATCCTGTCCTGAATCCGGGAGTCTGTCGAGACCCCCAAATTATGGGCAGCAGCCAATGTGTTTAAGATAGTAACATAGGGGTCTGGTCCCTCCCGTTCAGCTTGGGCTCTAATGAAAAACCTGTGTCACTCCAAAGTTATGCCCTGCTTTGAAAATAGGGCTAATGAGAGCCTCAGAAGTGCTGACTCTGTGGACGCTCCAGGGCTGGAGCACCCTAGGGGAAAAGTAAAAGTCAACACCTATAGTGAGTCTTGAGGCAGTGGTGAGCTGCAGTGGGGTGCAGAGTCTTATTCACCAATAAGATAACATAAGTTACTTTCCTGCTGTTGTCATCATCCTTCATGGCCAAGTCCAAACTGCTCCTTCCACCAGATCCACTGCTGGAGTAAGAGAGTGTCGGCAAAATCCAGAACTTTGGAGGGCTTCAGACTGAGTTCCATGGCTCATGCTGCCAGCCACTGCACTTCAGAGAACTCAACACTCTACGCACATAATCCCTGTGCACTGCTCCATCCATGTGGCTGAGTTGCTTCTACCCTTTTTCCATTTCCCTAATGTCCCCTCCATAATTGTCCCTCCAGGTACATGGGCTCATGGACTCCAGTTCCACTTATGATACAGTCCATGCATATAATGCTCCATCTTGGCCTGGGTAAACAGATGTTTAGATCAAGATTGAATGGTGCAGCAGGGGACCGATTGTTTCAAGTCATTCCTTATGTCATAGAGCAGGGTGCCTGGGATTTAGTGAGTGGGCGTGGGAACACTGACAGTTTAGCTGGTGCAGCTTCTAGCAAGATGCAGACATCTTGAAAATGGTCCCCGGGAGACAATGTTTGAATTATAATGAATCACCCATAGTACTGCTTCCTTTTGTCCTATTATTGACCAGTTTCCCTGACCATCTGCTATTTTCCAGAACGGTTAAGGAGAATACTTCTCAAAGAAAAATTCTCTGACTGGGGAAGTTATTATTATTTGACCCTAGTCAAATTCAGATTTTTTTTTTCAGATATAACAGTGACACTTGTAAAAATTTGCTTCACAATTGCCTGTCCAGCCAGCCAACTGGGTTTTTGGTCTCCCCACACAATCACACTGTATCAACACCACTGAGGGCTGAGAACAAAGACGGTGAGCATGGAGCACAGACGATGCTGGCAATTTGTCAGCTTTGACCGGAGCACAGCCTTTGACATCTTTAATGGTAAGAAAGTTAAAAACATTTGCTGGTATCTCTCAGATGACATTGACTTCATTTGAGAGATAGAGTCTGTGATTTGTTCTCCCCCCCCCCACACAGCAGCAGATCCACAACCTCCTTAAAATAAAAATGCTTCTGACACTGTCCATCTTTTTTGGCTACATTATCCCAGTTGGGATTAATGTAACAATATCTGTATTCCTTCTAATCCTGAAGCGGATCTTTACAGTGAGTTTGAATTTTTTAAACTTTGTAATACTGACATTGATTTGCTTTTCTATAATGCTCATCTTCCAGTGCTCTCTAAGCAATTCATGTACATTAAGGAAAGCCCCATCACACTCCCGTGTGATAGACGAGAGACATACACAGGTTCTGCAGATTTCTCTTTTAGGACTGAAAACTGCACTCTCTGAGCTACTACTATGTGATAATTGCAGATGAATGTTGACTTTAATGGCTCTTGGGGAGCTCTCACTCAGTCACTAAAATTCAGCAAACTCAAGGGGTGGACTATAGCTTCTGTTCGACTATTCACAGCCACAATAAGCAGTAGTTTAGAACAGGGAATGAAGATGATATCCAAGAGGAATTGTAGGTAGGCGGAAGGTTGTTGGCATTTGACCAGGACACAACAGTCAACAGCTCAATTCGTAAAACAAAAACAAAAAAACCCACCACGCCATGGATCCATTTTGCAATGATCATAAGAAGTCAGGACCTTCGTTTTACATCTCCTCTGAGAACTGGCACTCCCAGCAGCACAGGGGCCCGTAACAACATGGTGGAGCATTAGTTCAATAGGTTTATGTTTGTAGTATAGTAGCACATAGAGGACCCCGCTGAGATCGAGACACCCTCCCCCTCCCATGCTATGTGCTTTGCAGACACAGTCAGAGGCAGTCCAGGCTACAAAAAGCTTATAATCTAAACAGAGGCCTAGAGTGGTGAACAGTCTTCCCCAAAGCAGGTCAGTGGCTAACTCAGCAATAGAGCCCAGGTCTCCTGACTACTACTCCTGTGCCCTTTCTATTGACCCTCACTGCCAGATTTTATTGCAGTCCCTAACCAGAGCCTTCTCTCCAGGACCTCTGTCAAACTTAATATCACGGCAGGGCTTGGCTTTCTGACATTTCAGTCTTTCATCTACCTTTCTACTGTCACTGACTTGACTTTACAATGAAAACAAGTGAAAAAATTAGCTGTGCTTAATGTAGTCAGCATTCCTCATCTCACACAGAATGGCGTTTCCTGGCAAAAAGGACCGATTTTCTTTCTTGGCATAAAAGCAGTAGAGGCCATTATGTAAGTCTTGGATCCGGAGGACTGTTTTTCCCCCACTTCCTCACAGGTAATATGGAGCCTTGGTTATCTGAGGAACCTACTCATTGGGTTTTCCATGCCTAGACCCCTTGGCACTACAGGTTTAAATGTCTGCCACAGACAGTGACAAACCATCTTTCTAGGATTGGTAGATGCAGCTTAACATGAGATTTAAGACCGGAGGCGTTCTCAGCTCTGTGCTGGAATTCACCTCTGTGCAGAGGGCTGGTGCTTAAGCTGTATAGGCCTTGTATAAACCTTCTGCCAGCTGTCAGCAGCAGCAAAAAGGGCCACACTCAAATAGAAAGGGGGTAGCTCTGAAAACTAGTGCGACTGGTCTGAGTTCACCCACCCCGCAAAAAAAATTTTCTGGGCAGACGGAGCAGTGCGAGCCAAACAACCTTATAACGGAACATTGCACGACTTTAAATGACTATGTTCTCTAACAGATCAGCAACCTAATAACGAAACAATGTTAACCGGGACTACTTTAGGTCAGGAGTTACTGTACTTGCTACTGTGGAGATACTCCTAGCACAAAGCTAGAAGCCCATGTTCCCTCTCCCACTTCAGCTCCACTGTCCAGCCAATTCTGAGTTTGTATACAGTTATAGTGACTTGAGGAATTCTGGGTAGAAAGTTTATTCAAATGAGCACTCTCTCTAGCAGAGCCAGCCTGTCCAGAGGATGGACTGGGGCAACCAACCCAGGCCCCGGGCTTTGGGGGGCCCCGCATTTCGGGACGTGGAGTCCAGGGCAGCTAGCAGGGGGCCTGGTGCCGGCAGCAGCGAGCAACCCATCCCCAGGCCATCCCGCCAGCTCCCGGCATCGCTCGGGGGAGGGGATGGAAGCTGGAAAGAGGTGGGATGGTGGCAGGGGCTTGGGGGAAGGGGTGGAATGGGGATGGGGCAGGAGCAGGGTCAGGAAGGGGGGGGTGGGGATTTGGGGGATGGGGCAGGAAGAGGTGGGGCGGAGCAGGGGCAGAGCAGGGGTGGGAAGAGGAGGGGCAGGGGCTTGGGGAAAGGGGTGGAGTGGGGGCAGGACCTGGGGTGGAGGGGAAGGGGTTGTCCCAGGCCCCACACCTCCCTAAGGAGAGCCCTGCTCTCTAGTCATACTTCCCACTGTTAACCAACCAGTAGGACAGAGAGCTCCTTACCCCCCAGAGCTTCAGGCCACAAGGGTTACATTTGCACTAGCCCTCTGCACATGGGTGAATTTCATCTACAGTTAACATTGATGTTTCCCTTATGCCTTACAGAATAGCAGGGCTTTGCCACACACACCCCAATTCCCGCAGCTGTGCAGCTGCTGGCAGCATCTGTCCCAGATGTGGCTGTAGTACAGTGGTGCTCCACAGAGAATGATTAAGGCACACCACGAGAAATCTGGGGCAGATGAATTCAGTGGGAGTAGGTGCTCACATCTGAAAAGAAACAGGGCAGATACTGAAGGGTCTAAATGGCCTTAGGCCCAGATCCTCAAAGGTATTTAGGTGCCTAACTCATTCATTTAAGTGGGAGTTAGGTGCCTAAACATCTCTGAGGATCTGAACCACAGGTATCTAATTTAAGGCATCCAGGTTTTGGTCTTCATCTGTGTGAGCTCACGAAACTTCCCTAGCCCACAAGAGTACTACCAAGCTAAATCCATTCATGACTGTAAAGCACCGTGAGATCCTTGCACAGAAGGCACTATGCAAAGAGTTATCGTTATATAGGGTCTAGAGCATGGAGGATGAAAGGCACAACAGGCATGTAAAATATAACTGCTATTAAAAGCATGTAAAATATAACTGCTATATTACCATATAGGCTGGATGGTGATACTAGAATGCTGACCACATCATTTAAAAAACCAAAAAAAAAACCCCAAAAATGAGTCCACAATATTCTTGCCAGACACAGGAAATAAGAGCAGAGATGAACTTTCAGTCATACAAGGAAAGGTCACCCTGCATCTTTCCGTTTCCCTTTGGTCTGCAAAAAACTAGAACAAGGTTCAGTGGAGAAAACGGGGAGCCATTATTCAGAGAGAGATGAAAGGGGGAGAAAGAATAAGGTTGAAAAGAGAGTGTGTTAAAAGGGGGGGTGAATTAAAAAAATGGGCCAAGTGGCCCTGCCGAGAAGCCTTACGCAGGGAGAGGGAGGAAGAAAAGATCAAAAGGACAGAAAGCCAATTAGTCAATCACAGGGTAAGGAGCCCAGTTTGGAAATAATGGGGAATCGTTTTAAGCAGTTGGGCCACGAGGAGATTAGGAGCGGGTTAGCGGACGGCTGTGTGGCTTAGCAGAATGCAGGGCAACACATAGCAGCAGAGAGACAGTTGTCCTCACTGTTATTTACTCCCCTCCCTCCTGTCTTTGCCACTAATGTATTTTGTCATTTTCCTCTGCCTTGGAACCCTTCACTATCACCACCTTGGTTTTTCTAATCTGTTCCCCAGCTGCTTGAAATTGTGCCCCTTTGTGTCTGAACACTGCTCCTTCCCCTTTGATCAAATAACTGCCTTTTTATCCAGCAATCCCTTTTGTCTTCTCCACTGGTATCCTAACCATTTATCACCTAACCCTTCCCCCTGTGATGTCATCCCTCCCTTTTTATGGCCAACTTCTCCTTTATCCAAATAACCTTGCTCCATCTCCATTCCCCTCCAGAGCCAAAAGCAAGTGTCTTGGTTCCACACCCAACGTGGCTATGCTACGGCTAATCCCACTAGTTCCAGCATTCATTTCACTAACATCAAAGTGGTAATGCCAAAGCAGCGCCTGCGTCACTCACCAGGCAATTAATGAGCTGTAAATGTAAGTTTGTTAGTAACTAGGGAACATGTTTTCACAGCTTCTGAGTGCTCAGGAAGGTCTAGGCTTGAGGAAGGGGCTATGCCCTTGTTGGGAGGGACATGAGTTCCACAGGGAGGGACACAGATACCAGGTTTTTCATCCTGGTCCATTTATTTATAATATGCACACTTTGGGGGAGAAATATTGGTTAAAGTCAAAACATCAAAAAAGCAACTCAATCTGTTTTCAACCACAGTGTGGTCCCAGTTCTCTGTTCCAGCCAATCTCTGCTCAGTGAGGGATTGGATAAAGAGGGAAAAGGTGGCTTTATGCCACCTTTCAGCTCCCTCTCTTCTGGGTTCCCCCAGGAAGTGGATTGGCACCCGATGTAAATTAGAACAGCCTGAAGTTTGCTCCGATTTGTGCTCATCTGCCTGTAAAACTGAAGTGATTCTTCCAACCAGGCCACAAGTAGGCATTTTAGCACCCGGGGCGAACAAGCATATTTGCGCCCCCCACAATTTTTTTCATCATTTCTCCACCCCATTTTTCTGCCCCTGTGGCTTTGCACCCTGGGCAGCTGCCCCACTTGCCCTGCCCTGGTTACAGCCCTGCTTCCACACTGCTTGTCCCAGCTGCACACCCACACATGGGTCTGCACAAGGGAAGGGAGATGTAGCCAGCTCTACACCACCCAGGGATTCTCCCAATATTTATAGATTTTTAAGACCAGAAGGGACCATTAGATCATTTAGAATGACCTCCAGTGTAAAACAGGCCATTAAATTTCACCCTATTACTCCTATATTAAGCCCAATAACTAGTGTTTGACTAAAGCATATCTTCCAGAAAGGCATCCAGTTTTGATCTGAAGTTTTCAGGGGATGAATAATAAATCCCTTTCCTGAGTAGTTTGTTGTAGCGGTTAATCTATTTCACAGTGAAAAGAAAATGTGCCTTATTTCTAACTTGAATTTGTCTAGCTTTAAACTTCCAGCCATTATTTCTTTTTGTGCCTTTCTCTGCTAGAGTAAAGAATCCATCTAGTACCAAGGCATTGCATATCCATGCACTAGCCATATTGGACTAGAAGATTTCTCAAGGTCTCTTCCAGTCCTACAATTCTATGGATGACCTTAATCCCAATTACAGGACTCTTAGAAGCACTAACAAATTGAAGTCCTTTTTAAAAAGCTAGCTATTCTTCATACTTACAAAAGGTAAAGGTCATCCAAATATGAATCCCCTGTGTGCTGGCCAGCCAGCAGGCCTCAGTCTCAAGTGAAGGGACCATGTGTATGGATGAATGGGATTTGTTATCCCTACCCATTCTTTGAAGTCTCTGTTGAGCCAGCTGCAAACAATAAGACAAGTTGGTGACATTCAGGATGTTTCATTATAGATGTCCACATCGTGAAAATTGTCACTGCCAGCTCATTGCACATAGGCCATAAAATGAGCCAGCTGCTGGCAACAGCTCTGGGTCACAACCAACCTTTGCTAAATTCAAGCTAGCCACCTAGAAGAGAGAGCCTCCCAAATCTCACTGTTCATACCTTCCACCATCCAGTCCACCAGCCAAACAGTTCATGACCATGCTATAACTATCTGGGTACAACAATTCAATAAGTGAGAACCATTAAACCATAGTTGCTCATCTTGGGGGTCATGACCACCCTACCCTTCCCATATGGCTAGATGGTAGAGGGGTCCTAACATTGGTACAGAAAATGTTGAGAACTACGGAGTCCATAGTGTGATAGTATGAACCCATAAAGCTGCATTGCAGGTTTGAACTGTTAAGGTGCCGAATACCTGATCTAACAAAATAATGGTCAAAACTATTTTTAAATGTTTAGTTTCTAGATTGAGACATGAATGTTTTTCTGCTAGTAAAATTTTACTTAGCGTGTGCAAATTTAAAATAAATTAAAAAAAAACACCCTACCAAAACAAAGTACTATGCTATCAACAAATTCTCTTCCTGATTTAGGGTGACCTGATGTCCCGATTTTACAGGGACAGTCCCAATATTCAGGGCCTTTTCTTATTTAGGTGCTTGTTACCTCCCCATCCCAGTCCCCATTTTTCACACTTTCTATCTGGTCACCCTATCCTGGGATGAGAGAAAGGAAAGAACGAACTATGCATGCCAGACGTTGGTCACATTGCTTCATACACTGCTGAAACATACTCAGATACTAAGTTGATCTAACAATCTATATAGACTGGAATAGAATAACCCAATGTATATCAAACAAAAATCACACCAGCCTACCCATGAAGCCGACAGCTGAAGACAAAAAATTAATAATACTGTTGCCCCTCTGGCAAAATTTGGGGGCCGTGCAGTCAGCCTTCTAGTTGAGAAGAAATCTATGGACATGGAATCTGGGTATGTTCTCAGTGTAATTTGCTCTATCTACACACATGCACCAGTTATGGAACAGAGGCCATCATAAATGGCATACAGGAGACCCCTCTTCCAGAGATCTCAGCCCATACACCCAGGCCTGGTTCCCAGGAAGCTACTCTGTCTTAAGAATAGCCTCCAAATATAGAGCATAAAGCAGACAGCAAGCTCTCTGCTACCTGCCACAGCTTCTTTCAAAGGTCTATTGCATAAAAAAAACTAGTAATAATACAGCATTTCTTCAAAGACTAAACACTTGTTTGCACACACCGAAAAAGAATTTGTAAGGCTTTCTGTAACAGAGCCCCCTGGTGACTCCGGCCATACAATACTTGCTACCGAGCACCTATCAAGGGCTTGTCTACATGGAGAATTGGTACATGGCAAGCTGGGCTGTGAACGTACAGTGCACTAGTCAGCCATGCAGTAAGTCACCGTGTTGACCCTACTACAGAAAACCAAAAGGTCCATAGTGCACTTGGACATACTACAGCACTTTTAGTGCATGACAGTAGGCACAGACCAGCTGGCAGCATGATTCCCAGCCTGAGAAGAGAGACTTGTGCTAGCTGCGCTCAAGCTTGGTGCGCTAAAAATATCTGCATGGACATTGCAGCACCGGCGAAGGCTCTGGCTAGACATGCAAGCTTGGACCTAGGGGATTGAGTGGGCTTGAGAGGCCAAGTTGCCACCCAAGCCTCACCATCCATATTACTATTTTTAGTGCAGTAGGTCAAGCTGAGCTAACACAAATGTGTTTACCCACCCTGGGAGGCACGCTCCCAGCTGCAGTGTAGACATATCCATATTTGCATGGCAGGCTAGTGTGCTGTAGATTTACACAGCTTGCCATGCACTAAGTCTCTGCGTAGACAAGCCCAAAGGTTATCAATGTGATTGATGGCAGAGGGGGTCCGACTGCTCTCAGATCCAGCTGGTCTCTCTCCAGGGCATAGCCACACGGTCAGAAGGAGCCTGGCTCTGGATCTGCTTGGAAGTGTGTGGGGCAGGCAGGACCTGCCCCTCCAGCTGGAGTCCAGCATTAAAGCCCCATTGCAGATGGAGCAGGAGCCGGCTTCGTCATTCTGAAAAAGTGGTGGGGGTTCTGCACACCAAAGGAGTCAGACACCAGATGGGCACAAAATGCCCGACCAGGAGCCGCCACCCAGAACACAAAGTTGAGGTGCCCAGTGACCACTTGTAGCTCCCTCGGCGTAATTTTCTTTGCCCCTTTGAGGGCCTGTATCTGTGCCCTGACTGATTCCAACTTCTCTGTAGGTAACCTAGAAACACTCTGAACTGTGTCTAGCTTAAAGCCCAAACATGTTAAACTTTGGGCAGGGCCTTCTGGTTTTTTTCCATGGTGAGGGCAGTTGGCTAGGATCTGGAAGGCAAGAAGCATGTACTCGCAGTTGCCTGTCCCAATCTTCCTGCAAATAAGTCATGGAGACAGTGCACCGCATGACGCAGTCCAGCCTCTTGCACAATCACCCACTCCAATGTGGAGCTGCAGCTTTCCAAAGCAGCACATGACACCGAGCACCCTGTGGGCATGGCTTTATCAAAATAGTCATGCCCTTCAAAGTGAAACCCAAGCAAGTTAAAGTCCCTGAGATGTGACTGGAAGCAACTGGAATGCTGACTTGATGTCTTATTTCACCAACATTGCCCCAGGGCCATGCTCCCTGACCATGGCTACCGCAGCATCATGGAGGTCAATATAGTCATTTACCAATGAGCCCTGGCAGCTAGAACAGATGATGGATAAGCCTGTATTCCCTTTGTCTTCTTTTCGTACCACACCCAGGGGAGATGTGCACAATTCTGGCATGGGAGGGGGCCTGTTACCAGAGGTGAAAGTAAGCGGGTGCCCCGGTACGGCGTACCGGTAAGAGCCGGTGCACCGTACTGGGGTAGCCCGGCTTCCCCAGGGGGCAATTTAAAGGAGCCCCAGGCCCTTTAAATTGCCTCCAGAGCCCCGCTGCTGGAGCCCTGGGGTAGCGGCTGCAGGGCTCCGGCAGCCATTTAAAGGGTCAGGGGCTCCCCTGCTTCTACCACCCGGGCCCTTTAAATAGCCACCGGAGCCCCACCGCCGCTACTCCAGGGGCTATTTAAAAGGTCGGGGCTCCAGCTGCCTCTGCCGCCCCGGTCCTTTAAATAGCTGCTGGAGCCCCACCGCTTTCCCAGTAGAAGAGGGGAGCCCCAGGCCCTTTAAATAGTCCCCGGAGCCCACGGCTGCTGCTGCTACCCCAGTGGGGGGGGGCACTTACCTTACAGGGTGGGCTGGGGCTGGCTCTGACCCCCTGAACCCCGCTCCTTCCGCCCTAGGCCCCGCCCCTTCCGGGGGCCAGAGCTGGCCCCAGAGTACCGGTAAGTCACTGGACTTACTTTCACCCCTGCCTGTTACTCTCCCTGCTGCCAACTCTGAGGCAATCTTTTCCCTTACTATATGCTCAAAGGCTTTAAACAGACTTAAAGTTATCTGACCAGGTGTGGCACCTCACTCCCTCATACGGGATTTCAATATATCCCATAAATAAGCAGTGTCTTTTTTCCTGGGGTAGTCCAACAACAAATTCCATAACACCTCAACATGTTTTTTGTAAAAGGAAATCACATCTCACCAATCTGTTAGAATTCTTTGAGGGGGTCAACAAGCATGTTGGCAATGGGGATCCAGTGGATATAGTGTATTTAGATTTTCAGAAAGCCTTTGACCAAAGGCTATTAAGCAAAGTAAGCAGTCATGGGATAAGAGGGAAGGTCCTCTCATGGATTTGTAACTGGTTAAAAGATAAGAAACAAAGGGTAGGAATAAATGGTCAATTTTCAGAATTGAGAAAGGGCTTTTATCAAATGAAATTTTAAAGAAAAGTTTATTAATATTGTTTTAATGAACAATGTAGTGCCTTTTTTCAAAATTAATTCTTGAAAATGTTATCAAATGTTCTAAAAACTCAGGTTTCCGGTAAATGGAAAATGTCTAGAACTATTTTTCAATCTGTTTTTCAAGAGTCTAAAAATTAACACAAAACATACACACATCTATTTCAGTCACTTGGAAACGAAAACAACCTCAACATTTGTCCCAAATGTAAATTTTTGTTTGTTGGCGAATGTAATTGGTGAATTAGTGATAATACTAAGTGATGTAAAGAGCCTTGTCCTTCATAAGTCCATTTTCATTCCTTAGCCACTTGCACCTTTTCATCCAATATTTACCTTCAATGGTGTTTACACACTCACAAGAAAGAAGGGAGAAAACTAATATTTGCTCATTAATTTATAGGACCACTAAACAGAAGGAACAGAGATTTAAGCAGTGAACAGAGTCAGAGGAGGGATAGCTCAGTGCGTTGAGCATTGGCCTGCTAAACCCAGGGTTGTGAGCTCAATCCTTGAGGGGGCCATTTAGGGATCTGGGGCAAAAATTGGGGATTGGTCCTGCTTTGAGCAGGGGGTTTGACTAGATGACCTCCTGAGGTCCCTGCCAACCCTGATGTTCTATGAACTACCTAGTTGTGCCAGAAACTGTCTCAGTTCAAGTGACCTAAATTACACATCTTCAGGAAACTCCAATAAACCAGTGATTCTCCAATGGCCTCCTGTCGTTCTTTTTTTTTTGTTCCTTCCTAAATGGGACCTGCAAAAGGGGGAGGGGGGCGAGGGTTGAAGGGTTGTCTTTCGTTCTGCTTCATGATGTATAAAGGCCTGAAAGATTTTTGTTCGTTCGTTTGTTTATAAATGGGCACTGGAGGAGTCTGGATCTTTCACAAAGAAAGCTTTCCTCTCAAAGCATTTGCCAATAAATTCAGTTAAACAGGTGTTAAAATCAGCCCAAGATTTTAATCAGTAAGACTCAAAATTCCCTTTCTCCTTCACCTGTCCATGATTCCGTCTCTTGTGATGCTGTAATTCCAACAGTCCTCTAGAAAACCCCAGGAAGCCAAGACCTAATATTTCAAATAGAAAACACAAGCTAGAATTATTGTTCTTGTGAGAACGGAGAAAGGCAAAGTACTGTCATGGATCAAAAACTGGCTGAAAAAGAAGAGGATGAAATGGTCAATTTTCATCATGGCAAAAGGTTATCTGTGCAGTGTCTCATGTAGATCCAGTGATGTTAATATATTTATTAATTACACTCTCAAAAACTAAGTTAAAAGAATATTAAGGTTGCAAAGTCAAGCATTCAAAAGTTAGGAAAGCCCAGAATTCACTAGGTAGCATGTGCAACCTTAACTCAACCCTCCTGTGCAGATGCATTATGATAGTCTGTAATTACACAATCACATACTATTTTTTCTAAAGACCCTTGCCTCATTCAGTGCACATGATGAACAATGTTTGCTTAGAAGCAAATTTTTATTATTTGGTTTCTCCTCATTTCAGTGTGTGTCCCCATGCCTTATTTACTGTACACTGTTCAAACCCCACTCTGAAGACAGAATTATTAATTTACCCATGGGCTTTTTTAGTGTGCTCATCACATCTGAGTGCTTCTTAAACATTAATCTATCTTCACAACACCGCTGTGAGCTGAGGTATTATCCCCATTTTACAGATGGCAAGCGAAAGCACAGAGAGATTTAAGGTCAAAAGTATCCACTCATTTTGGGTTGCTATTTGAGATACTAAGGAACTTTACATGTTCAAAGCACAGCTACGGTTGACTTTAGTTGAAGCTGTGAGTGGCTCAGCACTTCTGCAAATCAAACCTCAGGGTCTCAAGTCAGGCATCAAGAAATTGATGAAAACCACTGTGAAAAGCTTAAGTGGGTTTTCTGTATAATTTCCTGTTTTAAAAAAGGAGGCAAAACACAGAAATCCCATCATGTAGCGTATTGTCACCCACATGGTTTGTCACCAGGATCAGGAACGTTTAGCTTCACCTCACAGATCTCTAACTTGAACTAGTGGAGTAACTGATACAAGTAGTAGGTTGTCATCCTCAGTATTGTTGAGCACTTGATGGGGGTGAGACATTTCAGGCTCTGGAGGGGAGTGGTTCCTGGTGGGCATAGACTATTCTGCCTGTTTCCGCCCAAGCATGACTCCTATTGCCCTGTCCTTTGAACCTGTGCTTATTCTAGTCTGGTCTCTTCTCCACCCCTGGCTGTTTGTCCCAGTCCCATTTCACAAATTTTCAAAACAATTCAGCCAGAGGCAGACACCCAGAATAGAAAATTTCAGTCCAAATGTGCCTAGCAAAGTTATACGCAACTGAAAACAGGGTCTTATAATGTGAAGTGTCAAGCAAACTTAATAATAGGCAGTGCTACCAGCCCTCCCTGCAATGATATGAAAAAATGAGCAAGTAGTGAGCTAACAACATTTGCAGGTGACACAAAATTCCGATGAAGTGAGCTGGAGCTCACGAAAGCTTATGCTCAAATAAATTTGTTAGTCTCTAAGGTGCCACAAGTCCTCCTTTTCTTTTTGAAAATTATTTAGGTTATTCAGGACCAGAGAGGACTGTGAAGAACAACAGAGAGACTCAAGGAGTTAGGTGAACTGGCATCACAGTAATGAAATTCAATGTCAATCAGTGCAAAGTAATGCACATTGGAGAGAAAAATTTAAACTACTTGTATACCTTACCAGGTGCTAAATTAACTATGAACCCAGGAAAGGGACAGGGCATCACTGAAAACTGGTGGTTCTCAACTTATTACACATTGTGGGCCCCCACATATGCAGCTCTCAGTGTGTTATCTGGCCACAGGGGCCAGGTGGCAAGGCAGCAGCAGCCCAGACCCCTGCCATGAAGGGCAGGCGGCTGCCCTGGACCCCACCACATGGGGCGGGCTGGTTGCCCAGACGCCCGGAGCTCGTGGGGCTGGGCGGCAGCCCCGGACCCCACCACGTGCAGCAGTCTGGCTGCCTGGCCCCCGGACCCCAGAACTCACGGTGCCAGGTGGGAGCCCTGGACCCCCACCCTGCAGGGCTGGCCACACTGACCCAGAGGCTGCCCCAGATTTCACAGGGCCGGCCGTGAGCCTTGGCTCCCCGCTGCGCTGGGCTGCCCAACTGCTCTGACCCCAGGCCCCCACCGCATGGCTATCCTGGACCCTGGGCCCCAGACCCCACAGGACCGGCCAAGAGCCTTGGACCCCAGACTCCTGCCATGCGGAGCAGGCCGGCAGCCCTGACCCCACAGGCAGCCCCAACCCCTCCATGCCAGGCAGCTGGGAACCTGGTGACCCCAGCACACTGGCAGCCTTTAGCACATAGCTGAGCTGGACCGCAGCTGTGTGCTAATTGGGCCACATATGGCCCGCGGGTTGAGAACTGCTGCTGTAGACTGCCAATGACATCCTCTGCTTAACGTGCAGCTGTACTCAAAAAAGACTAACAAGATGTCAGGATTAGAGGTGGGCGAACATTTTTAGATTAATACTTTATTTGCCACAAAAGGAAGCATTGGTGGACCCAGGACTATTCACAAATGTGTTGAATAATTTTGGCCAGAAACATCGGGGTGAGGGTGGCTACATTCACAAAATGGCTGAAGGAGTCGGTGAAGGTGCCCTCCTTATAACTTTTAGCTGAGTGGTTAGGACCCTCCCCCTAGGATGTGGGAAACAAATGTTGGAATTCCCACAGTGGTGTAGGGATCTGAACCCTCCCACGTGAGTGCCCTAACCACCAGGCTATAAGCTATTCTGAAGTACGGCTCTCTCATTTTCTATTGTTGAAGCTGTTCCACTGTGGGTAAAATACTTGAATAGTCTTTGGGCTACAGATTGAGAATGAGAATAGCCTGGTGGTTAGACCCCTGTTCAAATCCCTGCTCCAAAGCCCAGAAACAAAATGCTTTGGGTCAAATGACATGGTTCGTTTGACCTGAAATGGACATTTTTGATTTGCCAACATTTTTCAGACTTTTTAGATCCAGTTAAAACTAAACTAATTTTTCCCCCAATGTTTTGGAACTGCCAGTGAAAAATCAGTTATTCACTCAGCTCTAGTTAGGCTGCATTAGGCACTGAATGGATAATAATACAGAGAGCATTATAATTCCTTTATAATAAAATCAATGGTGAGGCCTCACCTGGAATGTGCGCACTCTTGGTCATCCTGTCCTCCAAAAGGATATTGCAGAATTAGATGGGGTTCAGAGAAAGGCAACAAGAATGATCAAGAGCCTGGAAAAACTCATACGAAGAGAGATTAAAAGATTGGAATTGTTTACTTTAGAAAGAAGATGAATAAGAAATGACATGTTAATAGCATATTAAATAATGAATGTAATTGGGAAGGTAGATCAGGAACTTCTGTTCTCCCTATCTCATAACTCAAGAAGAAGGAGACATTCAGTTAAAGTAAAAGGTGGTAACCTCAAAACTGATGAACGGTCATATTTTTTCACACATATAATTAAAATTGGGAACTCATTGCCACAAGAACTGGTTAAGGACAAAAATTTAGCAAGATTCAAAGTTGGATTGGATGCTTATTTAGATACCAAGAATATCCACGCTTGCTTATATTTAAGGATAATACATTTTGCAACAGATATTAAACCTCATGCTTTAAGGCTTAAGCCAGTGTCCAAACTATTGGCGATCAGGATGAGATAATAGGGGCAGAGGGCTAGATTATTGCACATCGGCCTATTGTGTGGGTTTTATACCTTGCACTGGTGCTGAGCAGGGTCAGAGAGAGGGTACTGGACCAGATGGGCCTGGGGTCTGGCAATTCCTATGAGAAAAGCCTATTAGGCCCTGGCCACATATGCAATGTGCACAGCAAGACTTTAAAAGAACCAGGTGAAAACCTACTTATTCGTCCAATTAATGCTGACGTTGTACCCAATTGCAGCCAAGGGATGCCGCTGGAGATAGCTTTGTTAAAAGTAGAGGTGAGTGAAATTCCTTATCAAAGCTTTTATTTCAAGTGGAAAAAAAATGTTTGGTCAAAAATGGAAGTCTGCACCAAAAATATCCATTTCAACTAGACGTTTCCAGGTTTTTCATGGGAAAAGATTTTTCTGTTTTCAGCAACTGAAAATTTTTGGCCAGTCAGTAAAACTTTTCAGTTTGGAGGGTAGCGGTTTTGCCAGTTGGCTGAAGTTTGTTGGTTTTCAGCTACCAAAAGTAAAAAAAATAAAACAAAAACAAACAAAAAACTAATTTTTTTTAAACTCATCCCCCCCAAAAATTCTTCATGGGGGGGGGGGGGGGGGAAACACATTTCCCAGCCAGACATGGTTAAAACATTCATGTGACCATCTTGCTGATGTCAGCAATGCATGTGTGTTAAGAACAGTGATTCCAAGAAGACCAAGACAAAACCCCTAGGTCTTACAAAAAGCACCCTCAGATCTTTAACATTCAGGTAGGGCAGAAAGGACATTGGGCCCAAATTATCAAAAATGACTAGATTCATAGATTTCAAGGCCACAAGAGACCATCTCTTCAGAGTAGGCAGTATTTTTCATATTAGCTAACCTCATTATTATTTCATTTTAATAATTACCAGTCACTAGAGTGACCACTACCACATTCCCAGAATACTGAACATTGAGGTACTTCTGGGAACAGCATGACCCTGGCCCCATCAGCGTGACCTCACATGCTTAGCGCATGCAAGGTTACACCATGTGTAGGATGCCATTTTCTTCCTGAAAACACCATTCTGGGCACCATGGATGTAGAAGCTCTTTACACCAATATTCCACACAAGGATGGACTACAAGCTGTCAAGAACAGTATCCCTAATGAGGCCATGGCACACCTGGTGGCTGAGCTTTGTGACTTTGCCCTCACCCACAACCATTTCAGATTTGGGGATGACTTATACCTTCAAGTCAGTGGCACTGCTATGGGTACCCGCATGGTCCCCACAGTATGCTAACATTTTTATGGCTGACTTAGAACAACGCTTCCTCAGCTCTCGTCCCCTAGCTCCCCTCCTCTACCTGCGCTACATTGATGACATCTCCAACATATGGACCCATGGGAAAGAGGCCCTTGAATTCCACCTGGGTTTCAACAATTTCCATCCCACCATCAATCTCAGCCTGGACCAGTCCATACAAGAGATCCACTTCCTGGACACTACAGTGCAAATAAGTGATGGTCACATAAGCACCACCCTATACCGGAAACCTACTGACCGCTATAGTTACCTACATGCCTCCAGCTTCCATCCAGGACACATCACACAATCCATTGCCTACAACCAAGCCCTAAGATACAACTGCATTTACTCCAATCCCTCAGACAGAGACAAACACCTACAAGATCTTTATCAAGCATTCTTAAAACTACAATACCCAACTGGAGAAGCGAGGAAACAGATTGAGAGAGCAAGATGGGTACCCAGAAATCACCTACTAGAGGACAGGCCCAACAAGGAAAATAACAGAACACCACTGGCCATCATGTATAGCCCCCAGCTAAAACCTCTCCAGCACATTATCAACTATCTACAACCTATCCTGGAAAATGATCCCTCACTCTCCCAGACCTTGGGAGGCAGGCCAGTCCTCACTTACAGACAGCCCCCAAACTGAAGGAAATACTCATCAGCAACTACACACCACACCACAGAAACATTAACCCAGGAACCAATCCCTGTAGCAAACCTCATTGCCTACTCTGTCCCCATATCTACTCCAGCGACACCATCAGAGGACCCAACCACATCAGCTACACCATCAGAGGCTCATTCACCTGCATGTCTACTAATGTGATATATGCCATCATGTGCCAGCAATCCCGCTCTGCCATGTACATTGGCCAGACCGGACAGTCCCTATGTAAAAGAATAAATGGACACAAATCAGACATCAGAAATGGTGACATACAAAAGCCAGTAGAAGAACACTTCAATCTTCCTGGACATTCTATAACAGATTTAAAAGTAGCTGTACTTGAACAAAAAAACTTCAGAAACAGACTTCAAAGAGAAACAACAGAACTAAAATTCATTTGCAAATTTAACACCATTAATTTGGGCTTGAATAGGGACTGGGAGTGGCTGGCTCATTACAAAAGCAGCTTTGCCTCTCCTGGAATTGACACTTCCTCATCTATTATTGGGAGTGGACTAGATCCACCCTGATCGAATTGGCCCTGTCAACACTGATCTCCACTTGTGAGGTAACTCCCTTCCCTTCATGTGTCATTATATAATGCCTGCATCTGTAATTTTCACTCCATGCATCTGAAGAAGTGGTGTTTTACCCACGAAAGCTTATGCCCAAATAAATCTGTTAGTCTTTAAGGTGCCACCAGACTCCTTGTTATTTTGAACAGTGTTCTGCCTTGCTCCCTGCTGACTTCACCCACACCATGCGTGCAAGGGGGGACAGGGAGGCACGCTCTTCAAAATGGCGTCTCCAAGCCATGATACCAGATAAAATCACATCCGGTTTTGTCTCAGTTCCAGACAAGGACAAACCTTACAAAAAAGAGAACTGCCTGTCTTAAAACCAGACGAATGGCCTGCCTACCAATGATAAAAATTGAAAACAGCTTGGACAAAAACCCAATAGTTTCTGATTGTTCAGTTCAATGTGTCCGAGCCAAAGAAAGCATTCAATTTGCAGCCTACAAGTCGCACATGTGTAAGGGGACTGTTGCCCCCTTACTAACATTCAGCGGGGGTGTTTTAGTTGCTAGCTCCCAGTACTTAAAGGGGAACGGTCGATGGGGAATCAGGACCCTGAGACTGACAGTCCCCAGGAACAATGGGGAGAGGCCAACGCTCCAGGTCAGCCTGAATGACAGGGCGGGCAGGCTAATCTGGGAGTCAGGAGGCCAGGAAGGTCCCGTCCTCCGTGTGATCTGGAATTGCCTGGGTCAGACAGAGTGGGGCTGAGCTAAAGAGAAAGCAGGGGTGCAAGCTGAGATGGGGAGCAGAGCTGCAGCCCAAAGCCAGTGGCACAGCCCAGAGAGAGCAGACTTGACCTGGGAGCAGAGCTGCAGCAACCAGAGCCAGAGGGGCCAGAAAAGCAGCCCGCGAAGCAGGTCAGTGCTGGGAGCAGAGTCACAGAAGCAGCCTGCAGAGCAGACCTGTCCTGGGAGCAGAGCTGCAGCAAGCAGAGCCAGAGGGGCCAGAAAAGCAGCCCGCGAAGCAGGTCAGTGCTGGGAGCAGAGTCACAGAAGCAGCCTGCAGAGCAGACCTGTCCTGGGAGCAGAACTGCAGCAACCAGAGCCAGAGGGGCCAGAGAAGCAGCCCAGGGAGCTGGAGGCAGAGCAGCAGCAGTGCTGAGACAGTGGTGGAGCTGGGGCTGGAGCAGTCCGGAGCTGGGTGCAGTGAGCAGCTGGGGAGAGCGAGGGGGACCCTGGGCAGCAGGCCCAGCACAGGGAGACACCTCAGCCAAGAGGCTCTGCAGGCCAGGTTTGGATCGTAACCCTGACAGGATGGGGGTGATACTGGGAAGAAGGGTCCTACCACTTAGAGCCTGAGAGCATGAGGCCACCACCAGAGCCAGTGTCCAACCCACAGCATCCCTGCAGCACAGCCAGGGCCTGAGCAGGAGGCCTGGGACTTACAAGGAACAGACTGTGAACTGCCCTGACATTCCAGAGACACTGTTTGTGATGTTCCCTGCCACAGAGCGGGTTGATGTGTTTCCTTTAACCTTTCCCATTTTTCCTTATTCTTTTTAAAATTAATTGTTGATTAAATAACTTGCATTTGCTTTAACTTGTATGTAATGGTCAGTGGGTCAGAGAAGTGCCCAGTGCAGAGAGAACACCCCGGAGTGGGGACACCCTAGCCCCATCCTAGGTGACCACAGCACGGTTGTGGGTCGAGCCCCCCAGGAATCCTTGGCCCAGCCTTGTTGGGGTTACGAGGACTCCGCCAGACAGGAGAGTGGAAGGGGAGTCCTGAAGGGCAGGGAGGCCACTGGGTAAAGGAAGAGGGAGCGAGGACTAAGATCCTTTAGCTAGCCCACTTCACCGGGGTAGTGCAGAAGCCAGGAAAGTTCCCCACAATAGCGGGACTATTCCCCCACTTATACATGTATTTTAAACTGGAGCAGGAGAGAAATATGCCCTGGAAGTTCAAATTAGCCATTCACATGCTGCGTTGCTAAATGTTGCTGCATACTTCCATGTTTTCCTTTAAAAAAATATCTTTGGAGGCCTGATTCTCATGTCTGGTACATGGCTCACACCTCTGCATATCTCAGAATATGCACTCCTGCATGGATTTTCAAGACATAGTGGCAAACTCCAAAAAGTAAAACCTCCCACAAGGAACAATTAGCAGGTTGTGAAATTATTCAGGGAAATCAAGGGCCTACACATCAATCTGCACTGTCCTGCAGCCCAAGGCTCATAGCCTGGACCTGGACACGTTTTCCAGAAGATTGACTACTTGATAAAATTAACCCCAAAATTCTTTGTCTTCTCTAGTTTAAAGATAGCTAACCCCTGTAAATCAGATGCATACTTTGTGTAACTCCATAAAGGAGTCATTTGATGCTGGATCTGTAATAATACGCAGACAAGTTAGGTCTCTTGGCTCGTTCTGACATAATTTTGTATGAACAGGGCCACAGACTGCACTCATAGTTCTCGTCTCTAGTGATTTCAAGTCTGCTTTGTCTTACACAGCATAATCTAGTAGTAGAGTTCGAGTAGTGTGACCAGATGTCCCGATTTTATAGGAACAGTCCCGATATTTGGGGCTTTGTCCTGTATAGGTGCCTATTACCCCCACCCCCATCCCGATTTTTCACCCTTGCTATCTGGTTCAAGAGTGAATCTTCACTTACTCCCTCTCCCACGATCCCATCTGAGTGAGCACAGCCAGCACCTGAGGCAAGAGTCTGACGTCCTTAAAGGGCCATACCCTACAATGGCAGGGTTTTATGCCATGGTCCAGTTTAGTGAAGCAAAAACTACTGGCCATCCTGGGTAATTACTGCATTTGCAAATTCCCAGTGAAGAAAACTTACTGATTAAACAGTAAGCTTTTGGGAATAAAAATATATTTTTTTAAAAAAACTTGTCATTTGATGATTAAGCCTGATAACAGCATCTCTTCCAGTTTCACTAGCACAGCAACATAGGTGAAGGTGAAATTTTGGCCAAGAAGACCAAGACTAAACCTTTAGTCTTACAAAAAGTGCCCTGGGATCTTTAACATTCAGGTAGAGCAGAAAGGACATTGGGCCCAAATGATCAAAAATTACTAGGTTCATAGATTCCAAGGCCACAAGGGACCATTGTGATCATCTAGTCTGACCTCCTGCATAACACAGGCTAAAGAACTTCCCCAAGATAATTCCTAGAGCAGATCTTTTAGGAAAACATCCAAACTTGATTGAAAAATTGTCAGAAATGGAGACTCCACCATGATCCTTAGTAAATTGTTCCAGTTTAATTACCCGCGCTGTCAAAATTTTACACCTCATTTCCATTCTGAATTTGTCTAGCTTCAACTTCCACCCAGCGGATTGTGTTATACCTTTCTCTGCTAAATGGAAGAGCCTATTAAAAAGTGGAAGTTAACTTGTGAAAGGAGTGTGCATTCTTATGGAACATGCAGTGTGTACAATAAAGTGAGTAAAAGAAATGTAAACAAGACAAACGAGCAGTGAAATGTAGACCTGCCTTGACATGAGTAATTGAACATGAGTGAGGCCTCATTTCTTGGGAGAGAGCTAGGATAAGGGGGAACATTAGGGTGACCAGATGTCCCGATTTTATAGGGACAGTCCCAATTTTGGGGTCTTTTTCTTATACAGGCTCCTATTACCCCCCACCCCCTGTCCTTATTTTTCACATTTGCTGTGTGGTCACCCTAGGGAACATCCAGGGAACCATGGACAAGACAGGCCATCTCAAAAAAGATATATTAAAAGTGGAATAGGTACAGAGAAGGACATGAAAAACAATTAGGGGTATGGAACAGCTTTCACACAAGGAGAAATTAAAAGGACTGGGTCTTTTCAGCTTTGAAAAAAGATGACTAAGGGGGTAATTATAGAAATCTATAAAATCATGCATGTGTCACCTTTGGGTGGGCTAGAGTTCACTTAATTTCCCATCTCCAGTGGGAAAAAAACCACTGTGGGTTTAAAAAAAAACCCAACTCCCATAGAAAGTAGCTGGAGACCCCCAGTTCAGTCTCAGAGTCTAAGAATTTTCAGCAAGGCTTGCACAGGGTCAGCCTCCCCACATTCAAGTCACAAAAGGAACTAAAGAAATGAATTTAAATAACTTTATAAAATCTTATGATAAAGAAAATTAATTTTTATAGCATGACATGGCTATTTTATAATCCACAGACTTTATCTTCACAGTTATATATAAACATAAATAACGAAAACAAATTAAAATCTGAACAGTTCAGTTCCCACAGAAACACAGTGAGAAGAAACTGAAAGTTCCCAGAAGCTTAGGTTTTGTTCACCTAAGTCTCAAAGTCTTTGATCACCAAATCTAGACAATCTGCTGAGTCGAAATCATCATCTTCCCTCCATTTGCTTGTAGGAATCTTCAGTTGGAATCAGGGCAGACCCTTCCTCTGCTGAAATCACTGCTAGCCAGTCAGCTGACTGATTAACCACCCACACCATTAAGTGTATAAATTTAAAGAAAACCCTGTTACAAGAAAATACAAAACTGAAAATAGCAAAATAGAAATTACTCTTTCCCCAGTACGACATTTAAAGAAAAGTTGGTGAATCAGACTAGTCGAGACAATGTAACTAGAACAGTTTGACTAAAATCAAAACCACATTCAAAGCACACAATTAAAACAGAAGTTGTTTTTCCCTCCCGATTGCCCCTTGCTATAATTAGCATTGCCCAGGCTTCCCTGTTGGAGAGTTAACAATATCACTAACCTGCTGCAAAATGCTTCAGAGTTAGGGACAACAGCATGCTTCGTGCTCCCAGCTCACACAGGGCACATGGCCCCCTGCAAAGCAGCTGCCCTGACCGCTTGCCCTCATGGAGTCTGACCGCAGCAATAGGGAACCTACTGGAGCATCATATCAAAACCACCACCCCCAATTCCAGAAGCTTCTAGATGTGGAGTGCTTAATCCGCCCAGCAACAATGACCCAGACACAACTCACTCCTACCTCCCTGCAATGGGTCTCTTAAAGAGATATCTCCCTATTAGGCACATGGGTTACACATGGTGTAGAGAAAAAGTGTTATTTACCCAGTCACATAATACAAGAACCAGGGGTCGCCCAATGAAATTAATAGGCAGCAGATTTAAAACAATGTACTTCACACAATGCGCAATCAGCCTGCGGAACTTGCCAAGGGATGTTGTGAAGGTCAAAACTATAACTGGGTTCAAAAAAAAATTAGATAAGTTCACAGAGGATAGGTTCATCAAGGGCTATTAGCCAAGATGATCAGGTATACAACCCCATGCTCTGGGCGTCCTAAGGCTCTAATTGCCAGAAGCTAGGAGTGGACAAAAGGGGATGGATAACTCGATAAGTGCCCTGTTCTGTTCATTCCCTCTGAAGCATTGGGCATTGGCCACTGTCGGAAGACAGGATCCTCAGCTAGATGGACAATTGGTCTGACCCAGTATGGCCGTTCTCATGTTTTTATGCTACTTAATTCAAATCCTATAAGGGCTCTATAGAGGAGACACAATAGGTTGTGTTTTTTCTTTTCAGATGGCTGCATGCTTTGAAAATAGAAACTAACTCAGCACTAAGGAAAAAAATGAGTAAATATAAGGAGTGACGCCCAGCCATCTAAATCCTACTCGGAAGTGCCTTCCAAATTTTGTTTTCTTTGAACAGGTTATTAATTATGGATGATGGAGCTACATTGAATGGTGCAGTGGCCATCCAAAAACATGACAAAAGCTCCAACCACTGACAGCGTATGCAGCAGTTCCGTGTAACTGTGGTGTGAAATAAATGTTAAGGGAGTAAAAACAAAAACTGTATGGAGGAGTTTTGTAAATTAAAAAAAAAAAGACTAAGATGGCCTAGACTAGAAACAGGTCGAAGTGGATTAGGGTTAAGTCCTATTAATGAAAGATTATACCAAAAGGTTTAGTTTATTTATGGGTCAGTGTTACTGAATTTTACCAATCTGCAGTTACCTAAAGGATTGTGCCCACTAAAATTTGGTGGAATATAGTTAAAAACTGTTGAAAGGAATTTCTGTACAAAAGGTATACTTTAGAATGCATAAAACGGCCAAGGCAGGAGGCAACCACATCAAAAGAAACTTAACAGGATTGGCACAGGAACTGTTTGAAATTGGTATGTAGCTGACAGATGTGCTGTGGGAACATGACCAAGCATTTCAGCAGAATATAGCAGCAAAAGCACTGCATCCACAGAATGAGCATAACCAAGGGCTCATTAATGAAGCTTTGTTAACTCTGTGTGTGTGTGTGCGCGCGCATGTGCGCGCGCACGATGTTGCAATTGCTTTTAAGGAAGTACGAAATTAAGTCAACGTGTTGTAATAATAATATGTGTAGTATGTGGGGGATACATGCTATACAAAGTAAAAGCCACCTTAAGTGATATGGAGCAAGTATTATCACCACAGAAAAGTAAAAAATTTGGTAGAAGACGGGTGACAGTTGTTGCAGGATAAGAACATTAACAAGGATCCAATACCACGAAGGTAAAGGTGAAACCCACAGCAACCCCATGTGGAAGAAGTTGGTTTTCCCTCCTCTAATGCTGTTGCAAGACAATGCAAGGCCTGGAAAACCGCAGACTTATACTGCAGTTTGCACCTGTAAGGCACTTCCATGAGCAGGTATAATGTCTCACAGGGAGCGTTACTGGCATGTAAGTTCGCTCTGGGGGAAAAGTCACCCAATTGCAAAGTATGGTTGAGATGCTAGGATGTTGGTAAAGTGAAAAATGATGGTGATAACGTGTATTGTATGGTTTCAGAGCAGCAGCCATGTTAGTTTGTATCTGCAAAAAAAAAAAGAAGAATCAGAAGAAGAACAGGAGTACTTGTGGCACCTTAGAGACTAACAAATTTATTTGAGAATAAGCTTTCGTTATTGAATGGAACATATAGTAAGAAGATATATATATATACATACACACACCCATTCAGAGAAGGTGGAATTTGCCATACAACCTGTAAGAGGCTAATTAATTAAGATGAGCTATTATCATCAGGAGAAAAAAAACTTTTGTAGTGATAATCAAGATGGCCCATTTAGACAGTTGACAAGAAGGTGTGAGGATATTTAACATGTGGAAATAGATTCAATATGTGTAATGACCCAGCCACTCCCAGTCTCTATTCAAACCCAAGTTAACGGTATCTAGTTTGCATATCAAGCTCAGTAGTTTCTCGTTGGAGTCTGTTTTTGAAGCTTTTCTGTTGCAGAATTGCCACCCTTAAGTCTTTTACTGAGTGGCCAGAGAGGTTGAAGTCCTGATGTCAGATTTGTGTCCATTTATTCTTTTGCGTAGAGACTGTCCAGTTTGGCCAATGTACATGGCAGAGGGGCATTGCTGGCACATGATGGCATATATCACTTTGGTAGATGTGCAGGTGAACGAGCCTCTGATAGTGTGGCTGATGTGATTAGGCCCTATGATGGTGTCCCCTGAATAGATATGTGGACAGAGTTGGCATTGGGCTTTTTGCAAGAATAGGTTCCTGGGTTAGTGTTTTTGTTGTGTGGTGTGTGGTTGCTGGAGAGTATTTGGCTTCAGCTTGGGGGGCTGTCTGTAAGCGAGGACTGGTCTGTCTCCCAATATCTGTGAGAGTGAGGGATCATTTTTCAGGATAGGTTGTAGATCTTTGATGATGCGCTGGAGAGGTTTTAGTTGAGGGCTGCAGGTGACAGCTAATGGCGTTCTGTTATTTTCTTTGTTGGGCCTGTCCTGTAGTAGGTGACTTCTGGGTACTCTTGTGGCTCTGTCAATCTGTTTTTTTCACTTCAGCAGGTGGGTACTGTAGTTTTAAGAATGCTTGATAGAGATCTTGTAGGTGTTTGTCTCTGTCAGAGGTACTGGAGCAAGTGTGGTTGTATCGTAGAGCTTGGCTGTATACAATGGATCGTGTGGTGTGCCCTGGATGGAAGCTGGAGGCATGTAGGTAAGTATAGTGGTCAGTAGGTTTCCAGTATAGGGTGGTGTTTATGTGACCTTTGCTTATTAGTACAGTAGTGTCCAGGAAATGGACCGCTTGTGTGGATTGGTCTAGGCTGAGGTTGATGGTGGGATGGAAATTGTTGAAGACCAGTTCTGGTATGGACTCAGGGAATGCTATTTTAATTGACCTGTGCTCTGTTTCACACCTAAATTTCCTATGGTGATAAATGGAAAGATTTTTATATTTTGTACCAGTTTTTTATAATGTAATAAAAGCAAAGTTAAAATTACAGAAAGACGCTTTAAAGGCCAAGCAAACTTATAATGCAAAATTATACTCTGGTGGGCTATCCCAGAGTAGGTGAGCTTGCACCCTCTGGTTCATACTTTGAGTCTAGTATTCATGGTGGTTCAGATGATTACAACTACTGTGGTCTTGTTGGATAGTGTACTTAAAGAAAGCATAGAAAGACAGGAATATGATGCAAATGAAACAAATGCTAATATAAAAAAAACAGCAGCAGCAATGGAATGTAGGCCTGGCTTGACATGAGTAACTGGACATGGGTGAGGCCTCATTCCTTGGGAGATAGGATTAGGGAGGTAAATGGGTCATCAGGCTGGAAACAGAATGTCTGTACTAGCTAAGGTAAGGGGGAAGAGCCAGAGAACCATTTGCAATGGACAAGATAGGCCTGGAACACAAGATGAAGAAAAGAGTAAGGTGTTCACAGACAGCGTGTGCTGCACAGAGATTAGTTCCTACAAAGTTACCAAGCCAAACCCAAAGTGTGTGATGCAATATATAGTAAATGCCATGTAACGTGTAAATGTACATAAAGGAAGAGGTTTCCTGTGTGACCTTGGATGTGTGGTATGCCCTGTACCCACCCCTCTGCTTGAGTTAGCTCACTCAATGTAACTTTGCTGTAGGCCAAATAAAGGAACCTGACTGATGTGACTGCAGTCTGACTGAATTCTTGGGCAACCAAGTGGAAGAGGTCTCAGGGGAACCACAACAATAGACTGTGATCAAGTCATCCCTTAATCTTCTCTCTGATAAACTAAATAGATGGAGCTCTTTTGAGTCTATCACTATAAGGCATGTTTTCTAGTCCTTAAATCATTCTCGTTGCTCTTTTCTGAACCCTCTCCCATTTATCAACATCCTTCTTGAATTGTGGGCACCAGAACTGGATGCTCTTTTCCAGCAGTGATTGCACCATTGCCAAATATAGCGGTAAAATAACGTCTCCTACTTGAGATTTCCCTGTGTATTCATCCCAGGATTGCATTCACTTTTTTAGCCACAGCATCACACTGGAGTTCATGTTCCGCTGATTATCCACCACAACCTCCATATTCTTTTTTTGAGAGTCACTGCTTCGTAGGATAGCGTCCCCTATTTGTAGGTATGGCCTACATTCTTTATTCCTCATATATTCATTTACATTTAGCTATATTAAAACGCATATGATTTGCTTACATCCAAAAGTGAGACTTTGCACTGCTAAGGGGGAGTGTGTTCAAACATTTAAAAGGGACAGGACATCACATTACTCTACCCTACTTTAAAAAACTTCTGAAATATTCTCATACATTATTGTTTGTATGGCTAACATAAAACACAGTATAACCTAACTAGAAGTTGTGGGTGGACTAGTCCACACTCAAGTTGCAAGGCATTATTCTGCCCCGGAACAGCAACTCACTAGACAATTTATAAGTTCAGGCACACAACTGGATTTCACACTTTCTTGGTGGGGGTAATGGTGCAGCAGTGTCCTGAACAGGTTGGTATGGAATCAGCTGGGTCCAGTACCAAGGGTGTAGACAAAATGGACCAGGGTCATGCTGAATTTGCTGACACATAGTACAGTTCTTCACCATCCTCTCAATATTTATGTTGATCCTCAGCCATCAAACACAACTCTGGGCCCTGGCCTTCATCTGTACAATGCCAAAATGACCTTTGTGAAGAGCTTCCAAAACCTGAGACTGAAGTGATTTTTCAGTGATTGCTTGCATTCACCATAAGATGCAACCATGATTCACAGATAATTCACATTAACTTGACATGAATTGTGCAAACTGGGGATTCTGTTGATCCAACACTGTACTTTGTGGTATCATCCTTAGTGGTTTCTTTGTCGATATCTGTGCTAGTGATGGGTAACCTAGCCATGAAGTTGAGATAGAACTCTTCATCTGAAGTTTCTTTGGGTTTGATGACAGCTGGCATGGCAGGCATGACAGCCCATCAGCACTGCTGTGCCGAGTCCCTTTACAGAACTGAATAGTATATGAATGAGCTGAAAGTAGAAATGCCCATCATTGTATGCACCAACTAATGATGGAATTCCATGTTTCAGTCCAAAAACTGAAAGCAATGGGCAATGATCCATCAGCAATGTAAAATGCAGATATGCATGGAGCTTCCAAATTCCAAAGATAATGCTAAGAGCGTCTCATTCTGTTTATGCATAGTTCTTCTCCAGTGTGATGAGTGTACATGATGCAAAGACAATTGGTTTCTCCCTGCCATTCGAAAGAGTGTGGGAAAGAACTGCTCCCACTCCGAAGCATCACAAGCCAATTTCGATGACAGCGAAGCATGAAAATGCATAAGAACTTCAGCTGATGTCAACAGTTTCTTTGCTTTCTTAAATGCTCTTTAGTCCATTTCCATTTTTTCTTTGCTTGTAACAGTTCATGTAAAGGTGCCAATTCTGCCACCAGACACTCAAGCAGTCCTAAGAATGAATGTAATCGTGACATGTTTTCTGGTGGCGGCGCTTCAAGACCCACCTTTTCTTTCTCTCGTTATTTCCTTAAGTCCATGGCATCAGTTACAAGTCCAAGATATTCAACAGAAGATTTGAAAAACTCACGTGTCTCAATGTACTCTGAGCCCCTCATTTTCCAAACACTGCAAGACAGCATACAAATTTCAAAGATGATCCTCTTGACCCTTTCCTTGGTCCTAGGATGTTGTCCAAATAGCACTGAACTCTGTTCAGTCCCTTCAGAATCTCATCAAGGGCTTTCTGGAGCAGGGCAGGTGCCAATGTGATACTGAAAGGCAACCTGTTGTAACAAAATAAGCCTTTTTGTGGGTTGATAGTGAGATATTTGCAAGATGCCAAATCAATCTCCATTTTTAGGTATGCACTGAGCAAATCCAATTTGCTGAAACACTGTCCTCCCCTAACCGTGGCAAAAAAGTCTTCCACATGAGGTAGTGGATACTGGTCTGCATATATAATTGGATTCAGTGTCACTTTGAAACCTCTACAAATCTGGACAGAGCCATCCTTCTTGATGACTAGTATGATGGTTGCAACCCACTCAGTGTGTGAAACCGGTGACAAGACTCTGACGTTCACTAATCAGTCCAAATCAGCTTCCACCAGAAGCGTCAGAGCATAAGGCACAACTGTGTCTTGCAATATTTTGGCTAACTTTCAGATTTAAGCAATGTGATAGTGAAGTTCAGTGTTATCTGTCCAAGCTCTTGTTCAAAAATTTTGGAGCATCTGTCCAGTATTTCTTGAAGATTTCAACATGCTTTCATGATCACCTTGATCTCGGTCCAATTCACCTTGAGTTTCTCAAGCCAAGCTCAGCCAAATAATGGTGGATACTTTCCTTACATCACATACCAGTGTAAAATGACTGATTGTCCATCTAGTTGAACTTCCACCTGGAGCATCCCCTTTGGGACCAACTTTTCTCCAGTATAAAACCATAGAGTTTTCTTCCAGAGGAACTTGTGATGACATCTGCTGAGAGATATCAAGCACTATTCTCGTAGGAACTCCTTCAATCAAAGGTGTGACCCAGATGCCATCTCTGACTCCAGCTTCTGATAACACATTGCAGTGCTAGGTCTTGGTCAGTGTCAGAGTTCTTGTCTTTTTCCAAGTTATGAATTCCCAACTTCCATCCTTTCTTAGGTTCAGTCTTCACAGGTGTCTTCTTGGCTGAATGGCTACTCCATGTCGCTGGTCACTGAACTGTGCAACAGATCCTGGTAATGTGTCCATCCTTCTGACAGTTTCTGCAAATAATCTGGCATGCCCAGCAATCCTTGTCAGAGTGCGTAGTTTGTGCACAATGGCCACAAGGAAATTCCATAAATTCCCACGGTCCTCCATCTCACCAATTCACAAAATGAACCTCTCAATTCACACTAAATTCCAGAGACTCCTCTGCGGTTTCCATTGCAACTGCTGTTTCAACTGTCTTCTTGAATGTAAGCAATAATACAGTCAATAACTTCTTCTGGACCTGGTCACTGCATAATCCAGAGAGTGACTGGCCACACAAGGCATCGCTTAACATTTGTCCAAACTGACAGTGCTCTGTCAACTGCCTTAGAGCAGCGAGGAATGAGGATACTGACTTTCTGCTTCCCTGATGGGACCTATATTCTGCTATCATTGGTGGGATAGGAGAAAAGTATTCCTGCAGTAGGTGTGGCATTCATACCATTCTGGGCCTAGTGTGAGACAACAGGTCACCCAGCAGTGCATATGCTTTTGGACTTATCGCTGTCAGAAAGGTTGAAACTTATCACCGTCTGGATGGTGTTGCAGGATTCAAATGGCTCAAAATGTTCGAGGTACACCACCCATGATTCTCCAGTCACTGACCTTGCCCACAAAAGTTGCCATTTTCTCTGCTCTCCTGTTGGACTTTACAACTTCTCCGACACCTTTTCTGCCACAGGGAAACTTTTTTTTTTTTTACTGAATTATCTGCACTTGGCCTGCCTCTTCTGGCTGCATGCCAACACTGCAGACTGCAGAATTCTTCCTTTAGCTGTGCTTGGCCTCCCTCTGTTGGCTATAGACTTTCAGTGCAGGCTAAGCTGCTTTTCCTCCTTTGCCTGCTTACTTCCCCCTCATGGCTTTTTTTGCAGTAGCTCTGGGCAGCAGCCTGTTCCTCTGTTGTGTTTTTATTTGCCTACACCCTCCTCTCTAGCTGGCTGGTTCATGCTGTCCCAGCAGCAAAAAGCAGCAGTCTGTCACCTTGTGCCTCCAGGTGCCTCTGATATTATTTGCTTATATTTCCGTCTTCAGGCAGAGACAGCACTGAACACACATGGGATAGAAATCCTTCGTCATCAAATGTTCTATCTGGATCCACCAGAGGAGGAGATAGACACAGTGGTTTGCTCTGGTGGTGGCTTTATTGTTTTGGCTGCAAAATGGAATTAACCCAAAAGTGACGCTTTGCAATGGGGAGGGGGAGAGTGCTCGAACAGCTAAAGGAATGGGAAATCACACCTATTGTGGCCAACTGTCATGATTTTATCACGTCTCATAATAGCTGGTGTTTTTCTGACAGCCCCAGCTCCTGCAGTCATGTGAATATGTGAAATTCTCAGCTTTCATTTAAAAAGAAAAGATTTCAGCCCAGGTGGTTGCAGAGAAAAGCTTAAAAACATGAACCCTAAACATTCTGATACTAGAAGGCAAATAAAAGGACCAGACATTTTAATTTTAAAATTAGATCATTAGTTTTATGCCATTCTTATGATTTTGAGAGGCTAGACTCATGATTTTTGAAAGCATGGGACTGGAACTGAGGCATCCACTTCGAATATGTAGGCCTCAGTTTTTACGTTTTTGATGAAAGACCTCTGGCTCACTAAATAAACTGCATAGTCCTCAATTTAACCACCACAGAAAGGTGGAAAGGTCAAATTAACCCTGCTGGGATTTGGTTCAAGGGAGCATAGGTACTTAAAACCTGAGGCTTAGCCCACCAGAGTTGGGAAATGTCACAGTTGCCTGAAGAACAATGAGAATGTGGAAATATCTCCTCAGGAAATGCATGTCGGTTGCTGTGCCTGTCAAGGAAATTGTCAGCAAAATTTCAACTGACAAACAAGCATACCCCATCCTCAGCACTACCATAAAATGACAAACTCAGCAAACGAAGGAAGAGTGATTGTCAAACACCTTCAAAGAGTGCACTTACTGCTCCAAGGGCAAACAATTCATAGGAGAAAAATAAACCTAGTCCAGTGGAAACTGCCATGCTTTCTGAGAAAATGGCCTGTCTCAGTCCCAGAACAAAGAAAACCCCTCAGACATTGCCAGAGTGGGCAATGAAGTACCAAGGTGCCATCCTATTCCCCCCGTCCCCGCTCTTCTGCCTAACTTCCCTTCAAAAGAGATAGGCCGAGAACACCCAGACTTTCCTACCAAGAGCATAGGCTGAGGCAAACACCACCACCACCTAGCTTTCATATAAATTTTTTTTATCAGTAGATCTCAAAGCACTTTACGAAGGGAGTAATCATTATCACCATTTTACAGATAGGGAAGCTAAGGTACAGAGGGGTGAGGTGACTTGTGCAAGGTCATCCAGCAGGCCCCTGGCAGACCTGGGAATAAAACCCAGGTCTCCTAAATCCCAATCCAGTGTGGTAGGCCATGATTTATTGCATAAAATGCTTGACTTCTGGGTGTTGTCTCAACACTGAATTTTATGAAGAGAGTTCTAAGGGTGGAATCTGCACTGCCAAAATCAGGCATGGACCCTGCAGTATCTCTATTGCCTTCTTGGGTGTTTAATACACACCCACACCCCACCCACATACACACACACACCCCTGTCACTTCACAGAGGCCTGTCACCAAGCTGATGCACTAATAGGTACCCATCACCCACAAGCTGGCCATGATGGGTGGCAGAGAAATGGGCTCATGCAAAACGTAAAGGTTTCTGTCGCCCTATACCGGCGCAGACTGGCAGCTCCCATCACAGCCTAATGGCTGGGGGGAAAGCTAACTCCAAGGAAGAAGAGACTGGGAAGAGCATGCCTACTGGATCAGGCCCCACAGGCCAGATGGGTGAGGCAACACCTATCTTCACCTGGTTTGAGGATTGTGCTGGGGCTTAGGCATGAGACAGCTGCCCAGACGCCTGCCTGATGCAAGAGTACACCTGTTCAGAGACAGAAAAACCTAGGCTCCTATAGAACTTTTACAGCAGAAATGTAGGCACCTACACATTCAGGCAGGAGCTGACTGGGGGGAGTTATGCAGAACACTGACTATCCCAGTCATGAGCAGTAGGGATACAACCTTGAGCTTGATGCATAAGCCTCCACTGCTGAGCTAAGAGACAGATAGTCCAGGCTGTAGCAGGCCTATCAATCTCTAGCGGGCCTCGCCTCCACTAGAGGGGGACAGAGTGCCACACTAAATAGGCCGGGGTTACGTACTCCCCCTGGGCAGGGCAGCACAGTCTTGAGTTTTAGAGACTTCCCAGTTGACTTCCCACTACGGGCCACTACTGGTAACACCAATCACCTCAGTCATCAGCAATGGGGTCAAAGCTGGGACCTCTTGAGCTTAATGTATGAACTTCCGCTGCCTGAGCTAAGAAACAGGTCAAGGCAGTAGCAGGCTCCATCAATGTCTAGCTGGCCTAGCTACCATTAGAGGGAGACAGAGTGCCACACCGAGCAGGCAGGGGTTACCAGGGGATCACAATAGCCCTTAAATCTGGGGATCAGGTGCCTAAGTCACTTTGTGGACCCGGGGCTCATAAAAATCAGTGGGAATATATCCACATTACACCTATGAAAGGTTGATGGTTAATAAAATGGGAGACTGTCTGCTTTTGTAATGATCGCCTTGAACGTTAGATCACAAAAGATAGCTACCATCGTCCTCACTTCGGGGTACGGAACTTTTCAGCGGCCTCTCCAGAGCTAACTCTTAAATCTGACAAACCTAATTTCACATCTACCTATTTAAAGCTAGCACAGACAACTGGAAAGAGATGAACGCCTGTTAAAATGCCTTAAAAGAGTGCGTTTTTAAAAACATAAAAACAGCAACCAAGACAGCCTGAGCGCTTGTGTGCCAATTTTAATCCCCTTGTTAATTGAAAACAGCTGAATTATAACCCTCTTCAAAAATTGGGGTTACAATGGAAATGCCAAGCGAACAGAGCCTTCGCTGTAACCGCGCTGCTGGCGCCTCTAGAACAGAATCACAAAATGGCAAAACACATTGGCGCCTCCTGTATATGCAATTGAAATATTCACTCGGCGCTGTCTCTTCCTGTTAATTGCTGTGTGGAAAGTGGTCCCCTTACAACCTCTTTATCTGTCTGCTTCAGGAGCATTGCCTACCTCTGTGAGCTCTCATGGGGCGCAGTTGGCTAGGCTGCAGACACAAATGCCAAGCACTGAGAAGGAGCTGGTATTTTTTTTCCCCAGCAGTGGCATCTGGATCTTTGTTTGGCTTCTTGTCTGGTGCCTTGGCGAGTTCTCTTCTTGGCTTTGCGGGGCTCTGGAACAGCTTGCGTGCATCGTCTTGGAACAGACTCACTGCTACAGCTACTAGAGCTAGTTCAGAATCTCTGTTTTTTCTTTTTCATTTCACTAACCTTTTCTTGTCAGAAGTTTGCTCACTGAACACATTTTTCAAGCAGCCCCTGCTTCAATAGCCTTTTTACCATGGGCGGCAGTGTGGAATAATGGATGAGGTGCTAGACTGGGAATTGAGAGACCTGGTTTCTAGTCCCGGTCAGCAACTCACGGGCAGCATGAACTTCTGCAAACCAATTCACCCCTCCCTTTCCCGTCTCACCCTTTGTCTGTTCTGTTTAGATCATGAGCTCTTCAGGAAGGGAACTGTCTTACTATGTGATTATACCACTCCTAGCTGCACATAGTGCCTGTGCAATTATACAAAGGGGCCCAGGCTTCTAGGTGGTCATGTAATACAAATAATAAATAGAATTAAACTGCAGGTGTAATCATAAAAGTAAGTGTAAAAATGGCTCCTCCTTTCTCAAGGGACCTATTTCCTGTCTGCAGCCAGATCCTAAACTGGAGCTATGCCAGTTTACACCAGCTGAGGATTTGGCCCCCCAAAATTGTTTTCGGTGCTGTTAGGTACGGCAGTGTCAGTGCAGCTGCAGAAGTTTAACCTGGATTCTGGCAATGCTACGCGGTGGAATAGAAGCATCGGCTAAATCGTGATTGCAGAATCTTTATTAGCAGTGATGAGATGAGAGAGTGAGGAAGAAGCAGATTTCAGGCTTAGTTTTGCAAGGTTGGCAGAAACATGATATTTTTGTCTTGGATTGGGGCGTTAGTCATTAAGAAATAATATAACACTTTTCATTTATATACCATCTACCAAAGGACCACGGAGGAGCTTTACAAACATGAATTTCCAACCCCCATCCTTTTATGCTGGCTAATATCGCCCACAGTATCCAAAAAGAGAATTGAGGCATAGAGAGATTAATTGACTTGCCCAAGGTCACACAGCAAGTCAGTGTCAGAGCAAGGTGGAGTCTTCTCACAGCTTTAACGTCAAAGTCAGGGCTTAGTGTTTGAAACTGCATTGCCTTAAAGTGCACTAGGGAGCCATTAGTGCACACCAGCAGGGTTTACGTGAACCAATTAATGTGCAACACATCAGTGCACTTTAGAAATCACACCCCTTATAGAGCGCACTATTGTAGACAAGCCCTTAGAAAAACAAAGCCATTTCTTTGGAAGCTGAGCTATTCAACTGTATAGTTTAACTGTTGATAGTGAAGAAAATGAAAATAGCTCTGTGAGAGAGGAAGAAAAAGCTTTTAATTTCCCCATAAGATGTTCTCTAGATTAACATGACTAGAAATATGAATGGAAGAGTGTAATTAAACAAGGCTTGCTAATGTTGCTGTTCAAATTAAACATTTTTTAAAATGTAAATAAAGAGACAGATAGACAAGGCTCAGCATGTTATAACCATTTGCATAGCTGTTAATCAAGGGGGATTAGAAACATATAATATAGAATGCAAGGCATGGCAATATTTGATCAAGCAAACTACTTTAATGAGTTCCCCTCCCTAGTTTCATTAAGGTCATACCGTTATGATTTGATACAAAAATACATGAGGGGGACAAGACAGCGCTATGGGGAATTTTTCAAAATCGTCAGGGTTTGTTGAAAGTTTTGTAGAACTTCTGCTTTTTTCATTTTGGCTTCCTCTTGGCCCCATTCTTTGGAAATTACAAAGAAGATAATTCTGAAGATATTTATCAACTCATTAAACTAGGAGCAAAAGTTGTAAATGGGACCAAAAGCCAATAGAAAAATGCCAAAAATTCTAGCCAAGACTAGCTCTACAATGTTATGGAATAATAAAGCGTCACATAGGGCAGACTTTTGAAAGTGGGTCCAGATTTTTAAATGAGCCCAGCACCCACAAGCTCCTAATGAGATTAAAAGGAGGAAGGGTTTTTATTATTTGTATTACCGTAGTAAAAAAGAGGCCTCAAGTGAGATTGGAGCCCCATTGTGGTAGACACTGAACAAATAAAGAGAGCGTGAGACAGTCCCAGTCCCAGAGATCTGCCAACCTAAACAGCCAAAGCAGACAAAGGTTGGGTGGGAAAAAGAGAAATAAAGCGACTTACCCAAAATTGCACAAAGCCCAGGTCTCCTGACTCCCACTCCAACGCTCTAGCCACGTAATCAGGCTGGCTTGGCTGAGTTGTTCGGTACTGAACACTTGACACTTTGATCACGTCATTTAGATGCCTATCCCAGAGCTCTTTTGAAAATCTGGCTCCTAATATTTTAGTGGAGGCCCACTTTTAAGAGAGCTGAAAGGCAACGAGGATTGCTCATGGGACCCCAAAGCCTTTCACCTCTGTAGGGTTGATACAAGTGCAAGCCTGGTCAGACGTCAATAGATATCACTGCTGCTTCCTGCCCTTTTGAAGGCTTGCATGAAATGCACTGATGGTCTCAGTCAAGATCCTAGCAGCAGGTTACCATCAATACTGTACTGATATAGCCTCCCTGACAGTTCAGCACTTGAGAATGAGACTGCCTGAATGGTTTTAGTTTGAAAAATAAACCAACTCAACCTTTGACATTTTCCCCGAAGTGCTTCTTTCTAAATGTTTGGATCAGATAGAGAGACAGCCTTGTTGTTCAAATGGTTAAAGCTGACATGTAAAGGTAAAAACTTGGGTTTGTATTTGTTTCTGCTTCTCTGTGGATATACACCAAGGGCCTGAAATGTGTGAGTTACCTTAGAAATATCAGGAATGTGGTTTAAATGCTGGTCTTTCCTGCTTTGCTGGAGGATTTTATTGGAAAATCTAGACACATAGATAGAAGCTTTCTTAACTGATAATGCAGGGGCGTTGAATATTGAACAAAACAGCTTCTCTTCCAACCCTTTGTTTTCAATAGGGCTTAAGAAAGATACCCACAGTTTTGAGTATCTGATTTAAAAAAACCCAACACATTTCATTCTTCAATTATATTTTATTTGAATTATTTCTCTGATGTGATTATCTCTCTCTCTTCCACCCCATCATAGTGTCTCCCAGGAAAAACAAAGTAAGACAGACTTGAAATTCTAACTTCTATTCCATTCACGTTCATATGCTACTCTCATCACCATGGCGTCTTAGTGCTTTAGTACCTTCTAGGTTATCTAAAAGATTGTCTAAAGCTTGAGGATGAAGACCATGGTCAACAACTATGTTGCTCTGGTAGAGTGGCACTCTCAACAATAAGAGTAAAGTTAGTTTGTGAGGAAGACGGAACTTTCTCCAGGACTGGGCAGAGAGTGTGGGATGAACTCCACCCCCCAAGAACTAAGGACCATTACAAACCTCCCCACCTTCCATTCCAAGCGCAAACCTTTGACCAGGACTTCTCCAATGTAAACACATAGCCACAGACATATTTATATTCAATGTGGGGAGGGGGAAGACATCCAAGCAAACCAAGACACTCTACTGCACATACTTCTCCCTCTGGTGAAAGGAGGAGAGAACAAGCAACACACAACAGACGTGGTCATGTTGCTTAATGCACTACTCAGAAGTGCTCAGATAAAGTGATGACTGAAGTACAAAAAACGATATAGAATAGTTGAGCATTAACTGACATGACTAACATCTGCCATAGGCAGCTCTTCCTTTCTCCTTCCCAGGGGAAAACTGTATGGGGATTTATTCTTTTAGTAGAGAACACACACACACACACAGAGTTCTGTTTATTTATATTAGCAGTGGCGAGGTTACAGAAAAGCATCTTGGATGTAGAAGGAAAGGTGGGAGCCTGGAGGTAGTCTTTAGATTCCACAGTAGTTTATTATAGTGCCTTGGCCCTGCCTCCCCAGAAAGCTCCGTCTCCTGCAAAAAAGACGGTTACCTGTTCTGTAACTGGTGTTCTTCGAGATGTGTTGCTCATGTCCATTCCACATTAGGTGTGTGTGCTCGCGAACTGCACCGGAAGTTTTTCCCTCAGCAGTATCTGTAGGGGAGCGGCTCTGGTGCCCTCTGCAGTGGCGCCCACATGGTGCAGTATAAGGGGTGCCAACGGGGGCAGAGAGGAGGGGGTTTGCCACAAGGCATTGTATATCTTCAATACCCCTTCATGAAGGGGAAGGGCCACCCTAGCAGAGGCTGTGGAGGAGAGGACGTTCAACAGGGAGTCCGCTTGCTCCTCCGACTCCTTGGCCTGCAGGCAAAGGTTGGACACAACACTCTTCAGCAGCTCCAGGTGTATCTTAGCATCATCCTGAGGAACCGGGTGAGGGGGCTCCGTGATGGCCTCAGCCAGTGACTGTGTGGAGGAGGCCGGTACCGCGGGTTCCACAGCACCCATTGGCTGTCCAGCAAGCTGTTTCCCTTGGTCTACAGGGATGTGTGGGGTCTTATCCCCTGGAGTCTCAAGAATAGGAGGGAGTTGGGTCATCGAGGCCACCAGCCTGTCCGAGGCTCCTGACACCGAGCGGGCTGGCTGGGAGGGCTGAGTGAACCCCATGGTTTCCAGGGGTACCACAGGGCCAGCCACTGGGCCTAGGGCCACGGGGCACATTTCAGTACTGATGATGCAGGCAGCACCGAGGATCTGGGAGGCTGCGCCACCAGTGTGGAGCCTTCCTCCATACCGGAGCCATATCCAGAGCGATTGCTACCTGGTGACCAGGATCCACTGGAGCGACAACTGTGCCTAGCAATAATCATGGTCGCACCTAGAGGAGGACCAGTCTGAGTGGAACATGCACCTCCGTGGGGACCTCAGTAACCAGCAGCACTCGGCAGATCCACTATGGAAGACCGGTGATCCACGCCTCGCGCTTCAAGACCAGTATCGGGACGAGGAGCAGGACCTGCAGGTCCCGCAGGCCGGGTGCCAGCGGGATCTCCCCGAATACGGTGACACCCATCTCAGGGATTGTTGGCAGGTCCCATGGCTCCGGTCTTCCAGTCATTCCCGGGATCTGTAACAGCATTCCGAAGATGCAAAGGGCCGGCCCCGACATTCCTCCTGGGGAGCACATGCCCTCATGGGTCTGCGCCAGGTAACCGGCGAGGTCCGCTGTCCAGTAACCATAGAGGGCTTCGATGCGTCTGTCTACCTAACTCCGAGGCATGATGGCTTTGAGCAGGTGAACAGTGGCAGGATGTCTCCCATAATGGGGAGTGGTGCCGTTGAGGTGAGGGCGGATGGAAAAGTCCTAAGGTGGGTTTATTCCGAGTTCTGGGCAGCACCGGGAGCATCAGGATCTCCTGTGCAGCCTGGAGCGCTTCAGGCATCGATGGGACCTGAAGCTGAAGAAGGCCCGCCTTTGTGTCCAGGCTTCCACAGACAAGGAATGGGGTGGGCTCCACCGCTCAACATGAGCTGAGTCCAGACTTCCTGATGGGAGGGGGAAGCTTAGCTTGCCCCCAGCCCTGTCCATCCCCACTGGCCTTCTTTGACTTCTTGGCTGGGGCCGTGGATGGGGATGGGGGCCCGCTCGTCAATGGTGCAGCACGATGGACCAATGCTGTGGTGCTGGGGGCAGAGTTGGAACCTCTGCTCCGGGGCCGGAGCGAGCACCGACTCCATCAGGAGTACTTTGAGTCTGATTTCACGCTCTTTCTTGGTCCTAGGTTTAAAGAACTTTCAGATACGACACTTAGCACTTATGTGCCCTTCACCAAGGCACCTGAGACAGCTACTAAGCGGATCGCTCACAGGCATGGGCTGTTTGCAGTGATCGCAGAGCTTAAAGCCTAGGAACCGGGGCATGCCCTCTCCCCCAGATAAGTCCCCGACGGGACTAACAAAACTCTAACTACCGCTAAAGGCTAACTAACTCAACTACTAAGTATGTACACTAACTTTACAAGAACTCTAGTTCGTACAAACAAAGCTACACTAGTAAGAGCAGCAAATGTTCCATGCACCATCACTGGCAGCAACAAGGAACTGAGGGTGAGGGGAGCCGGCGGTGCCCCTTATATCGTGCCATGCAGGTGCCACTCCAGAGGGCGCCAGAGCCGCTCCCCTATGGATGCTGCTGAGGGAAAATCTTCCGGCATCAGGGCATGGGGTGAGCACACACACCTAATGTAAAAAGAAAAGGAGGACTTGTGGCACCTTAGAGACTAACCAATTTATTTGAGCATAAGCTTTCGTGAGCTACAGCTCACTTCATCGGATGCATACTGTGGAAATTGCAGAAGACATTATATACACAGACACCATGAAACAATACCTCCTCCCACCCCACTCTCCTGCTGGTGGGAGGAGGTATTGTTTCATGGTGTCTGTGTATATAATGTCTTCTGCAATTTCCACAGTATGCATCCGAAGAAGTGAGCTGTAGCTCACGAAAGCTCATGCTCAAATAAATTGGTTAGTCTCTAAGGTGCCACAAGTCCTCCTTTTCTTTTTGCAAATACAGACTTACCCGGCTGTTACTCTGACACCTAATGTAGAATCAAGTATCAGGGGGTACCCGTGTTAGTCTGTATCCACAAAAAACAACGAGTCCGGTGGCACCTTAAAGCCTAACAGATTTATTTGGGCATAAAGTTTCATGGATAAAAAACCCAGCTTTCGTGGGTAAAAAAACCCACTTCTGAAGTGGGTTTTTTACCCATGAAAGCTTACGCCCAAATAAATCTGTTAGTCTTCAAGGTGCCACCGGACTCCTCGTTGTTTTTCTAATGTGGAATGGACATAAGCAAGCACTCAAAGCAGAACAAGTTTTACCCTTGTGGCAGATGGTTCCATTGAGCTTGAGGAGCAGATTTGATTATCACAGTCCTCCTGGAGCCTTACATGATCTATTCATGTAATAAACAGAAATACATATATACACACACACTTTTTTAAATACAATATTTTAGGCCTTTGATTTTACAAAGCATAAAGGAGTCACAAGAGGGACAAACCTAAATCTTGTTCCTTCACAGGTCCCCTCCAGCTTATTACTGGTTTCTGTGAACATTTGTTGATTTCCCATGTGTCTATCCTTAGCCTTGAAGTTTGATGTTTCTTCTCCTACATCCCCATCAGCAATACTAAATGCAGTCCATCTTCTACTGAGACAGATGTGGTCTGTTGGAGGCTCAGTCATGACCATCTAGTCTCATCGAAATTCACAGCCAACATTTATTCTGAGTGTTCAGTTATTTACAAGCTACACAAAAACTGAACATAATGCTTCTGGGGAGGGGGGAAGAAATATAGTTTTCCCCTCAATATCTTCCATCAGTCGGAGTCTAAGCTGTTTGCAAGAACCTCTTGAAATGAAGAATCGAATATTCAATCACAGAAAGATTAGCCTTTGCCTATACTGCACTCTATTCTACTGGAACAATTGGTAAGAGAAATGTTATGCGGCAAGAGATTTTATGGAAGATGGAGGACCAGGTGGCACAGTGGGTTGGTACATTAGCCTCTTGGCTCTGGAGACCTAAATTATAAAGTCTGATTTTTGCAAAACCTAGTTTCAACCTGAGAGAGTGGGTTCATTTACATGAAACGCACAACATATGCTTCTCCACCATCCTCTCAATGGGGTGCTGTGGAGTCACCACTCAAATGAATTCTATAATACAGGGTTTGGGCTGACCTGTGTTACAAGAAAAACTGGAATTATTTTGGAGAAGCCCATTAAAAAGTAAAGAAGTCCATGCTGACAGTGACTGTTGAGGGTCTTCACAAGATTTACATGAAAGCAGCTAAGGGATTATGGATCATTAAGCACTAGATCTGGATCCAGGAGATCTGGATTCGGTCCCTGTCTCTGGTACAGACTACCTGAGCCTCTTTGGACAGGTTATTTAATCTCTTTATGCCTCATTTCCCTCCTCAGTAGAGCAGACAATTTCCTACCACATAAGCTGTGAGGGGATAAATTCATTTTGGTTTGTGAGGTAATCAGATACTATTGAGATAGGGCCCAGATGAGTACCTGGACAGACAGACTTCATTTACTTGGAACAAATATATTTACTAGTTTATATTTTCTAGTGTAACTTTGCTTTCAAGATGGCTCATGTCCTTAAGACCAGAGAGAAGGATATTCAGTATGTGCATGTGTCATTATTATGTAGGTCTAAGAACAAAGCAAGTGGCAGAGTGGGACCGGTTGTTTCTCTAGAGTCCTGGATTTCGGTCACAAATGAAATGAATTAAGAACTTTCAATCTCATGCCGCACTTAAAGAGCCTCTCTCTACTAATTACCCTCAGTTCTTTGGTACAATGATCAGATTGCTCCAAAGTTATTTGTTACAAAGATAAGGAAAATTGCCCATCATTTATCAAACCACTTTTAAAATGGACTTAACCATTAAATCAAGGTAGCCTGAACCAAACATTATGTAAGCTCTGGTGGATTGAGACAGTTGAACCAGAAAAAAAATCTGTCACAAAATGTGTTTTTCCTAAGGTTTAGTAACAGTTTGTAATGAAAGAAAAATATTTTTATAAAGATTTAATTAAACAGCAAAAACACAACTTGGATTTAGTCCAAGTCCTTTTTAAACTTGAGGCATTTATTAAAGAAAAAAAGATTTCCACAGAGCTCAAGTTCCAACTTTGTCCCTCTTGTTTACCAGGGACTACATCCTGTCTAGAATTCTATGCTGCGCAGAGACATCTAGAAGCTGAATAATATAGTGCAAGTAAACATTGTTACAAGCTACAACAAAGCCTTCTAGCAACTGGGCATTGAGCTCTCACATCAACAGGGTTCCCCACCCCCCCAGCTTACCAGGAAGCTGCCTTCCATCTGGAAAGGACTTCTGACCCCACTTGTACTTTACCTGTGTGAGATCTAAGCAGGGAGGACCTTGTCTCGCACAGTTCGGGATGAGACCAATTTGGGTGTAAGCAGAGCTTAGAAATCACACTCTGTATTATCATGTATCTAACTGTATTTAATAAGGGGAGGATGCATCCTGGATGCTCTTTTCCCCTCGAATTTGTTGAGTATTGGACGCTCAGAATCCTCGAGATACAGGGTATGAATATGGGCACTGGGAGGAAGCTGAAGTAGAAAGATGGGGTGGAGGTGGTGCAGGGTTCAGGTAATGGGAGGCATGCTAGGCAGTCAGAGGCAGCAGGTGGAGGAATCCAGGCAGGAGAAGGGGACCTTGTGATATCTGCCAGGCGTTAGGGAAGAAGTAGGCAGTGGGGTGTGGGCACAGCCAAGGAAAAGGCAGGCAGGGGCTAGGGATGGGTGGCAGAGAGCAGGTGCTGGATATCTGCAGATGCCAGGAAGGGCAGTGGATTGAGGCCAGACAGCAAGAGGGGGAGAGAATCATTGTAAATCTCCAGTTCCTATCCTTGATATTCATATCAATATGAATCAGGTCAACATGGGCGAGCTGTGTATGCAAATTGTGTATGAACTGGAGATTCCTCCCATCCCCAGCATTTAAGAGTCGATTAAAACAGACAATTTAGAATTACTTCAGTCACACTCCTGCTTGTTCTTCAAACACTGCAAAATAGAATTTGGTGTCAACCCTGTAATTTTTCATTCCAGGGACAAAGACTGTTCCCACGTTGCACACGAACATATTCCATAAGATTAAAATTCTCTCTCACAAGATTGTCAGATGCTGCCTTGGAGTTTCTCTTTCTTGTCATTTTCAGAGGCACAGCTGCCAGCCTGCAGTGTGTGTGAATTTAAAAAGATTTTAAAACTTTAAAAAGAGTTTTATGGGAAGGGGGAAAAGAAAGAAGAGGCTACATAGTTCCATATGAAAAATACTGACCTTCACTCCTCCGGGAAGTCAGTGCAAGTGCATGCCTGGAGGCAATGGGCGTCCTGCAGAAAAAATTCAGTGGTTCAGATGTGCAATCACTTGACACACGGAAATTGCCAGGAGAAGGTCAGAGCTGACCTAGCAGAGAATCTGCATTGGTGACCCGTAGAGAGAAAACCTTTCTTGTGGAGCCATAGTTGGAGACCATTAGCTGTTGCTCCACAGAGAAACACTGCATTAGTCATCTCCAATGTAATGGGTTTCCTAGTAGGTGACATTAGTATCAATTGGGTGGAACAAAGGAAAATTTTGAAATGAGTTTGTCCATGGAGGGTGAAATTCTCCCCTGTGCAGACGTCAGCACAAGGACCTATGTACCACTTAGCCCTCCGAGTAGGGCGTAAGTGGTAGATAGGCTCTTCTGCTTGGCTCTCTACGCAGGATGAACTGCACCCTTATCGGAACAATGGCCCATCTGAAAAGCCCTCATCACAGACTGCAGTTTTACCTTCTATGAAGAATAGTTTAAAATAGCTTCTTTTTTTGCAGACCGAATGTTTAATCACAGCATTCACAGATTGAAAGAACCACAACAAAAAAACACCACCACTCTGGCTCCAGAGATTACGCTGATGTCTGGCATTAAAAAAGCCACCGAATGACAAACGCATGCTGTGGTAATTCATGTTCCTGACATTAGAGTGATTGGCTTTTAATATACTCTTCAATAAATTACCCCTAGTCAAATGAACAGCTCTAGGGAGAAAAACAGAAGAAATAATCAAGAACCCTGAATGTTCATCGGTTGGCTGAAATGTTCAGAAACAAAGAGAGCATTATACAGCACGGCCAACGCTCACCTCCCAGCAGGGCCTAATTTGTAATGAACGAGGTGCTGGGGCTCAAGCAATGATTTAATTTAAAATTTTAAATGCATATCTTTGAACGGGCGGCAGTATTATTGCCATTACCAAAAATCGATGGTCGCCGTGCGAAGCACTGACACAAGTGCATCATGCAGGTAGCAGCCCAACTCTCCAGGGACGTTCTTCCGGCAAGCTGAGCGGCGCGTGAGTGGAGGCGGAGCGTTGCCCGGCTGGTGCTTGAATCTCTTACGCGCACAAAAGACCTTGCAGAATGGATAAGTAAGGGTGGTAGGATATGCGATGGTCACCCTTAATTCTGCGCTGCTGCTGCTGGCAGCGGTGCTGCCTTGAGAACTGGGTGGCCAAAGCCCAGAGGTGCCAGGGCTATGAACTGCTAAGCCTAGAAGCACCAAGGCTCAGCCCCAGTACAGATTAAGCATCGCCTCCCAGATTAACAATCTTTCATGCACACAAAGGGGAAAGTTACATTTCTATTGAGGAAGCGGGGAGGGCCGGGGGAGAACCACACACAAACACTGTAGTTAGTCAAGATGTTGCTGACAGGCTGTGGAATCTAGCAGCTAGAGAGACTGGAGAGTCACAACTCAAGATTCTATTCTTGACCACACCAGTGACAGTCTATGAGTCCTCAGCCCAGTCACTTGGGTCCCAATTCAGGAAACCACTTAAGCACAGGCTTAACTCTAAAAACTTGTGAGGCAGGGAAATATTATCCCCATTTTACAGGTAACCGAGTCGCGGGGGAATTAAAGGTTTGATCCAAACCACGCTGACATCAACGGAAAGGTTCCCATTGATATGAATCGGCTTTGGATTAGGCCTTGGGTGACAAAAGAAGTTTGTGGCAGAGTTAAGAACAGAACTCAGATCTCCAGAGTCCTAGACCATGCTCCCTAAAGGGGACACTATTAGCTTAAAAACATGTTTTAAAATTTGTATTAAAAGTACTTTAAACTTCTAATTTACTTTTCACTCGTTATCCTGCACTTCACTCAGCACAGTCAAAGGAAACCCCCTAAGCAATTTCAGCTTTTTCCTATAGTCAGTTTCGCCCTCTGGCGCTCCTGCACAAATGCTGCAATATCTTGGTTGAGACCACTGCTCAGCGGAATACTGACATCTGCACAAAACATTGGCTTTCACTGGCATTTTAAAAATATTTCACAGAAACAATTGGGTTAAACATTCGGATTTGTCCACACATCTAAAAACTAAAATCCAAGTTTCAGGTCTAAACCCCTGCGTGTCCAAATGTTATTCATTAGTAAATTGGATCTAAGACTTACCTTCTGAGTATAAGGACATCATCATGTGGAAGGTGCAATGTTAATAAAAGGAAACATCAGTAACAGAAAAATCATTCAACTCATGTTGCTTATAAACACCTCTTGGAAGCTTGAAAATTTAATATTTCCCAACTAACTTTCCCCTCCATCCCATATGCACACTGGTTTGTTATTGTTCACAAGCGCTGAACCCCTGGCACTGTTTCTTTTTTTTAAAGAAAAGATTTAAAATATCTAAGGTGAAAAAAAACCAAATACTGAGACTATGCAAACAGTATGCCATCCCACCCTTGATAGCATCCCTCCAAATGAAGTGAGGAGCATGACAGCTGGTTCTCAATTTGGTCTGTGCTGGATGATGATATATGCAATAATTTCTACATGAGCAATGGGAGATAAGGACCCCTGATGTTCTGAATTGCAGCCATGTTGGACTGAACGCTGGTGATAATTTAATACTAACGTTTTGTGACAGAAAATTAGTGCATATGCTAATCTCCAAAAACTTCTCTTCATCTCAAACGGTCTTTCACATGATAATTTGTCATATTTATCCTTGTCACTTCCAAAAAATGAGACAAATAAGGCCCGGAACGTCCTGTACGCTTGCTAAATGTTTTGCCATTGATGCATATTTAATGCAATTTATTGAAGGGTTCCCAGTTCACCGTGCTAATGCAGCGTATACTGATGTCATTCTTAGCACTTAAATACAAACCTCCCAACATCACCTAGTGTCGCTGTTAGCAGTTTATAAACAGGAAAATTGAAGCAGAGAGAGTTCAAATAATTTCCCTGTGGCTGCATGCACAGTAAGACAGTGCCAGGGTTGGGAATTAGAACTCAAGTGATTTCTGCTAGCCAGGCCTTTGCATAATTCACCAGTTCACTATAACAACATTTGAATATTCATATCTGAAATGTTGCTCATTTTGGTCCTTGGTATTATACAGGAACAGAGAAGATCCTGGGAGAAGCTAAGATACCTGGAGGAAAAATTAGGCGAAGAGAAGAGAAACAGAACACACACACACACACCCCCCATCTTCCCAGTAGGGTGTTAATTCTGAAATTTTCCCTGGAGCACAATTTAAAATGTCAAATGCTGTTAATTTATTTCTCCAAGGAGAACCAACCATAAGCCTCCCTCTTCAAAACCCAGGTAGCATGACAACAGGAAACCTATAGGACTCTCATCAGTCACTATAAAGGAGAAAATAAAACATACTGACAACAGCTATTGTCTCACAGACCTGGAAAGGTTGCATTCAGACACAGAGCCCATAGCCACTGCTGGTGCCAGCCCATGCTTCAGAGGTGAACATCATGGGCGGTGGGTGAACCCCCCCTTCGGAGATGCTAACCCCCTTGCCCCAACTTCCGCCCAAGGCCCCACCCCCACCTGCTGGAGCCCCTAGTCCCCCCTTCCCCTGGCAACCAGAGCCCCGAGTCCCCCGTGGCCAGAGAAGCCCCGGCCCAAGCCGCCCCTGGCCCGAGCCCTAAGCTCCAGACTGCTGGCTTCAGGGAAGAGGGGCCTGAGGGTGGGGCTTCGGGGTGGAGCATGGGCAGGGCCACAACATGGGTTAGGGGAGGCTTAGCCTCCCTTGGCTTTCAATACGTGCCGCCCATGATGAACGTCATGCCTACCAATACCAGGATGGAGTCTTTTCCTAGCATCTGGAGTCCAGTGAATGATTATAATCAAAAATTAATAAGGGGCTATTGAATATTTTATATACCGTAGGACAAGCTATTTTAATCCTCAAACAAAAACCTTTGCAAAGGTCTTGAGAACAGCAGAGCTCGGCTTACCAGGCAAACTATAAAACCCTTGTTTCTCTTTGTTTAGTCACGTCTGATCCTCCCATTTCAGGCTTCTTTGTTCTCTTGCATTGGGCAGAAGTTTCCAGCCTGGCGAGCCTTTGCCTTCAGCTGGTTTCTGAAGGGATTGTTAACACTCTGCTCCTCTACTTGCTGTGAAGTTGCTCTCTCTGAACAGTTAATTTTGCTGGGAGCTCGTGGAATTTGCCACTGGGCAACTTACATTTCACTCCATCCACACTTTTTTTAAAAATGTTCTTTTTAATGTTTCTTCCCACCAACCAGCTGCTATAAACCTCTCCTCTGTGCTTGAGCCCACAAGACATGCTGGGAGTGCTCATCACCCAATAGCATCAAGTTTTAAGTTTTTCTTTATAAAGGTGGTTCCTTTTTCAAGCCATTTTAGCAGCTGGCATAGAGACCTGGAGGGCTGCAGCATTCCTCATACAATGTACATCTCATCCATGTGTGTACCCCTTCTGGAATCCTGGGAACACTGAGGACAAATACTACTCTTACCATGAGACTTCCCCCCATGCTTGACCCTTTTCTAAAGGGCGTCCCTGCAATTGCTCGAAGAACTGCACACTCCCCATATACTGTACCTTAAAAACTGCCTTCCCACTCAGAACTGCTCTGTGCCAAAGCAGCAAGGAGCGTCCCTGTTGCTAACTCACAAGGAAAGGACCATACCCTGAAGGAAATCTTTCCCAACCCCCCCTCTTCTGGCCTTCAAACAACCCAACCTCTAAGTTCGACATCAGAAGCCTGCTCCCCTCGGACCAGGCCACACCAACTCAAAGCAGCACCAGACCCTGCCAGAACAGATGCAAAAACTACAGACATATTTCCACCACTGCAATGACCAACACTCCCCACAACACACCTCTCAAGATCCATGGGTCCTACGTATGCCTATCACTACATGTGGTATGCCTCATCCAGTGCACTAAATGCTTGTGATGGGGTGTACCAGGTCCTTTTAGGCCCCCACTGCAAATCTAAGGAGACCAGTGCTGGGAGTGTCATAGATCAGCAAGTGTTTGGTGCCGGCGCCGGGAATCAGTGCCAGTTCACCCTTGGAGCTGGAGAGTAGAAGCACCTCGCTGGTGCCACGGATGGTGCCGAGCTGGGGACTGTGAGCGCCGCATCATGGCTGGCTTACCTCTAGACAGGACTGGAAGTACTGGTACTGGAGGTTTGTCCCTCAGAGCAGGGGGGCTGTGAAGCCATCATTTCAATTAAGTCTCTGGCGGCTTCAAAACTGTCTGGGATGGAGGGCGGCTCAAACTCCTCCACCTGGCACTGCCCTTGCCGCGAGTCACTGCGTACCGGACTCAATAGTTCCTTCCGGGAAGCCGAAGTCAACGACACGGGCTCGTGTTGTTTTGGCACCGATTCTGGTCTGGAGTGCTCCTGTGCATCCCCTGATGGTCCCGTGGCTTTTCTAGCCAGTGAGCGCCCCCTATCAGTCTTCTTATGGCGCTTACGCGGTACCGGCAGAGTCCGTGGTGCAGGAACTGAAACTTCTTCTCAGTGAGTGCTCTAACCCCCAGGCCACAGAGATGCTCGCTCTTTCTCCATCTCTGGACCAATGAATATTTAAGTATCCATATGAAGTGGAGTAGCTTCAACAGGAGACAGCCACACCCACCCCAGAATACCCAACAGGCCACTGGTTAAGGTCACTCACTTGCAATGTGGGAAACCCAAATTTAAATCCCTGCTATCCATCAGGCAAGTACCACTACCACCACCACCTCCTCCTCCTTTGTGAATGGCATTTCCAAATTTCCTTTGCTTCTTAACAAAAAAAAGTAGTTAAATGTCCTACATTAAAATGAATAATTTTGTTTCAGATCAAATGGAACATTTAATTTAACCCAAAACAAATGCCCCCCCCTTTTTTGTGTGTTTCACAAAGAAAACCAAAAATTATTGATTTCAGCTTGATCCAAAATGACTTTTTTTTATTTTTCAGTTTGGCCAATGAACCAAAAAAAATCAATTATTTGTACAGAGCTACACCCGGTAGGTGGGAGGTACTTGCTGCAGATGCAGATAGTAATCTAGCCTTGCTTCCCAGTAGCTAACGACTGGCAAGCTCCCTGGAGCAGCTCATGAGCAGTTCAGGGAACAGTGTTACAAACCAGGGCACAAACCCCAAACTGGGGTTCTATTTTCTATAATTAAATTTCACCAACCAACTATTAAGTGTGAACTCCTCAAGCATTGTAATAGCCTTAACATGGAGTCACAGACAGTTCCCTTCTACTCCAGTCCAGGGCTTAAATTCAGCTGGAGCTGTCCAGAGAGGAGCTCTGCTAAATATTTTGGCCCCGTAAGGCTAAAGCCCTGAGCCCCAGCACCTTCCTTCCCACACAGGGCTGAAGCTCCAAGCCCCAACGCCTCTCATGGAGAATGGGGTGTGTGTGTGTGGTGGGCTCCAGGAAATCTCTATGAGAATTTAAGTCCTGCTCTGGTCTATCTTGCCACTTAGGCAAGCTTGCCTTTATGACAGATGGCTCCATACACCAAAAATCACAATACTATTCAGGTTACTCCCAGTCCCAAAGGACCAGTCACTTACAAGGTCAAGTGCAACCTAGCTCTCTCACCAAAGACTATGCTTGAACAAAGGGGCTCACTACTGCTTGGCTGGGCTAACCAGATTGGACTATGCTTTAACTTTCTTTTCTCATACTAACCAAAGGACTTCCTATGCTGTGTTCCAGCTGACTAATAACCCCACAGTGCTGTATGAGTGTCACTGCAAAGGCTTTGCGAGGTGCATTAATCCCCAGAGAGCGTACAAATCTCCATCCAGGGTCTGTCTCAGTTGGACTCGCTGAACAGAGCTCACTGTGAAGCAGGAGTGCTGCAGACCTAGAGGCCCTGTTTAAAGCTTTCCCTGGAGGAAGTGAGAGCCCTAGGTGGTCTGGCACACTTCAGGAGCTCCTCTTAAGGACAGTTCCAAAGCTCAGGCCATAGCCCCATACCTGCAGATCCATGACTAGAAACCATGCTCCAGTTTAAAAGATTGGTCGAAAAATTTTCATTTTTCAACAAGCTCCATCCATATGGATATAGGGAGTTCCGAAAGAAAGTGGAATGCTCTGTGCTTTCATTCACACTGGTATCCCTAGCATGCTTTGCCAGCTCCCAGCTAACTGCAGATATCTGAGCTGGGAACAAACTGGGAGGTGTGAATGTGGCACTGGGGGCAGGATGCTTTTCTGACACTCTGATCTTTGGATGCTGTCTCTCTCTCTTCATGAAACTGTAAATCCCCTGGCGGGTACATGAAACTATTTAAGCGATGTTACCAGCTTTGCCCATTTCTTTGGGGTATGCTCATTTATTAGGGTTACTCTTCTGTGGGTGGGGGGGAATTCTGTACTACTATCAATGTACTGCTTGTGTCACTTGTGTTCTCATAGAGAGCTCTACTTCTCCCTGCTGCAAGTTCCCTCCCAGTGGAGCGATCCTGCAGGACCTAGGTTCTCCAGGGCTGGCTTCTTCCTGCCCCAAGATCAGACAAACACACATTAACAGAGTGCGTCTGAGAGGATGGGATTAATCAGAACTCCCAAGCTGACCCCTTATATCTCTCTGGACTCAGCAGGCTGGGTCGAGCATCACCTCCAAGCTGTCACCCTCATATGCCATGGGCACTGCACCAGAATAGAGCATGCCCGGTCGAGCAGCACTTCCAAGCTGCCACCCTTGTATGTCCCAAGTTCAGCACATCCCTATCCCCACTTTCACGTTACAGTTGTTCTGGTAGTAACCAACTTGATAGCAAACCCCAGAGGATTTTTGGGCGCTGCAGGGATCTTTTAGCTTAGGTACAAGGAGTGTTGCTGCAGAGCGAATGAGGAAACCAAGCAACACCCGGGAGGAGGAAGGGAGAGAGAGAGAAGCAACCAGCTTAATGATGAAAGTTATTTATTGCCAGGTAATAACCATAGGAGAGCCAAACAAACAAAACAGGGATAATATTAACTCTAACTTAAATTTGATTATAAAAGTCAGGTTTACAAAACTGATTACGCAAGTCAGGGTCAGAAGGCTACACCGAGAGAGAGAGAAAGCGCGTGCGCGCTGGGTTCTCACCACTCCATGAAGCTGGAATCGATCGGGGGTCCCAGGTGGTAGTGGTAGCTGAGGGTCCGGAGTGCTGGAGACAGGCAGAGTCCCCAGCATGATCAGGCAGGAGAAGATGAAGTCCCGATGGAACTGATGCAGATTTTGGATCCAGGCATCACAACACTTACTTGAGCATGGGTAGGAGTTTTTGGAGAGAAACAACAATGGTTCAAGGGAGAACGCTAGATTTGTTTATGTGTAAACAAGGGAGTATACCAAAGTTGTTTTGTTCAGGCTAGGCCATGGGAACTGATCATTCCTGGCTTTGGGCGGTGTTCCTTGGAGGGAGCTTACAAAGCATTTAGGGAGCTTCACCAATAGAGGATTTATTACTAGAATTGGTCTGATAACTACTGAGCTGGGTGTGTGCAGGCGTGGGTTCATTAGCATCTGGAGCAGAGATTCCCCCACCATGCAGTACTTCCCTGCTTTTCTAGTCCCAGAGTTCAGTGTGGTTCTTGCCTTGGAATCTGTTCTCCATTCTGTATGTTAATGGAGATGCCTCCTTGTCCCATCTTCGATACAGATGAGGCTAAGGGAGTTTCCTTAATCCGGTCATCCTTATCCCAGAGGTTTAGGTGAGTCTCCCACTGCCTTCTCATTGCTTTTTGTAAGTCTTTCTTCTGATGCAGATTTGGTTCAAAAAGAAGCTGGGGAGGTACGGGGGGGAAGGTCTTTCATGAGTCAAGACAGGCTGGGTACTGTGCCCTGGTTCCCCAAAAGCACAGAGCTGCTAGGTAACACTGATTAAGAGGGAAATGACTGATGAAACCCAGCAAGCAACATTACAGATCACATAAATGAAGAGCTTTCCCTGTTCACCATTATCAGGTACATTAGATCCCAGCAGATAGCGCTTGCCGTTATACAAGGGCCATAAAGCGCTCCAACAACAACTAGTAATCACCAAAAACATTTAGCAGTTTTGCAATAAGTAATAAAATTCACAATGCCTCTGCCAGGAATTGCTCTCTCTCAGCAACAAACTCCAGACAGTAAACTCTTGTAATGAAGTCAAGAGCTTATAGACTTTTAAGAGGTCACAAATCCTTTGGAACAACATGAGGAAGTTTGGGGAAAAAACACTCACCACAAGTATTGTGAAATCTATCTGGGTATTAAAATGGCCAACAAATATAGCTCTCCTTTGTAAATACTACATGGACCAGGGGGATTGGAGAAAGGGAAAGTAGCAAAATATAATGCACTGCATTTTGTGCCAATGAACAGAGGAGCTCAACACCAGCCATCCCATGTTTACAAATGCTGAGTGGGTTGTTTTCAGAACTCTCTAAAGGAGAAAGCCTACAACTGTCTACATCAAAATACAAAATCAATGTTGTTTATAAGTAACCAGAGTAATAACTACAGTGAGGAATTAACTTTAAGTGCTTCAGCCAATATTGGCTTAGAAAAAAAATGAATGCCTGTGAGCGTCTAGGGACATGGATGGACAGTACATTAAATGATGCAGTTTGCATTGAAACATTGATCAACGTGCTTAGGGTCAAAATCCCTTTTTTTCAAATGCAGAAACAGATGGTTCCTTCCTGCAGTGCTGTTTCAGAGGACATTGTCTATGGAGGTGTTTTTGCAACTCTGAAAAAAAAATATGAATGCACCCCACAGTTGTACATGAGGCTGCTGATCGATGTTAGTTCCTCAGCACATCTCGGTACTGTTTAAAGAAAGAAAATATTTCCTTAGTAATTCAGGTTCTGGGTTCTGCTGGAACCTGCTTCCCAGGCACAGCCTCCTGACCGGTTAGAAGTTTTTGGCACCATCCATGTCACAAAATAATCGTAAAATCTCAGTACAACTCTTTGTAGACAGGAATCCTCATTTGAAACCCTCAGTGGCAGTTCTTGCAGAAAAACAAATATCTTGAATGGGCAAAGAGAGACTTACCTACAAGGTACTGTTAGAGAATGTCCCTACAGATCGAGGTGAGGCAGAAGATTTCAAGCAAAGAAAATCCAGAGTAACCAGTGATTTTGGATGCTCAGTTGGAGGCAACTCAAAGAGTCTGATTTTCACAGGGCAGATGCTCAGCACTTTCTGAAAGTCAGGCTCCCTTTGAGGTGCCTCAGGTACAGATGTCCAGAAACTGAGGCACCCAAAATCATTGGTCACTTCTGAAAATCTTGGCCTAACTCTCCAGTGCTGCCCATCTGGAATCACTTCTTTTAAAAGGAAGCTGGAATTTATGTATTATCATCATTAATTATTTGTATTACCACAGTGCCGAAATAAAAGCCCTGGTCGTAGACCATGACCCTATTGTGCTAGGTGCTGTACAAATACAAAACAGACAGTCCCTACCCTAACAACTCAGAATCTAAGCATAGGACAGGAAACAGAGGTATAGACAGACACACCCAGATGGAGGAGTATAAGGAAACAATAAGAGAATACTGCTCAGCATGATGGGTTGTGCAGAACGGAGTTCCATGTACATGGGTGAAATGGAAGAAGGCATGGAGTCCTTGTGGGAGGAGCCAATAAGAGGCTTAAAGGTAAGCTAAGTGGATGAGGGCAATGTGAAAAAAAAGCTAAGAGCTGATAAACTGGGAAAGACAGAGGTACACAGATCTTCAAGGTTAAGAGGCTTGAACTTGATGCTTTGGAGAAGAGGGGGGAGCCCAGGGAGGGCTTCAAAGACAGGGGTTGGACTGATAGGTTAGTAAGGTAATTAGCAACTTTTTTTTAATAAACTAGAAGAGGGCAACATGAGTTTCAACGGGGCCAGAGAAGAGAGATTTGCAGCAACTAAGATAGGAGAGGTGTGTGCCTGAAGAAAAGTTTTAGCTGCAAGGATCCAGGGAAACCAGTGGATCTGGGTAATGTTAGGGTCAGAGAAAAGGTTGGAAGATTTCCAAGTTCCACTGGTTTGTCTCTATCGCTAGAGCTAAAATATAAAACTATAATCCCTACTGATGGACGGTCCTTTACCTTCTCTTCTTCACCCCAGGGCTGGGATTCTGAACAGTTGTTTACAAAAATTCTTCATCCAAACTTGTCTAGTTATTGTTTTTAAACTAACTTAGGTTCTGAATTTAGGCTGGTAACTTGTGAGTTTGGTAGCCTACCAAAATCCAGTTTAAATAAAATTTAACCTTGGGGATAAGATTGTAGCATGTATCACAATAGTCCATCGCTATATGTAATTATCAATGAAGAATCCATTTAGTCTCAGAGGCCAAAGACAGCGCTGCTGTTCAGCCTTTGTGTTCAGAACTGTTGAAGGTTTTTTTAAATTCTGAAAGAAGTCAGAATGAAGAAATGAAGCTGTCATACAAGTTCTGGCCATAAACCCTCCATATTCCAGCAGTCTTTGTCTGCATCTTTGTCCTTGATTTCAACACTTCTTTATACCAAGGACCTCTGAACCAAAGCTGTAAAGAACTTGCAGAGCTGCAATAAGTTTCTTGAAGTCTGTTAGAATTAATGTGATTCATTTCCCTTCTGCTACATCTTAGCATTGTATTGCCACTTCAAATACAGAGCCCACTTAACTTGTTCTGGAAGACTTCAGATGTCAAGGCTATGAGGTTTTTGAGCATCTTGTAGCATTTACAATGCAATTTCATTTCAAACAGCATCTTTTAAACAATATCTTTAAAGAAAGAAAAGCCACTGCAAAAGAAAAAGAAAAAAAAGAAAATGCTTTCCAGGATGGATTAACAATGAGTGCACAGAGTGAGAGGTTTGTCTGCCAACTAAAGCAGACCCAAATATTTGGTAATGTATAAAGAATGCTCAGCATCAACCAGAGCTCAGATCCTGCATTTTTAAATGGACACAAAAGCTTCATCGTTTTTTAATTAAGAACAGAATAAACTGAATGAAATAGAAGATTCAAGAAATATGTTTTTTAAAATGGGAGGGCGGAAAAAAGTTGTTTTTATATTGCCATTACTGCATGAGATGCTTTACAATGGGGTAGGAACACCTCCCAGGAGTTTATAAAACTACAGCCCCAAGCCTGCAAACACTGATGGAAATATCTAGACTTACTCCCATTGGCCTCAATCTTCAAGCACTGTAATGCATGTGCTTCCCTTTTCTCATGCAAGTAGTTCCACTGAAGTCAAGCCCTGTGTATTTTCAGGGGGATGGTCTCAGACAATATACACGCTAGGAATAGGGAGGTTGGGGAGTTCATTCGCAAGTTTGTTCTCCAGTGGTCTTTCCTACTTTAATGTATATCTGTTCTGCTCCCCAGTTTAGACTGATTTTTCCATCCATGGCACTAGTTGAAAAGCTAGCAATGGTAAATCAAAAAGCAAACAAAAGGAGTCATTCAGAACTGGTCCTATAATCGTATATACACTGTACATCTAATATTTAAATACCAATTTGAGTTGATAGAGAAACATGGTGGCCAGTAACTACAAAAGAATATACCTCAAGCCAGAAATACAAGCAGACAGAAGATCAGAACTGGTTTATCAAAAGCATTGGAATGAGAAATATTTTGAGATACATTCTGCTAGACAAAAAGCACTGAAGTGAGGATTTTTTGAAATGAAATGTTAAAATACAGTTTTGGGGGAAGCAGGTTAAATTTCTCCAGGGCCCTTTTAAGCTCAGGCACAATCACTTTCCTAATGAAGGGGAAAATTCCACGCCTGCTTTGTCACTTAAACTTACTATGATTCACTCATGAAGTTACCATAAAGTTTTAGTTATACCATAAGTTCTAACAAAGTGCCAGCTGATTTTCATTACAAACCGCACTGCAGTTGAAGTATAATTTAGAAAATGCAAGATTAGGAAGCGTTGTTAAATATATTATTCTAAAATAAAACTATAGGCTAGTAATAAAATTGGGCGTCTCTGTTTGTCTGAGCAGGGATCCAAGTACGAGGAAACTATGATGCCCCCCCAGACTGTGAAACCCCTCACCACCACCTGCACATAGCATGAAGCAATCTTGTGTCCACCTGCTGTAGCTCAGCTCCCTGAAACCAACAGCCTCTGGCCACACCAGCATGTATGATCCCAGGTATGTGCAGAGCTCACCCTCTCCATGCAGGCTAGTGATAGGTACACACCAATCCCCACGTCCTCAGAGCACATACCTGGCAATGTCCAGCCCTTCACGACGGAACACTCAGAAATTACCAGGTACACGGTCACCAAAGGAACAGTGCACACACACCCACTTGTTTAGCTCAACTGAGGACGCGCTCCAAGATAACATCACAGCACTGAGATATATTTACAATGAAAACAAGACAAAAATATGAATAAGGATAATTATGGAATCAGAAATGGTTAATATATAAAAAACACAAAAAGCATAAAGTTTCTTAGCCTCTAAACTTAACTTTAACAGGCTGAAAACCTTTGTCCAAAGCCTCTTCCCTCACCTAAAGGATTTCCAACCAACGTGGTAGGGATCCCACTTTCCTGAATGCTAAAAGCGCCCTTTTTGCTTCCTCAGTAAAGGATAAAATGGTGCCCTTTCGCCTTCTTTTTATACCCCCCAAAGTGCATTGTTTTGTCTCCAGAGTGAGGATGAGTGCGCCCCCCCCCCGAATTTATTTTCTCATGTTTTATCCCCCTGATGACTTGGAGCTTTCATTGTGTTGACCTACAGTTCTTAATTGACATGGCCAACAGATAGGTGAATTAACATCCTTTGTCTGACCTGCCTTGGATACAGATTTTAAAACATTTTTAATATACACATACACAACTTCTTAAGTACATACATCTCGTAACAATGATGAGAATCCGTACGCTATCAGCTTTTAGTAGATACCTCACTTGCCCTGTTGTGGATAAACACTATGAAAGCAATGTGTTGGGTGTGGTGAGTTTGCCAGGCCTGTCAGGAGTTACTACTACAACACAGCGAACCCTTTACCAGTTGGCATTGAGGGGTTCTTAGCATCCCGGGACTGTCTGAATCTTAAACCCAGGATTCTCTCTCTGCCTTTAGTACGTCATTTAGAGCCTGATTTGCAGAAATGCTGAGCCCCCACATGTTCTACTGAAGTCAACAGAAACTGTGAAGTGCTCAGCTCTCTGAAAAATCAGACACAACCTTTTTAACCTCCTTTAGTCATTGGTACACTAAAAGTAGGACTAATAATACATAACTACCGTATGGGGGTGTGGTGAGCATTAAGTGCTCTGTAAGTGCAAAGCAGTATCTCTGTGGATAGAAGCAATTATAAACCCATGACAATTGATTTTACATATTTTTAACAGTACAGTAAGAGAGGAATTTCAGGATAGCAATACAGGCTGTGGAGTGTTCCAGCTTCCGCATCCTTGGGCTTAATCCACAGCTCACTGAAACCAATGGAAAGACTGACTACAATGGCCTTTGGCTCAGGCTCCCAGGCTCCAGTGGGAAGGGAGTCCTGGGTAGCTCAGCTTCTTCCTCCATTATCTCCTCCACCTGAGCTCCTGTGTGCTCAGTGCCCAAGGTATCAAAGATGATCCTACTGGCACCCTCCCACTCCCCAGCGCATAAAATCAAAACCTAATGAATCAAACAAAAACCGCCTTTAGCTCCCATAACCTGGGAGACTTTTAAAAATATCGGGTAGTCAAATTGCGTAGGACTTGTGTGCCTTTCTATATATCTGGCCACTAATCCAGCACTCCACTGGTAGGTAGAATTTTTTCTTCATTATTCCAACCAGGAGCCAAATGAGAAATTTTGGAAGTTTTTGATTCCCCTCCTACAAGACCCATTAATCCAAGTGAAAAGGAAATTATGAAGCCCAAATTTAGAGAGATTCTATAGAGCAGACCATGATTCATGTCTAAAGAGAGGATGGGGGAATCTACCTTTCGAGAGGTCATATTGAAGTAATTACCAGGGCTGAATAAATGTTTTTTTAGAGGCTAAACGCCTCCGTAAGAAACTCTTAGATGAGAAGGGAAAAAATATCTGACAAAAAGTATTAAGGATAAGAGTCATATATTGAAAGTGACCGGATTATACCCTTCCCAGGCTACACCCTTTTTTGTGCCCAAAGTCATAACTTTTGAAAGCATTTCAAAGTACTTCAGACACAGTTTTTAAGAAGTTAAATGGGTGCACAGTGTACTGTAAGTACCCAACATAATTGGCATCACAAAGACTTGGTGGGGTAATTCACACAACTGGAATATTGGTATAGAAGGGTGCAGCTTGTTCAGGAAGGACAGGCAGGATAACAGGAGGGTGTGTTGCCTTGTATACCAGATGTATACACTTGCACTGAGGTCAAGATAGGAATGGGAGGAAGACCTGCTGAAAGCCTCTGGATAAGGATAAAAGGGGTAAAAAACAAGGGTGATGTTATTCTGGGGTCTACTATACACCACCTATTCAGGAAGAAGAGGTGGATGAGGCTTGTTTTAAACACCTAACAAAATCATCCAAAGCACAGGACTTGGTGGTAATGGGGGACTAGAATTAGAATTCAAAATGATCTTGACAAACTTGAGAAGTGGCCTGAAATAAATAGGCTGGAATTCAATAAGGACAAATGCCAAGTACTGCACTTAGGAAGGAATAATGAATTGCACAAATACAAAATTGGAAATGATTGCCTAGAAAGGAGTACTGCAGAAAAGGATCTGGAGATGAAAATGGATCAAAAACTAAATATGAGTTAACAATGGGATACTGTTGCACAAAAAGCAAACATTCTGGGATATACTAGCAGGAGTGTTGTAAGCAAGAAATTAGAAGTAATTACTCCACTCGGCACTGAGAAGGCCTCAGCTGGAGTACTGCGTCCAGTTCTGGACATCACACTTCAGGCAAGATGTGGACAAATTGGAGAAAGTCCAGAGGAGAACAACGAAAACGATTAAAGTTCTAAAACACATGACCTATGAGAAAATATTTTTTTAAAAACTGGTTTGTTTAGTGTGGAGAAGAGAAGACTGAGAGGGGGACATGACAACAGTCTTCAAGAATGGAAAAGGTTGCTAGAAAGAGGATGATACATTGTTTTCCTTATCCACTGAGGACAGGACAAGTAGTAATGGACTTAATTTGCAGCAAGGGAGATTTAGGTTAGATATTAGGAAAAGTTTCCTAACTGTTAGGGTAGTTAAGCACTGGAACAAATTACCTAGGAGTGGTTGTGGAATCTCTCTCATGGAAGATTTTTTAACAGGTTGGACAAACACCAGTCAGGGTGTAGATAATACGTAGCCCTGCCTCAGTGCACGGGGGCTGCACTAGATGACTTATTGAGGTCCTTTCCAGTCTACATTTCTGTGATTGTAAGATTCATCTGATTCATGCTCTTTTATAAAGTTATTTAAGAATCTAAATTCTTTTCTTCCTCTCAATTCCTTCTGACCGAATTTTATTCCACTAGGAGCACAGAAGAACAGAACGGTACGAGTTTCAGCAATTTTAGAGCCTGTGAAAGTTAAAATGATGGAGGAACTATGCAGCATTCAACAGCAGTCTTACCATTCCCATTAATGCCTGGGCAAAACTTGGACTGTCCAAGGAGGGGCGGTGGAGGAAAGAAGTGATTAAAATTGAATACCTCTTTGTGCCCTTCCATAAAAAAACAAAATTTACTATCTGAACAGCCATGAATGTGTACAAGGGACTCGTTTGATTGTTTATGAAGATAGGCTTGCCCAGTGAGAGTTGAAAACAGTGGTAAAACAATTGCTGGAAATGGAATTTAAGTTATCAGCTTAGTAGTTTGGCTGCAGAGAAAGAGCACCAGATGATGTTTCTATTAACACATTTTGTAATAGTGTGCTAGGTAGCAATATCATGTTTTATAGCAACAAAGGTTTAGGTACAGTTATGAAGAGTGGACGAACTCCCTTAATTGCAAATTAGTTACTGACTCTAGCAGTGAGTTTGCTAATTCTACAGCTAAAATAAGCTATTTATTTCCTGCTGAGCTTGCGGCTAGTTATTAAATATTTCCACAGTGGCAATGTGCCCGGTTTATCCCAGTCACGGTGACCCCCACCACCACTGTGCCAGCCACTATATAAACACAAAAAGGTAGACAAGGTCCCTGACCCAAAAAACTTCCAACCCTTGATTATGCAAAAACATATGCAGGTCAGACAATGGGACTGCTCACAGCGTACAAAGTCAAGCAGGTGCACAAGTCTCTGCAAGATCCGTGGCCTTGGATGACAAGCAACACGAAGAGGTGGGGAAGATGGAGACCATTAACTAGATGCATTTTCAAGCAGCCATTAATATATGTTTATAGTCATGTATACTTTTTCTTTTTTTGATCATCACGAAAAAAGATTGACTTTCTCCAACTGCCCCTCAGTCCAGCCGTCGCAGATTGGCGGATTTCTTGTAGTCAGTGGTGGCAGTGGGTCTTGAGGAGGAGCTTGAAGGTAGTACTAGGGATCAATGTAGGCAAGGTGCATCATAGAAAAGGTGACGATCCAGGAGCTAGAGAGAAGACATTTGTTGGAGTGACAGACAGGTGGGCTGGGCAGGTCTGGCAGCAGTGACTGAACTGATGAAACAAGGAAAGCAGACAAATGTTTGAAAGGGGCAGAGTTGTGAATGGGATCCAAGGTTAGGACAAGAAGCTTGAACTTGAAAGGAAGCACTAAATCTAGTGTCTGGATTCTTTGCCTAATTAGTTGGTGTCAGGTTAATCTTTTGTAACACAAGTAGTTTCTTTACAGAGGAATAAATTTGTGGCTTTCAAGGAAACTTCCAAGGTTTTCAGGTTTTTTTTTTAAATCCATGCTGTTCAGTTGGGTATAGAAAATCTTTACTATGCACATATTTATTAGGCCAGACACAGCTGACTTAAGCCTGGTCTATGCTAGGAAATTAGGTTGGTGTAACTATGTAACTCAGGGTGTGAAAAATTCATACCTCTGAGAGATGCAATTAAGCCAACTAACCCCTGGGGTAGACAGTGCTAGGTCAATGGGAGAATTCTGTACTGCCTCTTGGGGGAGGTGGAGTACCTACGCTGATGGGAGGAGAACTCCTGTCAGTGTAGGTAGCGTCTTCACTGAAGTGCTACAGCAGCACCACTGCAGTGTTTTGCGTGTAGACAAGCCCTTACACTCACATGGGTTCCAAAATGGATCCACTGCCCAATTTTTTTTTTTTTAAGTGAATGATCCTGCACATCAGGTTGCCTGATTTCAGAGGGTAGGTGCTCAGCATGTTATGAAAAACAGGTCCCCAGAAGGTGTCTCCAGTTGGGCTCCCAAAAATTGAAGGCAACCACAAATTGCTAGTCACTTTTGAAAATTCAGGCCATCTTCTTTACAACCTATGATCAAAACTCAAATTATTGCAGGTTCTCAGGCATAATCTTCACTAAGTGTCCACTTCACCTGATGCTTGTGCTGGATTCCACAGTTACAAGGTTTGTATAACAGGATGGCTGTTTGCCTCAAAGGCCCTCCCTACCTAGTATGATGATGGAAAATGTTAAAGTATGGTTTTCTGATTCAATCTTTGCAGGTGGCTCATTAACTGCTAGCAGAGGCAGATGTTGCTAACAGAGGACCAAGGGTGTGGGCTGAACAGCCCTTGAGAGGAAACACCAGGAAGAGACAAGCATGGGCTTGACCTGGATTTTGTCTCATTGAATTTGGAGTTCTTTTTGTGAATAAAAATAACCGTTACATCAACTGCATTTGGAGCACAGTGGGGAAGACACCTGTTCATAATTATCTTGAACACATCTTCCCAAAAGAAAAGGTGTTGCAAATTCAGACTATACTGAATATCTTAATATCCATTAAGAAGGCTGACATACCTTTTATCTAGTCGATTCCCCTTCTGAATTGCACCTGCATTGCTAAATATGGAGGGAGACCCCCAGATAATATCCTTAGCAGTTTCCATAACTCCAATCTCACCTCTAATGTGTTGTCTCCCTATGCAGCATCATTTTAGCCACTGTTCTAAAAGAGTTCTTGGACAAAGAAAGCAGACAGACCGGCATCACAGTCGGAGCTAAAGTGGCAAGAGAGGGAGGCAAAAAGATGAGACAAAGACAATAAGTGGAGTGGTGAAGGGAAATGTGCATACATATCCAAGAAAGAATTTGTCCCTACCTCTTTTGTATTTTTGAAGTGTAACATGATCTTCAGAGATTAGCACCAATATTTCACACACTCTCTCTCACTTACATGCACTTCAGAAAGCCTTTAAAACCCCCTTAAAAAAAGTTTCCACAACAAGAGAGGCTTAGAACATGTATAATATGTTACCGTGCCCCTAAATAAACTTTTACCATTAAGGCCTGTGGGTAAATGCATTCAATGCACAGAATACAGTTTTGCTTTGGACATTATCTGGAAAAGGCTGAAGAGACACATGGTAACCTCTGTTGTCTTAACCATCTTGACAGCATTACCAATGAATAGCAGTAGATGAGTAAGAATGGAACACAGTTGTCCGGGAAAGTCCAGAGAATGGGTCAAGGGAGGTTACCAGGATGAAGGGAGAAAAGAAAAATGAAGTTCAGCACAGCTTAGTTTTGTCTGACCTACCCAAACAACACAAGCAGAACAAACCAATTTCAAAATCAGTGTCAAAAGCCAGAGGATGAAATGCTGGTTCTCAGAAGATTCAAACTCTCTAGTTTTTGTACCTGTAAAAAGCATGAGTGGTTTTCTGTTGATGCATTACAATATAAGTACAAACAAAACTAGTCAACGCTAGGCAGTGGAGGGACCAAGAAACTCAGAAGAACTCAGGTTCTTTGTTCCAGGAAAAAATTCCTTATGGCACAAAGCAGCCCCAAAACAGTTTCTTTCCTCATGCCCGATAGATGTGGCAACCATTTTAAAGGCCATGTTCAAATTACTGCCATCATAGTTCTGATTTTTTGTTACTGATCTAGCTATCTCCTTGTTGTAACAGTGCATTGAAAAGCATTTGCGTTGGCTTGACATCCCCTAAAAGGAAAAAGCTAAGACAAACTATGCAGGTTAAAATGTTAAACTTTAAGTGTGCTACATTCACAGATCTTCATACGCATGCCATGTTTACAGAACTATAAAAAGGGTCTTTTCCTCACTGAAGTACTGGCAGCAGAATGCACGCTGCTGGAAAAGAAAAGGTGGGCATTTGGTGGCATATACTGTGCAGGCAGTGTAATGGGACTCACAAGGGAGAAAAAAAATTTATAATTTGCAAGTCCAATTTCAAAGTCATATCTAGGATAATGTGAAACTCAGGGTAGGAATCTTTTAAAAAAAATCTTCTTGGAAAATGTACATGTGTTCCTCAGGGAATCAAAGGGATTTACCTCTCCGCTTTGCTAGGCTGTTCTGCCTTTTTGACATTTTGATGTTGTTTACTGTTCAAATCTAATTCTGGAATTATTGAGTGGTTCACTTCAAGGGTGTATTTTTGACTAACATTCAGACAGCTCTCCTAAGCCATGGCCCAGGAGTTGCTAAGCTCCTCAGCATCAGTGCTGGCACTTTTAAATTTGTTTATTTTTGTGGGGGATGTTGGGATGTGTTTTACTTTTACCATAAAGGCTCAGTTCTGCTCTCAATTATGGGGATAGAACTCCCACTGAATTCACCAGTGTTACTGAAGGAAAAAATGGGCCCTAAATTTGTTTATGGAGCTATATTTACTGTTTACATGTTTTAGAATTATAAAAAGCAGAGAAGGAAAAGCTCCAGTCAGGACATTTAATCCAATACACCAGCCAATGCAGAATTGTTTCTTACTGCAAGCTACAGATAGAGTTGTCTCCTACTGTGGCCTGTAATATTGAGCTTTTTGGTAACTAACATGAATAATTCCTTTGATGCTTGCAATGCATTTACCTTAAATAGGCAGATGAAGTTTACCCATAAATAAGACTTTTATTCTATAAACTATGATGTGCCAGTTTCCCTTTAGCACAGTACAGATCACTCTGCTATATAAATCCTTAGTAAAATTATATTTTTCAGTCTGATTAGTAAAATTTTATAGGCCTATCATGTCAATAAGTCCACTGCTGTTGACGGACATAGGGTGAGAACACTGGGATAGGGCAGGAAAGTTATGACGACAGTTCAGACTCCTTGTTTCTAAAGCCATTGCTGAGGGCTACGTTTAGCGATGAAGAAGACTACAATCAATACTCGGTAACTTCTGAAACAATGACAAGGCATTTTAGGAATTATATTGATATTGCTCAGTCTAAAAGAAAACACATACAGACAAATTAAATAGGGCATACATTATACAAGAGTATACCATTAATTTTTAAAAAATAATAGTTTATCCTGGGAAGACCAGAATTATGGCTTTTGCCTACAAGCATAATCAAACATGGTAAAAAAGACACATAACATAGACTTTATTATTATTATTATTATACATGTTAAAAATGCAACCACATCAAAATAGAATACACAGTTAAAAAACTGTTGCAGATGACATAAGAAAATAGTGTGTATATATTTTATATATAAAAATCTACAGTATTTACTAGTGTTGATACATATTTTGGAGCAGTCCCAGGCTGCTAGCACAAAGTAAATTGTACAGCTTTATTTATTATGAATCACAGAACCATGGTTAAAACTTTGGGATTATTACACTTAACCACATTATATACATACATTGCTAAGCTGCTATAAGCAATCCGAACTAAGGTAAGCCCAAGTAATATTCATCATCTCAATTTCAGTTTAGAGTTTTTCGGTGTAGTGCTTAGCTACTGTTACTTCACTGCAGTTTGCAATCTTTAAAATATAAAACTGCCCAGTTCATTAAAAATTACACCGCTCATTATATACACAAAAGAAGTGTGAAATATACTAAATGTTACTTCCATGTTTTAAAAAAAACATTTTACTTTTGTACCTTAAAACCTAGACAGCTAACCTGCAGCAAGAATAGGCACTACAGCTCCTTCTTTAACAGAACATTTTTTCTGTTTTCTAGTGTTCAATGTACTTAGCTAACGCACCCCAAGAAAATGCAAATGACAAAAACCTCCCCAAACAAAGACTGATTTTTAAGCATCCCAAACCTACCAGTGTATTTGGTATTTGGTATTATAAATCTTTTCTGTTAAAAGCTCTAAGGACTCAGTCTTGCAAGAGGCTTGTCACCCTCAGCTCTCATTAACTTCAATGAGAGTTCAGAGTGCTTAGTAATTCCTACATTCAGCAGCTCACAAGCCTGCACCCCAAGTACGCCACTTAATCTGCAATTTTTTTCTTTTCACAGTGGATGAAAGCCAAGGAGAATGTAGAGTACAAAAGGCTGCAAACACTAATTTAAAAAAAATATTTAATTACAAAGAGTCTATTAAGCTTCTTATTAACAGTCAGGGTTGCACATCGCACAATCTCTCAACAGCCTGACAGTGCAGCAGCGCTTGCCCAGCCCTGGACATGAACCTATTGCTTTCTGGAAAAAGGAGGGCAAAAGCAAAATGTCATTGAACTGACATTATCGAGCTCATGGGAAAGAGCACTGAATGCATGCATATAGCACTAGGTTTGCCAATTATGGTTGGATGTATTCCTGGAGGTTTCATCACATGACAATCTTATTTGAAGATTCATCTTTAACTCCTGGAGACTCCATGGCAATCCTGGAGGGTTGGCAACCCTACGCCACACACAGAGGGTCAAAATAGCTACACAACCCCCATATTCTGCCCCCAAGTTTCAAGTGACGGGCAATACTCTTGTACCAATAAGAGGACTGTTTGGCAATCCAGTAGCTCACACTATGACTGGTTTGCTAAGTTAGACCCCATGGGAAGGCTGCATGCCGTGAGAATGCAGCTCTGTTTCTGCTTCTAGCATTGTATACGTTGTGCTCAAATAGTTCAGAGGACTTGAACGGGAACACAAAGCATTGCTTTGCAACATTGGATTTGGGTACAAAGGTACAGATTCCGTGCTGAAAGTTCACCCATACCCTAAAGACTTGCTACGCTCAGACTGCCCTGATTTTAAGCACCATTTGTCAGCCAGAACAGAGTGACACCCTTTTTGGCTCCATGGTTTTGCTTGTCTGTTCCTTCTGGCTGAGGGAAAGGCAAGATAGCAGCCAAAGGAATGGAGATTAACTGGGAAATAGCATCCCATGTAAGATTACATTAACAACCCAGAGCATCTCTCCAACTTCAATCAGATCCTGGGTTACTGAGGCAGTTTGTATACAAAGACAGGGAAGGCCATCCAAAATGAATGGGTCATTTATCAAATAAATTACAAAGAAAATAATTAAACTGAAATAAAAGTACTTCACTAACCTAGCTCAAAAGTAAATGCATCTACATTTTAGACTCTTTAGTTCTTCTCCACGTACATGGTTGTGTATTTGCACAAGCACACTTACTGCATTCTAATGTCAGTCAAAATACAGCTTGCAAATGTGTTACAGTTGCTAGGCAGAAAGATCATAGCTCTGTGCAAATTATTTAAATTTCAGAAACATGGTAGTGTTAGACACATTTTGCAGACGACTCTACTATTGCTATGTTTATGTGCATCAGATCCCTTTCAACAGGTTCAATGCAAGTTTAAAAGCTCAACTACCTTTCAGCCAAAGTTTAAAACTGCTTTGAAATAATGTTATTACTTTATCAGAGAATTGCATGAACTGCCCACATTCTGTATAAAATACTGACTTGGACAATTATAAACACAGCAATATATATCTAATGTTTTCAGCTCTTGCTTTTTAGTTAGCATTGATTGATTCTCACAGAAGCACTGATTCATGCATAGACATCCCATCATTTTGGTTTCTGTAGTGCTGAGCAGGGGCTGGTGGGCCTGAATATTGATATTGTGCTGAACCATGTTCTTCCAAGGTTGGTGAAGTCCTATATCTTATTGGACTATCCACGGAAACAGTTGGAAGATTATGGTCCTGAATAGGTGTTGGCTGAAAGGCTGGATACTTCTGTAAGTTACCCAAGTGGCTTTGGTTAGCATCTTGGTTCCAGGGCTGCCCATATATCTCATGTCTGTACATATAAACAGCATCCGGCCTCTTTCTGTTGTCTGGCAAATAATCCACTGGAGGAATTATAAATTTGACACCTGCAGGTGATCTAGAGTTGCCAGGATAGGCATCAACAGGTAAGACTTCTATTCGACTAGAAGGTGGAGAAATAGGATTTTGGCGATTGGCAGGATAGGAGTTCATATGTGGTATATCTGGAGACAAATCTGTTGAAAAGATAGAACCATATGGTCTACCAGAAGTGTTGGTTCGATTCCCATGATTATACTGTGAAGGTATAAAACTTGCACTAATTGCGCTGGAGGCATGCTTTGGAGTGTTTCCATGGTACATAGGTGGGTTACTATAAGATGGTGGTGGTTGTTTAACACCTGATCTGTGATCTGACCCATCAGACTGAGATGAATATCTTGGGCTTCTCGGTTGGGAACTGATGGCATAATTGTTGGATATTTTTAGTGGACCAGGAATTTTTGCACCTTGCTTTCTAGGACTGCTAGAGTATGTTACATTCCTGGGAATTTGCGGATGAGCTCTTTCTAGCATCTCCTCAACAGGATTCTCATTCTCATGGTCAACACCTGGAATATTGTCATACTGCGATGCGTTAGACCCTCGCTTACCTTCATCAGCATCCAAACCCCTCATCTTTTGCTTTACATTCAATGGCTGTGGTTCACCAGGACTTGGTGGCGTACCTGACATAGCATGGTTTACTGACCTACCTTTTATCTCCACAGTAAGTTTTGTAGTCTTTTCAATAACTTTGATATCTGAAGGTTTATTCCATTTAGGTACAAATTCTCTTCTTGTATCTGAAGTAGCATTAGAATTTTGGTTAGCAGCTGCATTGTTATATTGTCTAGAATTGTCTTGTACTGTTGACTGAGGCTTTTTTCTGATATCTACGTCATTCTTAGATAGCCCACTCTGGTCTACTGGTCCAGGCTTCTGTTGTTTTAAAGAAGGCTTCCTTTCCAGTAAATTAATTCTTCTTCGGTTATTTGGTGAATTTTCTTGTACTTTTTCAGGAGATAGTCTCCTTTCTGTCCTCCTTGCTGTCTGTGTTCTTGAACTACTAGTGTTGCTCTGTCCATTGAGCATATGAGTAAGATTGAGCATGGCAGGCTGAGGTTCCAATGGAATTTGTCCCAACGGCTTCTTTGGAAATTCATCTTCTTTACCTAAAAAAGAAGTAATAAAGTAAATTGAGGCTTCTTCATTTGGAACTCTGTGTGTCAGTTTAACACACACACAAAGGCACGCACACACACAAACAAAATAAAACAAAATACATAAAAGACAAAGGTCCAGACAGCCAAATTCAACTCTGGATTTAGATCTCAGACCCAAAGTTCAGTTATATTTGGATCTAGGGTTTTTGTTCTGGTCCATATATAACGTACATATTTATGGACATATAAACGTATTTTATATAGCTTTGATAGGAGTTTATCAGCTTTGAAAATCAGGCCACTTATTTAAGTGCCTAAATATGATTTTAGGTACACTTTGTCTAAATTCCTATCTTTTACAGTTTCAAAGATACTAGTAGAACTAAATATGCACTCAATACTGCATTGATTGCCTCCCTGAGTCTGCAGCAGCTATCCTGCTGCTCAGAGTTTTCCCAAGCACTAGAGTGCAATTAACAAGATCCTGGTCTGTTTTACCACTGTTATATTGAACATTGTGGAAAGAAGTGAAACTGGGATATGTCATGTCATTTTTACATGACTGCTGCTTGGGAAAGCAATTAGCAGTGGAGTACTGGAGTATTCATGGAGGGAACCCTCTTCATCCCCACAAAAACCTTGTGGGGAGGAGTAGATTAGTGAAGTCCCATTCCACTGAAGCAGTTAAGAGGCTCTGGAGGAAGGGGAAACAGATAGCAGTTTCTCCCTTCCAAAAGATACATAGAGAAGGAAGACTTCAATTTTATTAGTGACCTTCTACCTTGAGTCCTAACAGGGGTTGAGGGACAAAACCTTGGTAAGAAACCCAGTCCCATCCTCCTTCTCAGCATTTGAAGGTGAGATGCTGGGTTTCTCACAAGGCCATTATCCTTGAGATCCTACTTCTTCCTTATTGAAATATGCCTATTAGGTTTAGACCACTGGCTTGCAGCTGTCTGGCAAATTTTTGAAGCCCTTTATATCACTCACTCTCTCTCTCACACACACACACACACACACACTAACGACCCCGGGGAAGTCAGAAATAAATTCAGCATATAAATGCTTGTTTCTTAACTTTGTTAGTATAAGTATGCAATCAGGTGTGCAGTTATGCTAGACAACTATACCATGCAAGGTGAAACACAAGGCCAAGAGACTTCAAAACACAAGAAAAATGGGTACCCAGAGTAGCTATACACACAAACTATACAAGAGCTTTTATTTTTTAAACATAGATTTTTGTTAAACACTGAACAGTAAGTTCACTAAAATGGACTAATGGTTACATTAGATAAAGCATTTAAGTGTAACTACTGTATCAGCCAATCAGCCTCTTTTCATAAAGTACAGTATAACCAAAAGATTATGCTTACCACCTTCATTTTTTAACTTCCGTTCTTTTTATGGTCATTGTAGTTAGAGAATTTATTTAAATATCTAGGTACTACTAAGATCTCCATCACCACAGAATCTGAATGCCAAATGGGAACACAGATATTTCTGTTCTGACTAAGATGGCAGTGAAAGACAACAGCGTTTACTTAAGAGCAGCATATAAGTGGAGAGTTCTCTTTTGGTTATGAACACAACATATCTTATGTCATTCAGTGTTTAAATGTCAGTCTCTTAAGGGGACACAATATCCCAGATTGTAACCATGTAAAAGACTTAATTATAAACAGAGAAATGATAACTATACAACCTGTCTGATAATGCCCATATGACTATTTATACCAACATTTCTGCTCAAATTACTCTCTCCTTTCAGCAGTCATAGCTATTTCCTCCTTCTAAATTAATACTGGTAAATATTTATTTTATACTGGTAAATATTTAATCTTATTTCTACACCTCATAAAATTGTAGCTTCCCTATGCACAGCAATTTCTTTCATATTATAAACAGAAAAAAGTTAAGTATGTAATTTTTAAATGCATCTCCCACACAATCTGTTTGAAAATTTGCCTGTAACTTTTAAAAATCAGACAGCATAGCCAAATAAACTCTATCATATATCAGCTTACTAAGTAAAAGGACAGAAAAAAAAGCCCTGGTTTTCCTGAAAAATTATGTAGAAAAGCTATGTAAAATGGTTGGTAGAGAAATAATTTAGTATTTTGATCCTCATTGAGGCAGTAGAGACACAGGACCATGCAACTTTCGTCTATCACTCGAAACTCTGAAGTTAAAGGTTAACATCTCATTGTCACCAGTTATTTGTACGAACAATTCATTCTGCATATCTGTATAGTGCATCTGAACAAACACTCAGACATACTTGTCTCTCTAAAATATACTGCTTAGAAGCATTAATCGCGTCATGGAAATTGTACAAACAATAATACGAGTTAAATCTTTGACAGCTGATTCTCATTAGAGGGGGATGGCAGAAACTGAGATTATCATTGGATAGCACATAGGAACTGCCATCAAGGATCAGGGCCACATCATGCTAGATTCTGCATAGGCAAATAAAACAGAATTTACAGTCTAGGTGTCAGGCAGAAGGTGACAGGTGCACAAAACAGAAACATGATGAGGGTGGGAGAGATAAAGTAACAAAATGAGAGTTTAACAGAGAAGTCTCTGTTTGCTACTTGCCTAACTAATGCCAGTTTCATGCTTATTGTATGCTCGTGGTCATTTTCTTTCTGCTCCAAATGAAGTCTACAGTGCTGTGTAAGGTCAAACTTACCCCCTGCCTGAGGTCTTGCTGCACTGGTAATTTAAAACAAACATCAGCCTAAACTTAATCCTTCCAGCCTGACTGTTCTTAAGTTTTCCCGTGTCTATCACTGGTTACACTCTAATCAGGTCATACACTCTAATCAGAAGGTCTCATAACTTGGCAAAGTTAACAAGCTTCCTGCCACAAAGAGTCAGCAAAATTCACTCAGCTCATTTATGCAGGGCACTAACTCCTGCTAAGCTGATAGGTCACAGAAGAGTGCAGCATCCCTATGCAGAGTGGTAGATCATGCCACTCTTACAGTTATATTTCAAAAGAAGATAACTGAAACTTTCAAGTTGAAGATTAAGAAAATAAAGTTAAGTTACAATGGTTTTCCCACAAATTTCCAAGACACAGAAAAAGAAAAAAAAGAGAGGAAAAATTATGAAGGGGCTAATAGAAAATCCACAAATGTCTTAGAAAACCTGAATCAGCAAGTGCACTCAAATCGCACAGATGACATGATCAGTAAGAAGGAACTGACTGTTATTCTGCATGGTTCTGTTTTTTTTACACAATCCATATAGAGTACATAGAAACTATGATGACAGGTGCTTTAAGAATGCTGAGAGATTTCTTCATAAAGATGGCTTTCCAAGACTGAACACTACATCACACAGTTAAAAAATTGTCCCATATTCTTTTTGGGGTAGAATTCACTCCCTGCAGAGGCTCTGCAAAACCTTTAAATCATTTATGTCCCACTTATGCCCTCCAACTAGGATGTATGCAGAACTTAAAACCTTGTGCTTGTCTTCTGCACAGGCATGAATTTCACCCTTAATAAATATTCCCAACACTAGAGCCATATGTCGTTAGTTTTTCTCATCTTATTTGTCTCAATTAATTTTTTTAAATTAAGGAGTGCAGCATTTCAGAAAAATGAAGCACTTCTGTGTAATACTAAACTGTCTATTTTAATGATAAGAATGAAATCTGAATTGCGAAGCAAAAACATACAATATGTCCTTCAAAAAAAAAAAGTTTGTGTAACATTAGATAGTGATATATATCACTTCTATAGAAGTGATGTCGGTTTTATATGCTGTTAAGTAGTTTGCAACTTTGAGGTGATACGTAAGGAGTTATGGGTTGTTGTAAGAGCAACAAAGCCCGTTGCCAACTGTGTCCACATATCTGTTCAGGGGACACCATCATAGGGCCTAATCACATCAGCCACACTATCAGAGGCTCGTTCACCTGCACATCTACCTATGTGCCATCATGTGCCAGCAATGCCCCTCTGCCATGTACATTGGCCAAACTGGACAGTCTCTGTGTAAAAGAATAAATGGACACAAATCAGACGTGAAGAATTATAACATTCAAAAACCAGTCGGAGAACACTTCAGTCTCTTTGGTCACTCGATTACAGACCTAAAAGTTTCAGAGTAGCAGCCGTGTTAGTCCATATTCGCAAAAAGAAAAGGAGGACTTGTGGCACCTTAGAGACTAACAAATTTATCTGAGTATAAGCTTTCATGAGCTACAGCTCACTTCATCGGATGCATTCAGTGGAAAATACAGTGGGGAGATTTATATACATAGAGAACATGAAACAATGGGTGTTACCATACACACTGTAACAAGAGTGATCACTTAAGGTGAGCTATTACCAGCAGGAGAGCGGGAGGAAAAAACCTTTTGTAGTGATAATCAAGGTGGTCCATTTCCAGCAGTTGACAAGAACGTCTGAGGAACAGTGCGGGGGGGGCAGGGCGGAGGAATAAACACGGAGAAATAGTTTTACTTTGTGTAATGACCCATTCACTTCCAGTCTCTATTCAAGCCTAAATTAATTGTATCCAGTTTTTTTGTTGAAGAATTGCAACTTTTAGGTCTGTAATCGAGTGAGCAAAGAGATTGAAGTGTTCTCCGACTGTTTTTTGAATGTTATAATTCTTGATGTCTGATTTGTGTCCATCTATTCTTTTACGTAGAGACTGTCCAGTTTGGCCAATGTACATGGCAGAGGGGCATTGCTGGCACATGATGGCATATATCACATTGGTAGATGTGCAGGTGAACGAGCCTCTGATAGTGTGGCTGATGTGATTAGACCATATGATGGTGTCCCCTGAATAGATATGTGGACACAGTTGGCAACGGGTTTTGTTGCAAGGATAGGTTCCTGGGTTAGTGGTTCTGTTGTGTGGTGTGTGGTAATTCTTCAACAAAACAACTTCAAAACCAGACTCCAACGAGAGACTACTGAATTGGAATTAATTTGCAAACTGGATACAATTAACTTAGGCTTGAATAAAGACTGGGAGTGGATGTGTCATTATACAAAGTAAAACTATTTCCCCATGTTTATTCCCCCTCCTCCGCCCCCGCTGTTCCTCAGACGTTCTTGCCAACTGCTGGAAATGGCCCACCTTGATCATCACTACAAAAGGTTTCTCCCCCTCCCCCCACTCTCCTGCTGGTAATAGCTCACCTTACCTGATCACTCTCGTTACAGTGTGTATGGTAACACCCATTGTTTTATGTTCTCTGTGTATATAAATCTCCCCACTGTATTTTCCACTGAATGCATCCGATGAAGTGAGCTGTAGCTCACAAAAGCTTATGCTCAAATAAATTGGTTAGTCTCTAAGGTGCCACAAGTCCTCCTTTTCTTTTTGCGGATACAGACTAACATGGCTGCTACTCTGAAACCAATAATTATAATGGTGTAATTTTAACACAGATAATTTAATGTGCTTGTATGCAATAAACGTCGTCTTAAGAAAAAATAGTCCTCCTTTGTCAATAATGTCTTCCATGCTTGAAATGTAACTATTCCATCTATTTTTAAACAATAAATAGTTGCATTCATATTTAAATATGCATTCCAGTGTTCTTCCAGTACCTACATCAATGCTTTCTGTATTTGCATATACACAGTTAAAAGCAGCAACTGTTTTCCTTTCTCTTACAGTCTTGAAGAAAGTCACATAGAGCAGATTGGAATCCTTTGAAATGTGCTTGGTTGAACAATAAGTTTTTGGTTTTTTTAATTTGACACACTTAAGATCTCTTAATTACCATTAAGCTTTCATAAAACCCAAGCGAGACTATTGCAGACATTTTTTATTGAATTCTACGTTGCTTTGAAGATTGTTTTCTGTAATCTTTCTCGCATAGTCCACAGTAACAGAGTGCATTAGCATTGGTGTGTGTGGTTTATATGATTTTTTCAATAACCTGAATTATAGTTATAAAAAGGATGTCAGAACAACCCTACACAGTAATATTAGTTATGGAACACTACTGTGAAGCTGTTAAACTTTAGAATGAATTCTAAAACCAGAGTAAAAGCCAAAATGTTCCAAGCCTACAACTGTTCTTTAGAAAGATAAAACCGTGGGCACCCTAATAATGTGATACCAGGCTTTAGCTTTCTATGATTTGATGATACTGGAGCTTAGAGACTGCACAGAAAAAACAAAAAAGATAAGATATAGGATGAAAAAAGACACAGCTTTACATCTTCATCATAAAGCCTCCATACAACACAAATTAACTTAGCCTCACACTCAAACATCGAAAGTCTTGTCTGGATCAGTCAATAAGCATTTACACTCCACCCTTTAGATACAGCCACTTTACTAAACTCTGTTAGCTATGCTCAGTTTTCCTAACAGGCAAAGCAGCAAAACACATACCTGAATCCCAGGCTCAGTCATGCTCAGATTAACATTCACTAAGGTTTGCCCACTTCTTACCATAACACAACCAGGACTAAAGACATCATCAAAAGTGATGGGGTAGTGGCATGGACCACTAACAAGAATCTTACAGCATAAAGGCATATTCCAAACCACTGCCACCTCCTAAAAAAAAAGCACTTTGTTTTAAGCTATAAAATGTGTGTTTAATACCTACTAGAAATCAACAAACAATCATTCTTAGGGGCTATCAACTGCATTAGATGCCAAAAATAATTTACTGCCCTTGAAAACAATAAGAGTTCTTAAATTAACCTAAAATTAAAGAAAATGAAATCCTTTGAGGCACATGAAATAAAAACAGGAAGAATAATTTGCACACCCGTCACCATGCATATTAATGCAAATATATAGGGCTCAAACTCACAAAGAAAGCATGCAAATCATGTACATGAACGTAGTGAAAAAGCCAGAGATAAAATACCAGGAGACACTTGGGGGGTAGTAGCGAACAGGAAGACCACGATGTCGGGTGCTGGTAGGAACAGAGGAAAAAGAAAAACAGGTTCACATCCTCACCTCTAAAAAAAGCAAAATGAGAAAAAAAAATAAAAATAAATACCCAGAGTGAAAGAGCAAGCAAATAACCATAGAAACAGAGAGAGAGTGCGCAAGCCCCTCTGTTGAGAAAAAGTATGCAAATAAAACATCTCATGACTTGTCACAGTAACATGCCAAATATTCCCTTGCAAGTTCTGCATCATGTTCCACCACACTTCCGCCTAAAGCTTCACCTGCAGCCTCAGGCACGCTTTTACCTTGACCCCTTCAACTGCGATTTTTAAGATCAATTGCTAAGAGTCCCCAGACCTGAACACCTAAGAATTAGCAACAGGGTGTTCTCAGTGTTGCTGCCTTAACTGGAATTTGTTTCCACCATTGGTCCAAAGATTGAGTTTACGAACATTCAAGGCACACTCACTTGTTTGACTGCAGGGCCCATTTTTATCGTGTTGACAGTAGTTTCTGGGCTGGGTATTTTTATATAGTTTACAAAGGTTAACAAATCTTCTCTTTAAGATGCATTTGCACCAAAAGATTAATATTAATAGGGCAACTGAAAAAACAGAAAACATGAAGTGGAAACTGTCTGCCGGTGGCTGTTTTGGTAGTAATAATTAACATTATTATTGCCCAAATGTGCTGGTTTTGTTTTCTGGAGCTTTCTGGGCAACTGGATTTTTCTTAGCCTGCCACTATTAGATGCATAGTGAGGTGTGAAATTGTATTCTTCTCCCTCCTCCTCCCCTTTAACATACCAAGAAACTAAACAAAAGGTTTAATTATTGGGCCTTCCTCAAAAGGAATCTGATAGAAACTCTGCATGAGAAACTACAGACAGGACTGGCTCTAGGCACCAGCCAAGCAAGCACGTTCTGGGGGTGGCACATTTCCAGGGGCAGCACATTCATAGGTGCTGACTTTACCCTGCTCTGGTGGGGGCTCACGCCCCCCCCCCGTCCCCCAGGGGTGGAGGGAGGAGAAGGGGAGCGTAGGTGAGTTTGGGTGGGGGGGAAGGGCGGGGAGCTGCCAGTGGGAGCAGAGCACCCACTAATTTTTTCCCCAGGGGTGCTCCAGCCCCAGAGCACCCATGGAGTCGGCGCCTATGGGCACATTTCCAGGTGCGGCATTCCGGCCAACAAGGGGGGTAGCCAAAAAATTTTTTGCTTGGGGCGGCAAAAAACCTAGAGCCGGCCCTGACTACAGAGTTGATACAGTGCCATTTTTTTGTGGAAGCATGTAATGATTTGGTTGTCCTGTGTCTAAAGTTAGGGGAGTCCATTCAGCATCAGTACCAAAAACCAGAGAGAGCAGCAAAAAACGGGGGAAAACAATACGACTATTCCTAAAATGATCTGAAATTAGAGTCACATTAAAAGGGTTTTTATTCTACTGATTTACTCTTGATCTAAAAAGTCTCTGTCACCACCCAGTGGAAATCAATCCCAACTACAAGACTTTACAGATTAATTGCTTCAGTAGGCACTAACAGCTTCTTGTATTGAATAACAGACATATAATTGGAGTAAAGTGTTTTAAGTGCTCTCTCCGGTGAACAACAGTCTAGTCCTTAATTTCAGCGCAAGCATATACACACTTTGTTCTAATACAGTTTTCAAGCATGGTAAAGGGTCAGAAAAATTATTCAGTTAAAATGACATCTTGGTATTTTGTGTTTATTTAGCATCAGTGACTTTCTCCATCTTATTTGCTCCATTTACAAGTCACAATGGACTTTTTAAAATGTTACTGATTGTACTGGAAGTTCAAGTTGCTATCAGAAAGTCAGACTACCTTCTTGCTCCTCAAAATGCCATCATCAACAAAAGGGGATTCTGTAGTTATAACTTGGATGGCAATTTTGATGATGGAGCATGAGGCAGATGAGAATACACAGTTTGCTTTTCTGTAGCTATATTAGGTTTGCAGTGCCAATGGTAGCAAAAACTCACTTTATAATTATAAACATTTTTATTTATGCAAACTAAAGAGGTCAAGCAATAGAAGATTTTTAAATAGTGCAGAACCAATATATAAAATTGCTGGAAATAACACCATTCCATGCCCTACTATTCTTTTAAACATCAGAAAATACACATCAGACAAGCACTAGAAAAATTATAAGAAACACATGACAGAAATGTATTTTGGTTTAGTTGGTTAATAAATAAAGTGCAGTACAAAAATAAAAAAATAGCTACGTTTGTTTTCTCCAAACATATAAGTGAAAAATCCCAAATTCCTCTGAAACAAAAAACAGTAAAAGATACATAGCATTAGAAATAGTAAATCAAGCAGAGTTTCATAATTTTGTTGCCTTATCAGTGTCGTAAGATGCATTGCACTGTCTAACATTTACAGCTAATGGCATACATCCTTTGGCAGATTATCACTAAAATATTACATACATGGGTGCAGAATTCATAGAAAAATATGAAACTGAAAAACAAAACCTGTGAAAAACATGATATTCAAAATTCCCACTAATTTTTCTGCACACAGAAAAGCCAGAAATGTGGGTGCAACTGAGGCAGCCAAACTTTAAAGCAAGGGTTACTACACACACAGAGTGTAAAATGACAAAGGCAGATTCCAGGTTTGGAATTTGACAGAAATAGTGGCTATGTAAAAGTGGAGCAGTGCCTACTAGAGGACCTCAGGAGAAATTGTCAGCTACTATAAATTGGTGTAGTTCCATTGAAGTCCTTACAGACATGAAGAAATGCGAGATTTGGGTCACAGGATGATTTTTGGGACCACTTTTGTGCTTTGTGGATCACAATATGGATGGTAGGTTGCTGCAAGAGTGGACTTCAGGGTCTTCAAATTTTGAATTCTGACCTGACTGACTTGTTCAGGAACTTTAGATTCAGGATCCAGTTTCCACCCAACTGCCTAAGGTCTACAGAGAAGGTGGAGGCTGGCCTCTTGGAAGCACATTGATTTTGTTACTGGTTCTGTGACTAACTGAGAATAGGTGAGAAGTTATTCCCATAATTTAGGAGAATTTCAAAGTATTTTTTGAAACTTGGCAAGTAAAGAATCTGTGTTGCAGAGTTGTTTTTTTTTTTAAACTCAGTGGCATAACTCAATGAGTTACTTCCATTACCCATTGCTCTATGGAGCAAAGTACCCACAGAATAACAGCCTGTTACAAAAGGGTCCGTCAGGAGGATGGAGACTGGAGTCATGCAGACTTAGAGGTAGTGTGCATTAGCAGATTTCAGAAGTTGTTTCTTGGCCGTGTACCCCTCACTGCATTGCAATGGCCCCAGGAGATGATGTTTTCTCTTCTGCTAAGACTGTTTGAGGGGATGCAAAGGAGAAATCTCAGAAAGGTTGCTTGCCTCTACGTGAGCATTTGTAGTCCTCCTCCTGGTGGCTTGATGAAAGGAGGGGCTTGAAACTATGAGGCATCTTCTGAAGCACTCCACATTCCTAAAGCTTCCACCAGGTTAGCAGAGTCCATCCTGCACAGATTGACTCACGAGAGGATTCTGCCAGATATGCAATCTGCTCTATGAACAATATTCCTGGCTTTGGTGTTTGACATTTCAGTGGGTGCCCTATGCTTTATGGCTAGCTCCATGGCAACTAACTTGATTGTGATCTCATTGTGCTCCTGGAACCTGGATGTTCACACTAAGTATTTAATGGCTTCATCTCAACACACGTAGGCAAACCATTTAAACAAACGAACAAAAAAACCCCAAATATTGACGTTTTTCTGCCTCTTCATCCCCCTGCCCTTCTTCTGAAGAAAGGGAGCTCTTTGGTTCTGAGTTTAAAGCCACGCAAGAAGAAACCAAGGGAATGCTGTTCCAGGAGGAAACCTGCATTACTTTAAGTGCTGGGCAAAGTTAATACCTCTTTTGATATCTGACCACAGCCTGCCCAAACAGGGTGTCTGGATTTTCCTGTACTAACAGAGACTGACAGATGGAGAATTCCGCTGAGCTTAATTAGCTCTCTGCTATTTTTGGATGACTGATACTGATGCAGTCTGATGAAGGCTATAGTTTTATGTTCTTTTTAAATGGTTTTTAGTTCATAACAATTAAAGATGTTATTGTTGCTCAGTGCAAGAATGTAAGAAGGGAAGTAGTATTTCTCTCCAATTTTAGTTGAGGAAAAAAAGATAAAACAAACTTTTTTTCCCCCCAGACTCTAATGTATGCTTACATGCCCAGACTAGCTTTTCTATGCATTGCTACCTGGCATATAGTAATTTGACAAGTTTATGTAAAAAAAAAAATAAAATAAAATAAAAAGGCTAAAGAGCATGCAAGTAGCAGAATCAGACAGACAAGGTTTGAGCAAGGTTAAATGTCAAGAGAATGCTGAGAGCCTGTAGAAAAATATTATTGCCTGAAGACAGTGATTAGAAAAACCAAAATTAACATCAGAGTGAAGAAAAACCAAAGGCTTGTGAAATTCATATGAAGAACAAACGAGGCATCAGACTTACTCAGCTAACGATAACAGGAGACAAATCTGCTAGATTTCCGAGGATTAGGATAAAGGTATTTTATATTTATTTTGTGAAAAAAGTGAGTAATATTTCCACTCACCCCAAACAAAAATATACCACACATACAGAGAGTTTCCCAGGCTACTAAGGCAGAAATAAAAGAAAATCAAAGTCTCCTCCCCCCCCATCCAGCAATAAAACACAGTTACCTTTGTTTGCAGTGATCTCACCTAAGTAGCAGCACACCCCATGTTAAAAAATAGTTATTTTTTTCACATCAGTGGTACTTTGGCTACCCAAAAGTAAGAGCAAAAGAAATTCTGAAAACAAACGATTATTGGCTCAAGAGCCACACCTTTTAACAAACAAGATCTGCATTGCATCCAATGAAGTGAGTTGTAGCTCACAAAAGCTTATGTTCTAATAAATTTGTTAGTCTCTAAGGTGCCACAAGTACTCCTTTTCTTTTTACGGATACAGACTAACATGGCTGCTACTCTGAAGATCTGCATTGTCTACTGTGGAGTATGACTTGTATTCCAACTCCATAATTTCTTATGGTAGAGATACATGCCCTGTACCTCCATGGGTTATCATTCCCCAGAGATTTTACTACTAAATACCAAGCCCCCCCCCCCCCCCCCCATCATCAAACACTAAGATACATGCATCTCCAGTGCACATCTCACTTCCTTAAAGAACATGCCTGCTCCCTTCCCAAGGGAGACCTAGGATTGGACACTTGTCCTATTTCACTACCCTTGGTGAGAACTTGGTATAAACGCAATCCTTCTTTCTGCTTTAAAGTGACACTCCAGGATGAGTGGGCAGCAGCAAGGCCTGAACCGGGGACCTCTGGATGTAAAAGGAAGAGCCCCTACTGCCTGACCTAAAGAACCCAGCTTCTGCAGACAAAGGCTGTAGCCCTGTATAAGGACTAGCCCCTAGAAGGGGGTTAGAGCAACACTGTATAAACGTGGGTTACACACTGAAGAGAAGCATGATTTCTATCAGGAGGAGAAACAGCATAGGGCGGTCTCCCTCAGTCTGACACCTCTCCTTCAGAAGAAGAAAATCAAATGGAAAGTGCTTTCACAGATTATTTTACTCCCACTGGAGCATACATCTGATTGGGAAACTTCACTTAATCTCTTTCTCCTCTCAACGGGAATCTGAAAATGGGGAGAGAAGGCCTATCCGACCTGGTTCTTGCTTCCCTCCCTCATCTTGAAGTAAGAGACAATGAACACCAGTGTGTGCATATCTCCTCTACACTACAAACCCAGGCTCATTCAAGCAGGCCGGGAGGGATGGGGCAGGGGAGGAGAGGTTAATAGGGTTCCCAAAGGAATTGAGATCTCCAAAGCAGGAGACTCTCATACTTCTGTCAATGCTCCATGGCTTTGACAGAGGCACCTCTGAGCTGAAGAGCTGTGCTTGGTCCAGCAGAGCAAATATCATACTTGACAGGCTCCCTAACCCAGGAATACTGGATGTGCTGAAACTATTAGGTAAGAACAGACCCTACAACCCACTGCCTAGTTAGCTCACTAAACAGTCCCATCTCATTTGTCGATGGAGAACTAGAGTCCCCCATCCCATCTCCCTGGTCACCAGGATGAGATGAGTTGTGGGGGAAAACAAGTCCCCATTCTCTACTAGTACCCAATCATCCCTTTTCCAGCAGCGCTTCCTCTGCCTCATCAGAGTCCTGGGGATGCCAGGGTAGCGAGACACATACCAAGATGTTCTAGTTCTCCAAGCCTCCCTTGTCCACACTATTCCCTCTGATCATTCTCTCCCCTGATCTCCACCTCAGATATCTCCAGCTACTTCCATATTCCTGTACACCTCAGGGGAAGTCAGAGTGAGTTCTTGACTCTCTAATATAGAACCATAGAATCGTAGGAGTGGAAGAGACCTTGAGAGGTCATCTAGTCCAGACCCCTGCACTTACGGCGGGACTAAGTATTATCTAGACCATCCCAGGTTTGCCTAACCAGCTTTTAAACATCTCCAATGATGGAGATTCCACAACCTCCCTGGGCAATTTATTCCAATGCTTAACAACCCTGACAGTTAGGAAGTTTTTCCTAATGTCCAACCTTACTGCCCTTGTTGCTTATCCTATTAATTGTCCTATTAAGACCCTTGGAAATTCTCATTAACAAAAACTTCATTAAGTTTCCCATCCCCCCCAAAAATAAACCCTAAACAGCAAGGAAATGCCAAGTTAGGGGACATCTCTTAACACTCATACACCATATTTCCACTGACAGTAAAAATTCTGCACTTCACAACAACTCTTCTGCTTCCAAAAAATAAACACTAAATATTAATCTTCCTCACAGGATAATGTAAAAACCCATACTTCCCCCACAAATACATAACACACCACACACTTGAATGAGGCACAGGTCCCGTGGAAAAAACAGTGTAAGATCATGTAACTAAAAACTGTATCATAATGCACATGCAAGTGCAAAGGCCAAATTAACGTTCCTCAGGTACCTTTATTCTGGAATTTCTTAAATTTTGATAAGTTGACTTTATAACGTTATTTTAGCTTAGTTTTGTGTGTGTAATTCCTAGGTTTTTAAAAAAGAAAACTGAAAAAACTCCATCATGTGGCACCGTGTTGACGCCACCTGGGTCATCAGCAGTTTTGAACCTTAAGATCCACCATACAGACCACTACCACTTAAGTTAATGGAATAACTCACAGCAGTAGTTTGCTGTCATCTTCTGAATTGACCAGCGCTAGAAGGGGATGAAAGAGATGCTTGGCCAGTGGGTTTCACAGATTTTTGGTGACAGCAGAGGAATGGTGAGACTAAGGAATCATGGGTTCCATTTCCGGATCTGGAGAGGAGCGTGTTCTAGTGGTCACAGACCTTTCTTCCCATTTCTCCTGTGGTTCCTCATCAGATCTGTCCTCCTTCCCCTTCACCTCCTTCCATTTGCCCCAGTACTTCCCAGTCCCAGATTCCTTGCCCACCCAGTCCCATTCTCCCCCCAGCTCTCAGCCCCAGTCTCCTTGCCCACCTAGCCCCAGCTGCCTTCCTCATCATCCTCCAGTCCAAGTCCCCCACCCCACCCCACAAGCTCCTTGTCACAAGCTACAAGTCTGGCTCTTATCCCCTCTGCATTCGAGTCAGGCAGCTTCTTTCTCCAAGCTGCCTGGGTGTCAGCAGGAGGAACACAGGAGAGAGACGCTCCCACCTTCTAGTGCCCAGAACCAGCCTATACAGGGGTAAGTAGCACTGCATGTTATTAAAGCAGCCCAACCCTTTCCATGATAAGCAACAGAAAGCAGGGTCTTATAACTTTACCGAACTTCAACATGGAAATTCTCCATGTTGGGTATCTTCCTCCGGCTGAATTTTTGTGGAGAATTTCAGCCCAAACATGTCAGTATCTGAGACCAAATGCAGGGAAAATACATTTTGCAATGTTAAAAAAAATTCTGGTGACTTTGTCTTTGGAAAGCTCTAGCTTTCAGAGTACACTTGTGCCATTGCTGCTGAGCACCTAAGCGTGCCCCATCCCAGGGCTAGAGGTGCGAAGCCGGGCTTTCCCGTAATTGCAGCTGCCAGCTGCTCTGGGCTGTGGTGCGTTTGGCACTGGAACTGAGGTGGGGAGCCTGTTTCTCCTGTGCTCACAATGACCCCTCTTGCTGGCATCCAGGCAACGTGGAGCAAGAAGCCCGACTCAAATGTAGAGGGGACAACAACCAGACTGCATGGGAGAAGTAGACTGAACAAATAGGTGGGAGGGGGAAACTGCAGGAGGACATTAATAATTCTGTTTTTGGAGCACAGTTGAATAGTGTGCACTAAATAAAGTCCAGGGCCACACAATGAACAAGGATAAAAAATAACGAGTGAGCATGTAATTAAAGACTGTATCACAATGCATATGCGGAAGGAGGCCAAATTAACGTTGTCCGAGCAACCTTAATTCTGGCATTTCCTATTTTTTGAGTGTTTGACTTTGCAACCTTAATAATATTCTTTTAACGTATTTTTGTGCATAATAAAATTGTATTATTTATAGCTATAGAGAGCTGTAAATAATCATAAGATAATTTGATATTTTTAAAGATGGAGTTTTTGGTTTGTTTTTTTTAAGGTGAAAGAGTATCTACATAGAAAGGAGTGCTCCATTACGCAATTCATACATTGTTACTTTCAGCACTAACACCCCTTTCCTTCTACTACAGAACAGAGAGACAAAGTTTCTGAGGGAAAGGAGGAGGTGAATCAGTTCAAGATCTAGGAAGTCTGACTAGCTAGAAGGCATTCAAAGGGTGTATCTGACTAAAAGGAGGATTTTTTTATTCTGGTTATATTTCGGGGGAATAGCAGTTCTGTGCAGTTGTTAATCTATACAACAATCTAGAACCTTGGACCGAAATCTGTTGGCTTGAAAAGTAAGCATCCCCTGATTTTTATCTTCTTGCTTATAAACATCCCATTTTAAAAGTTCACCTTAATAAAGTTAATTCAACTCCGTTACCTGAACCTAGAAGGATTAAGTGTTTTGCATATAAATGCAATAAAGTGCTAACCTTTTTTTTTTTTTTTTAAAACCACTTTGTAGTGATGAGGAAACAATGTATTCATGGATGTTAATGGAGGGCAATTAACACTTTACTAGTGGGCAACTATATACTTAATTTGTCCAAAAAGTTCTTAAGGTACAGATCAGTATGTGTGGTGGAAGTTTCTTACCAGCTGCTGGTAGATCCAACTTTGCTCGTTTCAGTTCAGACATCGAATTTTGGAGCTGCTCTATTACAAAGTCATCTTCTAAGAAGAAATCCTTCGATAGAGTCTCCTGAAGAAATTCTACAAGTTCTTCCATTTGTAATTTCAGCAGATGTTCTAGATCGGAACAAGAACATTATTGTGGACAAATAAGTTTTTATGATAAAAATCCAAAGAAAAAGTCTACTACAGAGTTGAAATGCCTTTACAGATTCTTTTAACAATTTTGCAAATGGAATGAAACACATCTAACTAATTAAACAGAAAAAAAAATCACAGGCAGTTATTTTACACTAGACATTTACTAAGCATGCTATAAAACACATTCACTCATTACCCCTCTAAACATTTTCTCCTTTTTTGTACCCATATATTTCTCTCTCGGTCAGTGTTTGAAACTTTAAAACTAAGGTCCCCTTCAGAAAAATGAAACTAATCACACACTCCTAAAATTCCGATATGACACATTAAAATCTACAGATTTTTTTTCATTTATATATCTTCCATCTCCTGCTCCCCCACCTTGGGAAATGGTTCATAATATACTTATCCTCCTTTTAAAATGCTTTGAAGAGCCGTGAAAATTTAAGACATTTAAGGTGCCCTCATTTGCAAATGAGTCAGTACTCACTGAAATGACTGTGGCAGTGTAGAGCAAGAGAGATTGTTTCAGGCTCTCTGCAGATTCAGGTATGTATTGCTGCATCAGTTACATTCAGGTCACATTTTGAAGCTTTATTCTGCAGTCATAACAGCTAAACTCCAACTTTTTATTTTATATATATAAAAACCAATTCTACTCTTAAAAGTTTTACCAGCATAGCTATGTCAGGTAAGGGGGATGATTTTTATTACGACGTAGCTATACTGGCAAAAGACCTTCTGTAGAAGCAGTTATACTGGCAAAAAATGCTTTTTTTCTGGTATCGCTTATTTTGCTCACCGAATCAGAATAAGCTGCATCAGCAGAAACACTTTTTAGACAGTATAAATGAATCTACACTAGGACAGTTTTGCCTGTGTAGCTATAAAAACAAAACTTTTAAGCACAGACAAGACTGAAAGCTGGGACTCTGGAGAACAAATGAGAGGTTTGAACATGATGCCTCTTCTCTGCCTCCCAATGTGGTCCATTCGTTCGTGCTTCCCCCGTCTTTCCTTCAGGAAACACTGCTCAAAGGGTATGTCTACACAGCAACTAGACACCCATGGCTGGCTCAGGCTGTGGGGCTGTTTCATTGCTTTGTAGACTTCTGGGCTCCAGCTGGAGCCTGGGCTCTGGGAGCCTGTGAGGTAGGAGAGTCCCAGAGCTCGGTCTCCCACCTGAGCCTGCAAGTCTACACAGCCTCACAGCTGGAGTCCAATGAACCTGAGTCAGCTACCATGAGCCAGACGCAGGATTTTTTGTTTTTTTGCTGTGTAGACATACTCCAAGAGTCCTTGATATTTTTACGCAGTGAGGTGCTACACTGAACATGTTAAAAGGCTAGTATTAAGGTAAAAACCTGCAAATTATCACTATTGTTTCTCAGAGGCTTGCGACTGAACACTCTTCACTTAAAACAAACAAAATCAAACCAAAAAAAGGGGGGTGGGACAAGAATTATACTGATTTTGTTTTCAGAAAAGAGGAAGACTGAAATCTGATTCCTACCATTACTTGTTCTTAAGATTCTTGAACATTTTAAGTAGTATAACAATTATAAACATTCTTCATCTTCAAAAATTTTTATGAACAAACTAATAAGCGGCTCCTGTGAGAGATAGTGATGCAGCATCCCCATAGTTAAATGGGGTAAATTACTTAGCGAGATTAAGATAGTAATTCTGCAAAGTCCTCCACATGGACCTCTGCATTCCCATGGAGCCCTGGAGACTTCTTTGATGGGCCTATATGACTTATTCAAGGCCACAAAAGAAGACAGCACTGAAACCACGACTAGGGGTAAAATTTTCAGAAGCATCAAAGTGACTTAGGAGCCCAAGACCCATTTTCAAAAGTGACATATGCACTTAGGAACCTAAGTCTGATTTAAAGTCAATGGGGCTTGGGCTCTTAAGTCATTTCAGAAAATGGGACATGGATGCTTTTGAAAATTTTACCCTGGCAGTATGATGTTCAGGCTCCTAGATCATATGCTCAATATCATTAGACCAACTGTCTCTCAAAAAAAGCTACAATATGTACAGTCCTTGATTTGTTTGCTTTTAGATTTCAGAACTCCAGTTCAGGTGTTGGCTCCCCTGCTCCCAATATATTCTAATAAAAAATCTACAGCAACCTTATTACTTTTAGGTGTCGGTGATTACTAGTATTTAAAGGGTTTACTCAGCAAAATTTAAAGCTTTAACTCATGTCTGTATTTCTTCTTACTGCAAAGTATATGTGAAACAAAAGCTAATAGGAGTACAATTTCAAGATCATGTGATCATGTAATTGAAGACTGTATCATAATGCACATGCACACAAAGGGGCCAAAAATTAATATGGCACAGGGCAATTTTCAATCTGGAATTTCCTAATTTGACTTTGCAATCTTAATAGTGTTCTTTTTAAGGTAGTTGTGTGTGTAATTTTTCTAGTTTTAAAAAAAAACCCTGAAATTAACCCTAATTTAATCATGTGGGATCATACTGACACCCATATCGCTTATGTGCAGGGTTTGAACCTGTTGATCCACCACACAGATCTTTGCCACTTGAGCTAATGGAGTAACAAAGTAGTAGTAGGTTGTTGTTATCCTCTGTGTGGACCAGCACTAGAGGAGGATGGGACACTTTAACAGAGGGTTTCAAAGATATTTGTTGACATCAGAGGAATTACACATATGACACATCAAGGCATGTATCTATGCCATGCCAACAATCCTAGACCATAGTAGTATCAGAAGTAAGTTACTCACCATCCTTATTCTACAGCTAATTTACATGCAAAGATTTCATTGGTTGTATGAGGGAGACTGGCTTTTCGCATACTTCCCTCGTGGCTGAAGGTACTATGTCTTAGATGTTGTCTCTCTCAGTGCATCAACAGCACAGTAATGAACAACCTGTTGTAGCTTATTATCATATTAACCTATGATGAGTAACGGCACACAGCTAGGAAACTAACATGTTGATTTGCTTTAGGAAGCCCACTGGGGGTGGAGGGGAGAGAATCTGTTTCAGCTATGAATTTTTTCTAAAACTATGTTTCACACAATTGTTTCCTGCTGCTTACAATAAGGGGAGTTTAATACCTTATATAACAGCCAGAAACACAGAAAGACTGCCTATGTACCAGATTTTTATGTAGCCAATGCACTGAGCCAAGCCAAGCCAAGCCACAGAGTTAAAAGAAAAATTATACAGGTGATTATTTTAGTAGCTGGTAAGGAAAAGAGAAGCAGTATCTACCACAGAGTGGCATTAAGTATAGATGGTCCACCAAAGAGTAGAATTAGGCTTGGATGCATCATGTCATCCCCCATGCCAGCTAAAGGAAAAGGCTTCTGGAAAATTGTAGTAGGGAAAAAGCAAAAAACAGGAAAGGGCCAAACTTGAGACTCTTAACCCTCTTTTGATCTAGCAAAACACTACATTAAAGAATTACCAGAACCCAAGTAACTACAATGCTTATTCCCACAATTTTCTAGAGGCTGTGTCATTTACTGAGTAAATACAATTTAAATCCCTTTTTACTATTGTTCAACTGTATAATAATGAGTAATTTACTCTACCAAATAAGACATTTCTTCTCCTGAAAGTCACTTAAGATTTCCTGGCACAATTACCCAAGATATCGGATAATTAGCTTTTCAAGTCCTGCCATGCAATTGAACAATATTCTTTGTCAGTTCCTTGCAGAACAGTAATTCCAGCATCAGCTATATAGCATGATTTAGAAGGTTGTTAATTTGAGGGCATCACAGTCACGCTGTGCTGTGATGAAAGATTATGCAGTCACAAAGGAGAGATCAAAACAGGAGAAAAAAACATTTGCAAATATATATATATTTTTAACAATAAAAGCCAAATAGAGGAAATGACTATTTTTAAAAAACAATAGACTACTTAAAAACTAGTCGAATCTTTGTTTAGCATTTAAGTTTATGAGAGATCTCTTACTTCTATGTAGTTTCAGAATTGTGTAAGACATAGCAGTGAGAACTCGCTCTCCTTCAAGTATGTAGATATCCCATATCCTGAGAGTTAATGTAAAGGGAGTCTGCAATGACAGAATCAGCCAGAAATGTCAAAACAGCTTACCCTAACATATGACTAAAAATAGAAATACAAAAATATACAGATACTCACACGATCAAGGAAACACTGAAAAAACCACTTCATTGTGTAAAAGCTAGTGGAAATCTCCTGGGAGTCCTGTAAAAAGCAACAATTTATAAATACTCTATTAAGAACGCTGCAATGTACTGCCAAGCACATAAAGGCCTCCCACTTTTTAACCTGGAGCAATAGCAAAGTACCTTCAGCCCAAAACTCAAAGTGAGCTGTTAGACTAACTCCTGCCCTAAGACTTGCTCACTGTACAATTGAACTTAGCTGCTACTGCTGTCTGGGCATAGCGTTCAGGCATTCTTCACACAAAAGAATTCTATTTCAAACAACGTTGCTTCAGTCCAGGTTTCTCTCTCTTGTTTATATTTTTCCTTCATCTCCTTTTTCTGAAGAGAGATGTAGATGTTTGAGGATGAATATTAAGGGGTACCCCTGGAAACATTAAGTCTTCCACTTATTGTCAAAACAAGTATAGAAGAGAGTGCATGTTTCTTTCATGTTCTGGAGGAGCCAGAGCTCAGTCTGCAGGCCCATTTAATCTTTAACTTCTCTGCTGACAAGGCTGCTAGCAAGGGTGCCTATTAGTGCTAGATGAGGTGGTGATCTTGTGAGGTGGAGATCTATCCACCAGGAAACAGACTAAGATCATCAATTCATTTCACATAGGACCTCGAATCATTAGAATGATAATGAATTTCACTTCTTACTAACAGGGGCTTAGTTTGAACTAGCGGTTTAAGAGATGAAAGGTTTTGTATTCCATTAGTCATCTGCTGTCTTCCCACCATGTACACAGTTTATATTTCTGCATAGCAAATAATTACTTTCCTTCTAAATAGGAAAAAGCTTGCTATTCCTGAAATAACTTTCCATATCTTGAGTATCAATACCAACTAACAGTAACAAGAAGCAAAAAGACATGACATGCATATACTTTTCTGTAATTGTAAAACAACTGCCACTCCTGTCACTTGCATTAGCACGGTAGCATTAGTTACAATGTGAAACTCTTGGAGACTAGGCTGCTGTTTGAGTGGTGAGGCAGCCAAGAAATTAAGTGACACTGAATTTCGTCTTCTCTGATGACTATGGGATAGCACAATTTTAAATTAAGCCTCCATGCTTGTCACAGTCAGCTATTTCACAAGTTTCGGAAACATAAGTTCTGAATTAATGAGGGACTGACAGTACAAGAATCAATAGTCATCTGGCATATTCACAGGCCATACATGTTTTGCCATTCCTTGTTGTTCTTCATTGCTCATACCGGTTCAGCAGGGATCATCACAAGCTAGTACGTAAACAAATTCAATCTCTTTGTTCAACCAGTGTTACAGCTTTCTCTCTCATTTTAAGGTATATATAATGGAAGTTTCTAAAGAGGTGGAGTATTTGGAAAGATAAAACTACTGATTATTCTCTGGATTCAGGCCTGTGTTAGATCAGTAAAACCAATGGCATAGTTCAGTCTTGCAGTTTTGAGATACAGAGTAGCGACTGGTTAATTTTATGTCCAATGTTATATTATGTTATAGTCGAGACTCTGTAAACCATAACTTCCATTTGAAAATAATTATTCATAGGTACTATTACTGTAAGAAAGATGTGGCATATCCCCAGTGAGAAATTGTGACAATTAACTTCTAAAAGCATCTGAAACAATCCTAAAAAATAAAGAACTCATTTATAGGATGAGTCATTAAAACAAATGGGCTTGTTTGGCGATTTCCCAGTAAAACAAGGTGAATCAACAGTCGACTACATATAAGAAAATATAGTGGGTCAGGTTCTCAGTTGGTGTCAATTGTTGTAGTTCCAATAAAAAAAAAAATCAACACAGCTAAACTGATTTACTCCAGCACATGGCCTGGTATATATAATTCAAAGAAGATCTCGCAGGTTCTAGTAATACATGTTTATTGAGATTTCATATGTTCCTGTTTGCAACTGGCTGAAAGGTCCCTCAGAAGGTGAGCACTATTAAGATACTCTAAATAAAGTATGTCCACACTAGAAATACTACAGCGGCACAGCTGCACTGCAGCTGACACTCTGTAGATCATTCTCAAGAGGTTCTGAGGAAAAACTATTCTTGGTTATTAAATATATTATAATGGATATGGACAATAACATCATATCACCAGAATGACTGACCACCGTGAAGTTTTATCATCTAGTCATATCCTATTGCTCTTATTAAATACTATTTTACTTGTTGGTTTACTTTGATTTATTAAAAGCACCTATTCAAAAACGAAGGGCCGAGAGCATAACCAGTGGCTCTATGCCTGGTAAGCCAAAATCCTCCAAAATTAAAGCAATAAGAAGCTCTGACCTATAGTCCAAAACTTGCATGAACTCTACTGTGAAAACGGAAGCCATAATTTTCATTCCAGAGGCAAGTGAGCTACTGGATCTCTGTTTTCACTACACAGTAGTTTAAAAAAATCGTAAGATATACCCTGTGATTTTGGATTAATCTTTTACTGTAATGAAGAGAACATTTCCAAACTAATATATGTCACAGCATGGCCTGAACAAGACTCAGCACATTGTAAAAAAAAAGTTGATTAGATTTTAGTGTATATACTATTAATGTTCAATAGAAACAGATTTAAGTAGTATCTGAGCCAGCTACAGTCATCAGGAAGTTATTCTCGCCATAATGCATGTGTGTTGCGTTCCCACTAAAAAGGTTACATGAACATTACTTATTGTTTGGCTTGAATGTGCTCAACATTGTAATGAAAATAACAAACACAGTCCCAGCCCAAGGATTTCATAACCGAGAGGTAAACAGAGTGTACACTCTATTTCTTATGCCCAAGTTCTGAAAAAATTTCATTCCTCCTATCACGGAGGTTACTCATGTCCAGCAGTTGCAGTTCCTCGAGATTCGTCCCCCTCTGGGTGCTCCACTTCAGATGTGCCTGCTCCCCTCAAGCCCTTGATCAGAGATTTTTCTAATAGCCGCATCCTTTTTACCCACTTGTGTCCTATGTATCCTTGTGCTGCACACTGAGGGTATATAGCCCTCAGTTCCTTCTCCAGCCAAATATCCTAAGAAAACAGTCTGAAGCAGAGGGGAAAGAGGGTGGGTAGTGGAGCACGCATTGGGGGACACATCTTGAAGAACTGTAATTCCTGCAGAAGGTGACCTCTTCTTCTTGAGTAGGATCCCTATGGGTGCTCCACTTCAAGTAGTACTTTGAAGAGGAACATCTTTTTCTGCCTCTTCTTCAATAGGTGTCCTTATGGATGCTCTACTTCAAGTGACGCCCAAGCAGGATCCCCAGAAGGAGGAGGGAGCTTCAGAATTGAGTCTAGAACTGAAGATAGTACCGCATTACCAAGTGCCCATAAGATCTGGCGGCACGGCTCAAAGCAGAGTGCTTAGACAATGTATGTGCTGAAGCCCATGTAGCGGCTGTACTTAAGTATGCTGTGGATGTTGCTTCTCATCTGGTAGTGTGTGCTATCACCCTTTGGGAGGGTTGAGCAGCAGCTGTATCATAACAGGCAACAATACACAAGAGATCCACCTCGACAGTCTCTGAAGAGAGACTGCAAACCGCTCGCATTTGTCTGCAATGGAAACAACTGCCTAGGTGACTTCCAAAAGCGTGTGGTCATATGTAGGTAGAAAGCCAATACCTTTCTAACATCTAAGGTAGGCAAACAGGTCTCCCGTTGAGATGTCTGCAGTTTTGGAAAAAAAACACTGGTAGATGAATGGACTGCTTAAGATGAAATTCTGATAGTACCGTCGGTAAGAATTTAGGGTGTGGGCATAAAGAGACCTTGTCCTCGAAGAACACCATAAAGGGGAGATCCGCCATCAAGGCCCCAATTTCTCTGACCCAAGGGGCCAATGTGACAGATGCTAAAAAGGACATTTTCATATATAAGTGGAACAGGTTGCCATTGACTGGTATGCAGGTCTCATGACATATTTAAATACCAGATTGAGGTCGCAAGTCAGAGCGGGAACTCTAACATGGGGGTAAAGGTTCCCAAATATTTAATAAATCTTGACGACAGGCTGAGCAAATGGTTCTGGCTAAAAATTCACCATCTGAGATGATGGGCTAAAATTGTTCCCTATGTTCCTGTGGAACATATTCAATAAAAGCCAGTTTATAAAATTATATTTGGCCATGATTACCTATAGTTTGTGATCTGAAATTGCAGGGTCATCGACGAGTAAGATTTCCATTCAAAAAGGTCTAGACTCTTTTGGTCCTTGTCATACAGTGTAGACTTGGAGTAGCACTGCTTACCCCATTCATTTATTGCATCTATCACCAGGGAGTTAGATGTGGAGCGGCAGAACAAAAATTTGGAGTCCTTGGGAAGAACATAATATTTTTTATCCTCCCGTTTACAAGTTGGTGGAATGGTAGCAGGTGTTTGCTGCACTGTCTTTGCCAGGAACGCCTCATTAACAGGTAACACAACCCTACCGAATGTTGCTGACTTCAAGATTTTAGACCTTGACCTCTTGGAGTCGTATTTGAAGAGTGTCAGCTACCTCTTTATAAGGTCCTCAAATTGCCAGAAATTGTCAGCCAGGGACGGTGGTGGAAGCATAATCACCTTATCTGAAGACAAGGCCACCACTCAAATAAGAGTTTGCGCGGTGGCCTTCTTATTCACCCTAGCCCCCTACTCCTCCAACTTCTGTTGGTGGGCTGGTTGGGGAGAAGACTGCAGAAAAACTGCAGAATGAAACTGCAGAAAAACCTGAGTGTCTCTGGATTAAGTTTAGAAGAGTGAGCAACAAGGGTGATGTCGTCGTGGGAGTCTGCTATAGACCATCGGACCAGGGGGATGAGGTGGACGAGGCTTTCTTCCGGCAATTAATGGAAGTTACTAGATCGCAGGCCCTGGTTCTTATGGGAGACTTGAATCACCCTGATATCTGCTGGGAGAGCAATACAGCGGTGCACAGACAATCCAGGAAGTTTTTGGAAAGGGTAGGGGACAATTTCCTGGTGCAAGTGCTGAAGGAGCCAACTAGGGGCAGAGCTCTTCTTGACCTGCTGCTCACAAACCGGGAAGAATTAGTAGGGGAAGCACAAGTGGATGGGAACCTGGGCGGCAGTGACCATGAGATGATTGAGTTCAGGATCCTGACACAGGGAAGAAAGGAGAGCAGCAGAATACGGACCCTGGACTTCAGAAAAGTAGACCTTTGACAACCTCAGGGAACTGATGGGCAGGATCCCCTGGGAGAATAACATGAGGGGGAAAGGAGTCCAAGAGAGCTGGCTGTATTTTAAAAAATCCTTATTGAGGTTACAGGGACAAACCATCCCGATGTGTAGAAAGAACAGTAAATATGGCAGGTGACCAGCTTGGCTTAACAGTGAAATCCTTGCTGATCTTAAACACAAAAAAGCAGCTTACAAGAAGTGGAAGATTGGACAAATGACCAGGGAAGAGTATAAAAATATTGCTCGGGCATGCAGGAGTGAAATCAGGAAGGCCAAATCACACCTGGAGTTGCAGCTAGCAAGAGATGTTAAGAGTAATAAAGGTTTCTTCAGGTATGTTAGCAACAAGAAGAAAGTCAAGGAAAGTATAGGCCCCATACTGAATGAGGGAGACAACCTAGTGACAGAGGATGTGGAAAAAGCTAATGTACTCAATGCTTTTTTTGCCTCTGTCTTCACGAACAAGGTCAGCTCCCAGACTACTGCACTGGGCAGCACAGCATGGGGAGGAGGTGACCAGCCCTCTGTGAAGAAAGAAGTTGTTCGGGACTATTTAGAAAAGCTGGACGTGCACAAGTCCATGGGGCCGGATGCACTGCATCCGAGAGTACTAAAGCAGTTGGCGGATGTGATTGAAGAGCCTTGGCCATTATCTTTGAAAACTCATGGCGATCGGGGGAGGTCCCGGACGACTGGAAAAAGACTAATGTAGTGCCCATCTTTTAAAAAGAGAAGAAGGAGGAGGATCCTGGGAACTACAGGCCAGTCAGCCTCACCTCAGTCCCTGGAAAAATCATGGAGCAGGTCCTCAAGGAATCAATTCTGAAGCACTTAGAGGAGAGGAAAGTGATCAGGAACAGTCAGCATGGATTCACCAAAGGCAAGTCATGCCTGACTAATCTAATTGCCTTCTATGACGAGATAACCGGCTCTGTGGATGAGGGGAAAGTGGTGGACGTGTTGTTCCTTGACTTTAGCAAAGCTTTTGACACAGTCTCCCACAGTATTCTTGCCAGCAAGTTAAAGAAGTATGGGCTGGATGAATGGACTATAAGGTGGATAGAAAGCTGGCTAGATTGTCGGGCTCAACAGGTAGTGATCAATGGCTCCATGTCTAGTTGGCAGCCGGTATCAAGTGGAGTGCCCCAAGGGTCGGTCCTGGGGCCGGTTTTGTTCAATATCTTCATTAATGATCTGGAGGATGGTGTGGATTGCACCCTCGGCAAGTTTGCAGATGACACTAAACTGGGAGGAGAGGTAAACACGCTGGAGGGGAGGGAGAGGACACAGAGGGACCTAGACAAATTAGAGGATTTGGCCAAAAGAAATCTGATGAGGTTCAACAAGGACAAGTGCAGAGTCCTGCACTTAGGACGGAAGAATCCCATGCACCGATACAGACTAGGGACCAAATGGCTTGGCAGCAGTTCTGCAGAAAAGGACCTAGGGGTTACAGTGGACGAGAAGCTGAATATGAGTCAACAGTGTGCCCTTGTTGCCAAGAAGGCCAATGGCATTTTGGATGTATAAGTAGGGGCATTGCCAGCAGATCGAGGGACGTGATCGTTCCCCTCTATTCGACATTGGTGAGGCCTCATCTGGAGTACTGTGTCCAGTTTTAGGCCACACACTACAAGAAGGATGTGGAAAAATTGGAAAACGTCCAGCGGAGGGCAACAAAAATGATTAGGGGACTGGAACACATGACTTATGAGGAGAGGCTGAGGGAACTGGGATTGTTTAGTCTGCAGAAGAGAAGAATGAGGGGGGAATTTGATAGCTGCTTTCAACTACCTGAAAGGGGGTTCTAAAGCGGATGGATCTAGACTGTTCTCAGTGGTAGCAGATGACAGAACAAGGAGTAATGGTCTCAAGTTGCAGTGGGGGAGGTTTAGGTTGGATATTAGGAAAAACTTTTTCACTAGGAGGGTGGTGAAACACTGGAATGCGTTACCTAGGGAGGTGGTGGAATCTCCTTCCTCAGAAGTTTTTAAGGTCAGGCTTGAGAAAGCCCTGGCTGGGATGATTTAGTTGGGGATTGGTCCTGCTTTGAGCAGGGGGGTGGACTGGATGACCTCCTGAGGTCCCTTCCAACCCTGATATTCTATGATTCTATGAAGACTATTGGAAAACTCTAGCCTTCCTATGTGTTGGAGTCAGGGGTCTGGCAAACTGCTGCCGATACACAGCCCACAGATCTCAGTATGGCCATTGAGAGGGCTCCTATGGGAGAGAGGGTGACATTCACAGTCAGTTCCACCACACTTCTTGTTGTGCACAAGGTTCTTTCTACAAGCGTCAAAAAGCAGGTTCCTATGCAGATGCGTAGGAAAACCCCATACTGAGATAGAAAACACTAACTGGAAGTCTCCTTCATCCTCCTCAATAACCTCTAATGGGCGGGGGGGGAGAGAAACAGCAGAAAAGGGTAGGCAGTCCTCTGGTAAGAGAGCGCGATGGTAATCCAAAGATTGGGGTTTCGGTACCAAGCAACACTCAGTACCTATGAGCAGCATAGACTCCAGTTTCTCCATCACTGACAACTCACTAGAGTACCTGAATTCCTGCTGTACTGAGTAGATCACTACTGATGTGGTAGCCAAAGATGTACCACTGACTGGGAGCATACTGTACAGGGGCCAATGGTGCCTGGTGCCTTGGTATGCCCAGTACCAACAGTGCAAAACAGAGAGGTACCAATGGCAGAGCTGTGTCAGAGGGTACCAGTCTGCAGAAGTGCTTATCCTTGTCCCCCTTCTCCCTCGTAGACAGTGATGGGGCCCTGTCAGAGCTATGATCTTCTTTAGAGCTCTGTGACTTTCCAGCCTTGCCAGTACTGGAGGAAGTGTTATGAGAGAACAGGACTTGACATAACTGTAGCCATCTTGTGTATTCAGCCACCATTCCTTTGAAGTGAGAACAGTACGTAGTCAGGAATAATTTGGTCTTTGCCAAAGAGCAAGCAGACAAAACAGCTACACAGCTGCAGTGTTGCTAATAAGGATTGATAAAGTGACAGATTCATGAGAATGGGAGAGGGTGTGGATAGCTGACCTTGGATCTGTGATCATGAGGTTTATTTGCTGGAAATTGTTTTGCTGATAAGTAGAATTATGAGTTCTTTGTTGTTACTAGGGAAATTGTTAGCCCACTAGATGTTACTATAAGTTATGTGCTTTGTATTGAGCAATCTATAAAAAGATTACTTAGAGTGTACAATGTGGAGAAGTTAAGAGAGAGATTATGACGAGCTAGGAGACTGACATCCAACTTCCCAGTGGCTAGTACGAAGGTGGGCCACCAGAAACCTGCTGCTGATCACTCATCACCATCTTAGTCTTTGGGTAACTATATCTGGGGTGCTCTAGACTATTGTTATTTTAGATGTGTGCTTGGGACTCAATAAAAACAAGGATTTTTGGGTGAAAGCACTCTTGTGTGTACCAATCATGTAGCACACGGAGAAGCTGTGTCCCCATTGAATTATCTCCTGAAGCCGCTTGGAAAACAAAGACTATTTACCATAGTTTTGGGTTCAGAAAACCCCAGGTAACAGAGGAGTCTTTTGCGTCTATGGTATTGAGTTGAGAGGTTGAGGACTTTTAGGAGCCAGCTCCTTACAATGAGAGTTCAAGCTCCTCTTCTTCAAAGCTTTCCCTGAGGCCTCCATTGTCTTCCTTCTTAGGGGAAACCTGTGGTGAGACTTAAGGGGTGCTGGTGGATGGAATCTTCTGAGCTGACTCAGAAGCAGGTTGAAAGGAGCACTCCATCACCAGCAGCCTCAATTTAATCTCCCTGTCCCTCCGTGCTCTGGATTTGGGGGCCAGGCAGAAGTTGCACTTCTGGGAGACATCGGACTCTCCCAAGCAATGGACACACCTGTAGTGGCTGTTGCTAACCAGGATAGCCTCTCGACAAGACAGGCAATGTTTGAAACCTGGTAAGCCAGGCATGCCCTGCCAGGAGAGTAAGGCTCCCAGGAGGAAGGGGAGGAAGATGAAAGAAAGTCAATCCTTTCACTATTTAGATCCTTTACAGTTAGTTACATATGACAACTAACACTAAACTAATACTAAACCCAAAAACTATAGCTAAAGTGAATAGCCGAGGCATGTTCATGGTAGATGCGCTAAGGCTCCATCTCAGTCTGAGGTGATTCAGAAGGAACTGAGGAAAGTTCACCCACACAGCCCCATACAGGTCCACCGACAGGGGAGCAGGGCAAAGGAGGCAATTGCCCAGGGGCCTGGGCCATTTTAAAGGGCCTGGAGGGGCCCGGCCACCACCGCAGTAGCAGCAGCAACCGGGAGCCCTGGGCCCCTTTAAATCACACAGGTGCGCACCCGAGTCCCAGCACCTGCCGTGTGCTGCAGAGTGGCTTTGCTGGGCTGGGCCACGAGGCTCTGTGCACCGCGCCGGACAGTGCTGGGGCAGGAGGGGCCCTGGGCAGCCGGAGGGTGAGTCGGGCAGTAGCCCCTGAGCTGTGCCGGGGGCAGAGCTGACCTGGCTGTGGCAACCATTGCTGCAACTTTGTAACCAGGAGCAAAACTTTCTGCATCCATGTGAGTGAGCCGGGGGTAGGAGTTGCTGGGCTGGGAACAGAGTGTGGGAGCTAAGCTCAGAGGGTAGAGCTGGGGGCAGAGGAACTGGGCTGGGGATGGCTGTAGGGAGCCAGGCTGGGAAAGGAAAAGAGCAGGGTAGGGGGCACAGTGCTAGGCAGGGACAACTTGGGGGGGGGGGGGGGGAGAGGGGAGAGGAAAAGAGCCGGGGACAGACTCGAGATCAGACTCAGGATCCAGCAGCCACTGGTCCAACATCTGCAGCAAAGGCGCTGACAGCACACCGCTGGGTGCTGGCTGGACTTTGTCTGGGGTCCACCAGGAGGAGAAAGGTGGGTCTTGGAAGGGGGAGGGGAGGGTGTTTCAGTGACAGCGCTAGGCTGGTGGGGGGGGGGGGGGGAGAGGTATTTGAGGCTATTTTGATTTGAGGCTGGGGGCTGTTCTTTGGCTGATCTCATTAGTGGATTATCTCTGGTATTTGGAGATGGTTTGGGGGTGATGGGATGATTGAAGATCGGGGCTGGTAGTTGGGGGTGGGGAGATGTTGCTGTTGGGACTGTTGTAAAGGGAAGAGTGATGGGAGTCTCACCAGAGGATTTATTTATGTTCACTCATAATAATTCTGGTGGATGCTCCCTCACTGACCATTTTAAAATCAAGATCTAAAAAAATCTGTTGTGGGAATTATTTTTGGGAAGTTCAGTGGCCTGGGTTATGCAGGAGGTCAGACTCACCCGTCTGGCCTCGGAATCTATGAATAAGAATGTAACACTCCAAAAAGAGCTTTAACTGGTGCATGAGTAACATGTCAAAGAGGGACATACAAGCCTTGGGGGATTATCGTGAGAATTTTCATACATCCACAGCTGTGGGTTTAAAAAACCCAAGAGCGCACAGTCGGTAAATTTAATCATTATTTTGGTCACTGGTTAATGTTGGGACCTTCCGCCTCCCATATATTAGTACTCTGTTTCAGACAGACTTTCAGTTGGGATTTTCCTTCATGTTCTGGGTGGGAAATTGGCAGAGGGATGGGGATTAGCTGGAACACAAAGTCACAATGAATTTGGCTCAGGGAGATTAAATGACTTGCCTAAGGAAATCCAATAAATCAGTGGCACAGAGATAGAACCCAGAGATAAAACCCAGTGTGCTGCTCTAACCTTTAGGCAACATTATAATAAGTGTTCCCTAAATTTAGGCATTTATATTTTTAAAGGAACCTCAGTTTGGCCTCCTTTTCAGATTGTTGCATATGCAAATGATTACGTGTGCAGAATTGTATGCCACAAATGTAGAGTGCTGGGGTTCTTTTAGCTGTAGGCTTTAAGAATGGGTCAAACAGCTTGACTGCCTTTTAGTGTATTTATGATCATGTCTTGGAAGTTCATACTTATTTCTGGGAAGAGTTTTTATACAGAGATGATGGACGATCCTGGGGGTTCAGGAATAGGAGCTCTGTGTTCAATTCTCTGCCCTAGACTTCCTGCCTCCCACGGCTGGAGTGTGCAGTGGGGGCAGTGTAGGGCTGCCTATGATGGCACAATGCAGTGCCCGTGGCAGGGGAATTCTCTGGCTGCTTGTGGGCTAGTTTGGGTGGGGCCGGGGGGACAGAATGCCACCTTGGATAAATCAAAATCTCCCTGGGCCTCAATTTCCTAACTGTAAAATGGGGATAGCAATCCTTTTGTTTGTCTTGTCTCTTTAAACTGTATTCTCTGTAGGGCAGGGAACTGTCTCCATGAGCGTGTACAGCACCCTGCACAACAGGACCATGATCTCAGTTGGGACTTATAGGTACTACTGTAATACAAATCCATAAATAACAACAGCTGTAATGGTTCCCCACTGGGACCTGAGTTATGGTGTTTGCATGCTGAAGTACCTTTGGATACATTCTTAGTCTTTTGACTGGTTGTCTGGAAATACCTTTTAAAAAAAAAAAGGCAGGTCTCAGCTGGTTACTAGGGCATCAGGTTACCCCTGGCTTGGGGAAGGAGGGGGAGAAGGAATTCTTCAGTGTTGAGACATTCCACTGCAGATTCCAGGCACAGAGCCTTCAGGTAGTGACACAGTGACAGAAAATGCCATTTATTCTGCCTCATCCTCCAAAGGGCCAATGAGAGGAAACTCGTTTTGGGATATAATGGGGAAGAGGCTGAGTGGTATCTGAGAAACAAACAAATTCTGAAGCAGCTCTGGAGCTTGCACCAGTCCCAGGTGGATGGGAAAGGCAGCTAGATGGAGACCCATGGGGAAGAGCTGAAAGTTAGGCTCTCTGTGGTTGGTAAATGTGTATTAGAGAAAATGATTCGTAGAAACACAGACAGTAGGAGACTGGAAAGAAGCAAAAGGTTCTTCTGGGCCCAACGGTAGGAGATGCCGCACCCATCCTTTCTAGGGGGCCCACTAACTGTTCTGCCCTGGGGCCCAGAATTGCTGTCAGTGGGCCTGCCCCATATACGCTTGTATGAGGCATAAGGATACACTGGATGCATGAGCTTGCTGAGCATACACTGCTAACGGAAAATCTCTGATCAAGGGCTCAAGAGGTGCATGAGCACCTGACGTGGAGCACCCATAGGGACACTACTCGAAGAAGAGTAAGTTGTCTGATTACAAAGTCTCCCTGGCCCAGAGGCACTGTGTGGTCAGTTCTGCACATGATAAATCCTTTACAAAGGCATTCAGTGCCCAGCGGTTTGCTAAATAGTAAAATCTTGAATTGCATTTACTGGAGAAACAAATATTTTCAGGAAACCAGCACTCAGAGATGTGACTCCCAATCTGATTATTTTAAGAGCCCAATCAATGTCCCAATTCAGCCAAGACTCCATGACTTCATTCATATAACATCAATAGGACTTTTGCCGGTTAGAACCCAACATCCATCCCCCAAATTCATACCATTCTAAATCAACAGATTGGACTGGACTGAAACAAGATGATTTAGTGCAATAAATACTACTTTTATCTGGCAGATTTACTTACGAAGTGTTGCTTAAGTTTAGACAAAAACTTCTTCAATATTTTCTCATGATGTTCTTGAAACCGCAAGAGTTTTGGAAAACCAGGAACAAAAAAGCCTAGGAAAAAAAGAGCAAACATGCAGCATGTAACAGGGATAAGTTTCACAAAAAATTATCTAAAAGAAATCTAAAGATTTAAAAGTGTGTTGGTTTCAATTACACAAAGTTTCAATTATACAATTACACTCAAAATAATTTACACAGTACATTTTACTACATTGATGCAAGAATAAGTGTAGGTTTTATTGTTCAAGCTACAGTGGTAAAATCTCAACCATTTTCCTATTGCCTATTTTCAATTTAATAATAGCTATGATGGATACAAGCTGCATCAACTCTGATTTAGTCTGCACCATTGTAAAAGCACATGGCAAGCAGCTTTTTTTTTTTTTTTTAAATGACAGATTCCAAAAAAGGTTAAAAACAGAAATCTGAAGTGTGGTTTTGCCCTCAACAGTGAGCACAGAAAGGCACCTTCTTAGCAAGTCTGCTCTCCATGTGTATTCACAGGGCAGACACAAACCACACAGCTGCCAGAACTTGTGCAGCAGCAAGGTTAAAGAGAATGAGAACATTAGGCAGGGCTCCCCACACAGATGTGGAATTAATAAGGAGAGAGCATAATTTGAAGACCATGGGCTTGTACAGTGAAACTAAGGGCATAGGTAACCTGCAAAAACTTTATTGGTGATATGTCTGAGAATGCAAGCACCCAGATTGAATTTCATTGCTTCAGTTGAGTTTGCAGGGCAGGCAACGAGGGGAAAAACACATTTCTACTTGTAAACTGAGATAGCTGATATGGAAGTTAGTGAGGCAAGGTGGGTGAGGTAATATCTTGTATTGGATCAACTTCTGTTGGTGAAAGTAGGAAGCTTTTCAACTTATACAGAGCTCTTCTTCCTGGTATTTTTTCAGCAAAGGTAGTCCAATAAAAGAATATTACCTCACCCACCCTGCCTCTCTATTATCCTGAGACCAACATGGCTACAACACTGCAAACAACATGGAAGTTAGTGGCATAATAAACAAGGACCCCAAAATACTATTTTAACGGAACCAGTTTTCAGAATAGAATCAAATTTTAAAACCAAAAGATGCCTTCTGGCCAGTTGCCAATTCAATAATTCAGCACAATATGCAGAGTGACTAAATATTAAGATCTCCTATCTCAGAATCATGGAACGTATGTTAATATAGCGACTCCTCTGTCATATGAAAAAAAGGAATGTCTGATGTTACCTACATTCAGCTAAGCAAAATTGTTCTCTTTTTACATAAACTGTGAATCAGTACCTCAGAACTAATTGCGCATCATTAATAATATTCAAAGGTACTGCCGCTCTTTCCCTTCATACACCAATTCTTTAGCCTGAATCTGGAAAATAGTTATGGAAATCCTAAGGGAAACAGCTTTCAAAAATCTAAATCATTTTCATGGTCAGCTACCTACATTTTATGATTTGGAGACTTCATGCCATAGAGATGGAAAACGTTTAGGGTACATCTACATGGGGGGGGGGGGGTGGCGGGGGGGCAAAGGGCAGAAAGAAACACCCCAACCTCCTATTGGCAAGTCTCAGACCCCAGGTCAACTGACAGGGCTAAAAGTAGAGTGCACACATTCCTGCTTGGGCTGGCGTCCAGGGTCTGAAACCTGACAAGCTGGGTCTCAGAACTCCAGCTCTAGCCTGGGCCAGAATGTCTACATTGCTAGTTTTAACATTGTAGCACAAGCCCAGGTCAGTTAACCCAGACTGAGACTCTCTGCCACATTTTGGATCCCCCCCGCAGCGTAGATGTACCCTTACAGTCAAATTCATCCCTTGATTTCAGTGGACTTATACCAGGGGTTAGTCGGGTTGTGTATTTTGAGAGACACTTGGTTGCACTGGAAAAACAGCCTGAGTCCCCAGGTCACGCGTGGGGGGCCGATGAAGCAAAGTGCTTTGTTTATTATAGGGAGGAACTTTTTAGCCCTGCTACTCTAGGCAGCACCTTTTTTTAATTGCACTATTCAGCCATCACTATCAGCCACTGATTTGAGTTCAATCCTTGAGGGGGCCATTTAGGGATCTGGGGCAAAAATTGGGGGATTGGTCCTGCTTTGAGCAGGGGGTTGAACTAGATGACCTCCTGAGGTCCCTTCCAACCCTGATATTCTATGACTCTATGACTTCAGAGAGCGATGTCTTGATCATGGGCATCAAGTGTGAGAGGAGACAGTTCCCCCCGGTTTAGAATTGAAACACATGCATAGCAACAATTTAGACTTGAAATAGTTTAAGGGCTGCTTTTTTAAAGATGTACACAGGAAGAAATGCAAACAGCAATGTGCATGCACACTTCACGTAAATCAATTTGAAAGTTTACTCTTTAGCATCTTCAGTGTTTACAGTAATGCTTTCACTGCTATAAATGGATTTTAGGTATATAAACTGAAGTGCATTTGATTATTTGGGGGCGGGGGTATTATTCATTCAAACTATAGTTAAGGTTATATGTTAGCATATCTATAAACACAAACTTCCCCACCGGGGTGTTGTAAGGGTTAATTAATACTTCTAAAGCACTTAAGACCTTCCATTTGAGAATCTCAAAGTGTTAAGTATTTTATCAATCATATTTTTAGAGATTTTATAGCCCAGACAGAAAAGAATTTGCTCCAAGCTCAAACTTGTAAAGCAATAATTTGGCCTGGGCGGGAATATTTTAAAACAAATTTCATAAAATTAAATCCAGCCATTTTCATCTTACGCAGGTGATGGTAATGGTTTGTGAGGGGGAGATGGGACACACTTATTTTTATTCTATTCTATTTATTCCAGCCTGCTCATAGCACAATTGTTCATATACGTAAAAATGTGCATGCCCAGCTCTGGCAGTAGTGTTTGATAGCTACCAGCTCAGTGCAGACAAGCAAAAGGAGCATACACTCATGGCCATGAAAACACACAGCAACCCTCATGGAGCTCCTTCACCATCAGCCAGTTGGGTGCACTTGGGCTCACTGTAGCAGTATGAAATGACCCTGCAAAAGCTAATCGCTTCAGACATTTATTCTATGGGAGTTCCTCAGAGGCGTCATGTTAAGAGCACAAATCCTACGCAAGAATCTCTCCTGGTAACAGTGTGATGTGCCCAAACACCAACATTTAGAATCTGGAGGACATTCTTTATCCTATTTAATAGTTTATAGAAGACTAGCTTTTGGCCCAAAAGAGCATCCTTGGGTGGTGGTGGGGGAAAGCCTACAGGTGTACAGGGGTCATATGTACTACAGATGGATAAACGAGTTTGGAAAATAATAAGAATGGATTAGTTTAGTTTACATTGGTTTGGAAAAGGTACAGAGAAGGACAACAAAAATGATGAAGGGTATGGAACAGCTTCTGTAGGAGGAGAGATTAAAAAGTCGGTGACTGGGCTCAGAAGAGGCTATGACAGAGGTCTATAAAATGAAAAATGGTGTGGAGACAATGAATAGGGAAGTGTAATATTACCCTTCACAGAACACAAAAACCGGGGGTCACCCAATGAAATTAATAGTCAGAAGTAAACACAAATATGAGGAAGTACTTCTTCACACAACACAACCTGTGTGATTCATTGCCAGGGGATGTGGTGAAGGTCAAAAGTATAACTGGATTCAAAAAAGAATTAGATAAGTTCATGAGGAAAGGTCCAAGACAGTCAGGGCTGCAACCCCATGCTCCGGATGTCCCTAACCCTCGAACTGTCAGAAGCTGGGAGTGGATGACAAGGGATGGCTCACTCAATAATTGCCCTGTTCCATTCATTCCCTCTGAAACATTTGGCACTGGCCACTGTCAGAAGGTAAAGAACACAAAGAAAATACTAAAATTTAAAAGTAACAAATAAATTAGAGAGAAAACACAATTATATTTAAGTAACAAAATGGTGGAACGATAGAGTTCTGTGTGAGGCAGAGATAAAGCTTGCCAACAGTTTGCCCTTAGCTCAGACCATTGTGCCTACCTACAGCATTAGTTTTAACTGTGGATTTCCAGCTTTGCCAGTTGATGTCACAGCCGTTTAACAGGTTTTTTTATATAATTTTCATTATTCTATTGCTATATAAATGTCTGCATAAGCAAATTTTGACACTGCCAGGCAAAGATAACTGAAGTAACTTCCATGAATATCAGCAATGAAGTCCAGAAACACAGTCCTTAGAATAAATACCTGTAAGTGCAGCATTTAACACAGAATAATAGCTTTATCAGCATTTTACAAGGCTCTGACAAAGTGGCATTTGTAACATTACTGTACAGAACAAATCAGTGGCACTAAGAGCTGAAGCAGAGACACTGATACACTTAAAGTGACAGCTCTAAGAGAACTTTTGGGTATTTTCCCAGAATAAATTACACACACACAAATCTTTTAATGGGACACAAGCAGAACAACATTAGAGGATGGGAAATTTTCATTGATGACTACTCGTAGAATATAACCTATAAAACAATCATAAAGGAAATTGCAGATAAGTGTTAACCATATATATTAAGAGATTATTAAGCATCATTTGTACTGCAGTAGCATGCAATAGCCCCACACAAGATAACGGCCCCGCTGTGCTAGGCACCGAACACACACAAATGGATATGGCCCCTGTCTCAAACAATTTATTATCTAATTAGGACACGTTGAAATTTAAATGGTACTACATGAGCTGAAATTCCATACCATGCATAGCATGTTTAGGACCTGAGAGTAGTTTCACCAGGGCCCAGAAGGCATCTTCTTCATTCATGTACATGAGGAGTAAAGCTGTGATCTGGCTCATTCCCTGACAGTATCCAACCTCCTGAAATGTAGAGGACAGGAAACATTAACTTTGTAAACAAACAAAAGAACTATTTGTGTATTTTTTAACATGAGAAAATACACCATTTTTGGAATAAGCTCTCTAAATATTGCAAACCCACACACCCCTCAAATTTTCATGGTTAAAATTTTCCTTTAAACTCCATTACCATGGCCATTCAAAGACAAAACATATTCTACTAGAAGGGATAATTCATTGTCTTCCAACTGGTGCTTGAACTGGCTTTGGCCTTTCATTAAAATACAGTATATTTGTACACTAAATCCTTTATTTTAAAATGTTTGCATATAATTTATATGAACCTACACCCAGAACAGATGTGTTTTCTATTCTCCATGTGGAGCAGCACAACATATAGCAAGAAGATATTGCAGATACATAAACGAGTGAGACAGAGAAATCTCTCCTCTTATTCAAAAACTGTAGCAATGAAAAACAGGAAACCCCACAAGGCTACTGTACTAATATATTAACTCCTATGGTGGGAACCAGCAATAAGAAACATCAGACTGCTTAAGTAAGGATTATTACTGACTTTACAAAACCAGCTGCTAATGTATATTTGATGAGAAAGAGATAATTATTGAGAAAGTCTTTTAGACAGATGGGTTCGTCGCAAGAACTTTGGCCAAGGAAGCCTTTTAATTTGCTTTAATGCCGAAAGATAAAAAGGAAACTAGCTAAGAAGACTGAAACAACTGTGATATAAGAGAAAAAAATACAACAAGCCTAAATACTAACCTTTTTCTACTTGTTTAAACACTGCCAATGTTTATACAATATCCATTGATTTTAAACAGCATCTTTCATGTAATAAATTATTATTAGTTAATCCAAACAATGTGCTGTGGAAAACAAAGAAAGTCCCTGCTATCAGAGTTTTAACCCTAAACACCATACAATCAAAAATCTAGGGCACCTATTAAATGACAGAAAACATAATTCTAGAATTAAAAACAGTAATATTAGCTTCTTCTTGCACCAAAAGAGAGAGCTTTCAATCTGGTGAGAGCAAAACTAAAACTTCTTTTAAATAGATATGATGCTGGAAGGGAAGCAAAGTGATATTTAATAAGAATGATGACCTCTATAGTTACTTATAATGAGAATAATCCTGCAAACATTTCTGCACAGACTCAGCTCTATATACAGTCTCACTGACTTAATTAGAACTACTCATGTGTTAAGTTAAACACAATTATAAAAATGTTTGCAGAATGGGGGCATAATGTGTAAGTACAGAAGTGGACATCTGACAACATTTACATTACTTATGTTTTTAATAGGCAACTCAGACTTAGATGCTACAAACCTGGAACATTTCTGGCACATAACATGAGATCTAAAAACCCCATTCGGGAAAGCACCGCCATTCATGATAGGAATGGAAAACTTACCTTACGAGAGAAGACTCAAAGAGCTTGGCTTGTTTAGCCTAACAAAAGAAGGCTGAGGGGAGGAGATATGATTGCTCTCTGCAAATGTCAGTGGGATCAAATAGGAGGGAGGGAGAGGAGTTCTTAGTTAAGCGCCAATGTTGACAAAATAAACTGGCAATCAATATATTTAGGTTTGAAATTAGACGAAGGTTTCTAAACATCCGAGGAGTGAAGTTCTGGAACAGCCTTCCCAGGGAAGTAGTGGGGCCAAAACACCTAACTGGCTTCGAGATTGAACTTGACACATTTATGGAGGCAATGGTATGATGAGACTATCTACAATGGCATATAGCAGTAGTGGGCAACCTGCGGCCCATCAGGGTAATCTGAGTGCAGGCCACGAGACATTTTGCGGATGCTGACCGTCCGCAGGCACCGCCCCCCGCAGCTCCCAGTGGCTGCGGTTCTCTGTTCCTGACCAATGGGAGCTGTGGGAAATGGCGCCTGCATGAGGACGTGCTGGCCACTGCTTCAGCAGCGTTTGAACTCAAGCTCCCAACCCTACAACAGCCAGATTGAGCTGGCAACAGTTCAGATTTTTTTGTATGTTGAGAAGTATGTTCAGTAACTTTTGCAACATTGTTTAAAAGACCCATATTTTATCTCAAATGTACATGAAACATGACTTACCGTATTATATATTGAATATGCAGCTAAAACATGGAACAAGGATTGTTGCCTGGAGAAACAAGACAGTAAGTAAATGGAAATATTTAACATTGTTTTTTAAAAAAAAACAAAAACAAACCAGAAAGCTATTGAATCTACTTTCTAGATATCTGTTTCTCCAATTTGTCTAACTTCAAAAATTTAGAGAAATATATTTCATAATCAAAACAGATGTATTATAATCAAACAATACTTACTACTTATAACGGTTTACATGTTCAAAGTACTTAATAACTAACTAATGCATGTAACACCTCTAGGGGATAAGTGGGGAAGATATCAATTTTACAGCTGTGGAAACTGAGGCATAAACTGGGTAAGAGTTACATTCTCAAAGCATCCACTAGTTTTGCATGCCAGTATGGTTGCCAACCCTCCAGGATTGCCCTGGAGTAACCAGGAACTAAAAATTAAACTTTCATTAAAGACTGTCATGTGATGAAACCTCCAGCAATACGTCCAACCAAAATTGGCAACCCTATGTGGCAGAGGAGAGACTCCTTGGACCTGATTTTTAGAACTGCTGAACATCAGCAGCTTTTATTCATTTTAGCAGGAGCTACGGGGGTTCAGCCGTTCTGAAACAAAACAGTCCCAATGTGTCTTAAGCTGGGCACTCAAAAATTGAGGCACTCAGAACTAGAGACCAATTCTGAAAATTTAGGCCTAAATGACTTTCCTGAGGTCCCACACACACATGCTTCCTTCACTAATTTCTTTTTGTTAATCTTTAGGCATATACTTAAGCAAAATATTCTGACAGTTTTGATTGCTCTTGTTTTAACAATGAAATATTGAACTTGCTTTTTAAACTATTTATATTTTACCCTACATTGCTTTAAATTCTTTTTAGCAGAACAAACTAAGAGCCGGTCTTCAACATGTTTGAGCAATTCTGCTTATCTTTTTCCACAGATTTTAGAACCTGGACCTGGACCAAACTCTCAGAGTGCCCGTGCAGGGGAAGAAGCATCTGAAGAAGTGGGTTTTTTACCCACGAAATCTTATGTCCAAATAAATCTGCTAGTCTTTAAGGTGCCACTGGACTTCTTGTTGTTTCTGAGGTCCCACGAAGCATCAGTGGCAGACCCAGGAACAACATCTGGGAGACTGACTGCTATTCCTGTGCTTAGTCTTACACAACTTGCTGATTCTCATACATACTTTGAGAAAGCTTTGCCCTATTTAATAATTACTCTCCCTTTTTCTTTCTATATTACCCCATCACGTTCTAATTACTATTTGTTAATATATTAAAATTGAAAGTGTGAATTCTGCTTCCTCTCCAATTCAGGAATTAAGTAATGTTGAGTGTAGAGTTGTGCAGAACTTTCATAATGAAATCCAAGACTTGATGGAACTGTGTGTAAACTTCAGCAAACAAACTTCAAGATTTGTTCAGAACTGAGAGTCTGGGAATGTGAGCCAATATCAACCAAAACTAAAAACCATGGAAATGAAACTGCTGAGTTTTGCACAGGTCTAATCAGCTATCCTGCATCCCCAATGCATTCTTCCCTTTCCCCATCACTGAACCAAAACGTATAAATGTCTTTTTACACTTCTGCTGACCGGCAACGAAAAATGTTAAGTTTTCCATTAATGGAGATGGGAGGGAGTAATCTGTTAGCCTTGTAGAGCACTTCCCCAGGTCAATTAACAGTGTTTCCTCTGAACATGCTCACTGCATGACTATGTGAGTGGATACCACTTATTTATAAACGTGTGTGTGTGTGTGTGTGTGTGTGTGTGTGTGTGTGTGTGTGTGTGTGTGTGTGTGTGAGAGAGAGAGAGAGAGAGAGCGAGAGAGAGAGAGAGAGAGAGAGAGAGAGAGATGGATGGGCAAAAGAATGGAAGTTGGACTTCAGTTTCAACCTTCCTTTAACTGTTGAATGATGATGAATTACTATGGTACTAGATATTAAATTTGAGTCTTATTTTTTTGAAAGGACAATTTCTGTCTTTCACTTTATTTGGTCTTTGATTGCATTGGGTAATTAACGTATGTTTATTTTCATTTCAAGAAAATTTGCATTTAACCACATATTTCTTAGTCATCCAACACAGACCCACTTCACAAGGAAACGGGGGGATATTTTAAAGACAATCTGCACTGGAAGATAAACAAAGAGGTGAGTAAAAGGCTTCATTCATATCTACAGGTGGGCTTCATAAACAGATTGTGTTCTGCATTTTAAAATACTGCATCACACTACATTAATTCAGTTTAAGAATTTTAAAACAAAAAAGAGCAGTCAGCTTTCTCTCAAGGTTTAATGTCAATGTATGTATGAAACACTACACTTTCATATGTCAGACGCATGAAAATTAAATTAAGAATACATTAGATTAGAAAATCTCGGTCTAACTTCTCCTGGGGTAAGTGGTCTAGGATTTAACTGAGCAAAGACATCTTTGCTTTTTGAACTATTTATATGTTAACCTACATTGCTTTAAATTCTTTTTAGCAGGACAAACTAAAAGCCGATCTTCATCATGTTTGAGCAATTCTGCTTATCTTTTTCCACAGATTTTAGAACCTGGACCAAACCCTCAGAGTGCCCGTGCAGGGGAAGAAGCCACCCTAACTTCAGAGCTGCCTTCAGGGAGTACACCTGCAGAGCTTCCTGAAGCCAGGGGAGGTACCTGGAAGTGGGACTCATCTCCCCACGAGAGTGGCCATGCAGGGGAAGAGGAAGTCCTGTCCCTCCACAGTGTGGCTGTGACCAGAAGCTAGGAGCCCCCAGCTGGGGCGCTCCAGCAGCACGGAGGAGATCAGACTCACCGCCATGAACCTCCTCTGGCTGCAGGAAGCTCCATGGCTGCTGCCTTTGGAATCCAACTCTGAAGGCAGCACAGAAGTAAGGGTGGCAATTCAGCAATCCTCCTACAACAGCCTTGCAAACCCCACCCCCCAACCACGATCCCCTTTTGGGTCGGGACCCCCACAGTTACAACACCCTGAAATTTCAACGTAAACTTCTGAAAACATGAAGTTGACTAACTTTAAAACCCTCCTGCTGTGAAACTGACCAAAATGGACCCTGAATTTGGTAGGGCCCTAATTATGAGGTGTCAAACTTCGCAGGGACTCGGTGCACAAATCAGATGGCAGGAAGTAGCCAAACAGAAACTAAATGTAAAGGGCACAATATCACTATTATTGTCTAACATTAACTAGCTTTAACTAATAACATTTTAATACTATTTACCCTAAGTGTTCCCACTAAAGGCCTAAAACAGGATGAACACAAAAACATTCAGAAGAATATAAACTGTTGAAAAGGAAAGCAATTTACTTTCAGGGGAAAAAAAACAAACTGGACTTCATTTCTTTAGTGCAGGATATGGTTACTGAACTTTCCCCAAATGCCATAAGTGGCGGCACTGGAAATACACAATGTGGAAATTCCATGTTCTACCACGGATTTAGGGTCACTGCCCCAAATTTTTATTTCTAGACGTCTACAGAATTTAAGGATTTTATTTAGACTCTACATTCTCAAGGACACAGATATTGGGTTATTTTTTACTTGTCTGTGAAGTATCCTACGCAATGTTCTACAATTATATGAACAACAAAGTAGTAAACAAAATAACACATTTTAGTTTATCTCACTTATGACTGTGAATATAACCTTTGGAAGGTGAACAAATGCAGTGAGGTCTTCCAGAAGCTACTGAAAAAGAATGAAATGATACATTTGAAGAGGAGTGAGATGTGTCTCATTCATCTCAATGGGGGTGTTGATCCTTAAGCCTAAGAACAATGCTGTCATTTGGTATGTTTATGCTAAAAATGTTTAAATAGTGAAATAGTTTAACATTCTTTATCCAACAACTGTAAAATAAAATATTGCAAAAAAATCTAAAAGTATTAAGGTGGCAAGGTTTAATTACATAAATAATTACTATGTTCATAGCTAAAAAGTTGTTTTATTTGGTTCTCAAAGCTACACTGCAAAAGAGGGAAAATACAGAAAATCTAGGGGAAGGCTAAAAGGCTAGAGGGGAGAGATTAAAGTTACCAGAAAAGTAAGAAAAAAATTGTTTTTATAACATTACTTTATAAAGATATACATAATTTATTAAAGAACTTAAAGTCTTTTCTTGTGCTCTGAATTTGCTTTAAATAGAGGCCAACAAATTTTCTCAGATTTTGTAAAAATGTCTACAGCATCTGGGGGATAAAGAATTTACATTTTTTCCTTTAGATTTCCAGTGGCCATAGCTTTAATACATTAAAGGGTAAAGCTAGCAGGTTGGAGATTAAACAATCTGATTTTGAACTATTCAGAGACTACATTCCTTTAAGCTATATGTGGTACTTTCTGAAATCTGAAACTTTTACATTCAAAGCTTTGTCATACTTCTTGGGTAGTAAATGGAGTCTTAGGTAGGTAAAAATCTATCTGAAAGACAAACAAGAAATGACTAAATTACATACATTTTTATTTACTTACTTAACACCATATCTGTCTCTAAACATGATATGATCCCTATATGTTCGATTTACATCAAGATCGATTTGCCTGATATCTGGTGAAGACCCTCGTGCTCGATGTTTTAATTTCTAGGAAAAATGGCAATAAAGAAATGAAATTAGGCAAAACTCTGTGGACATTTAAAATAGGAAGAAAAACTGCTTAAGGCCACAGAATTTATTGGTGGACAAAAACATTTGTAATCTGTGAACTTACAATGCTTATTATAGAAAATGATGGGGAAGCAAAGAGAAGGAACGCAGGAGTTGGGGGTGGAGACACACATGGGCATAATTGGGGGGGCACTGCCCCCCAACAGAGACAAGGCATGGGCAGGCACGCAGGGTCACATGCCACTACCCCCCACCCCCACCATTTCTGTGAGCGCAGAGCTGCCCGGCTGAAGGAAGTTGGTGTTCAAACGCTGTCTCCTGGATCCTAGTGCTGGTTGTGCTCCCCTTCTGTGTGCTTGGAGCCATTCTATTTTCTGTATAAACAGTGAGTGTCCATGATGGGACAGGGCAAGGGGGGCGGATGTGGGAGGGAGGGGAGAGGGATGGGGCAGTGGGGAGAGGAAGGAGGGGTGGGACAGGGGGCAGTGGAGAAGGGGGACGGGATGGGATGGGATGGAGCAGCAAAGGGGATAGGGGAATTGCGGGGGATGTGGCATCCCCTCAGCCGCAGAAGCAGCTGGGGCTCTCCCATTAGGCAGGCCTATTGAACTCCCACTCCCCAGGAGCACTCCAACAAGTACGCTGCACCCAGACCCCATCCCACCAAGCCCCACTCCCCCAGCACCTGGACTCCCCTGCTGAGCCCCAACCATCTTCACCTGGACCCCCCTGCAGTCTCATTGCCCCTGCGCCCAGAACCCCCCTTCCCCCGTGAGCCCCTGTGCATCCAGACACCGCTCCCCACCCCGGATCACCACTGAGCTGCCCACACCCAGACTGCTCCACACAGAACCCTCTCACCACACACTTGGATCCCCCCCACACTAAGCCCCTCTACACTTGGATGCTGCTGAGCTGAGCCTGCCTGCCTACACCTGGTGCAGAGAGGCAGGGCCCTGGGGTGTTTCTGAAGCAGGCCCAGCCCCTGAGCTGTGTCAGGGTCGGGTGCAGCCTCACCACCGAGTCCCTGTCCCGCGGAGGTGGAGAGGTGGCTGCAGAGTGATCTCCCAACTCCATGCAGCCAGTGGCCTGTGCTCCCCACTGCCATGCTGGAGTCTCCACAATTATTTATTGACAAATAAAATTTGCAGAATTTTTATTTTTTGGCACAGAATTTTTAATTTTTTGGTGCAGAACTCCCTCCGGAGTATAGTTTTCAGTTTCCCAACTTTGCACATAGCTGGCACCTTTCCAAATTGGATGATGACTTTTTTCATGATTATTACGAGAGGTCTTGATAAAATCCTACCAAGGCAGAAAAGGATAAGTGAAGACTGCTATGACAGCATTAGCTTACAGGTTTCATTGTTTTACTTACTGGTCTGGCCCTTTGGCAATATCTAAGTTCGAGATTGGGTTTCTTTGTTTGTTTTGTATTTCACTTCTCCGTATGTTGTTTGGGTTGAATTGTATAATCACTTTACAAGTTCCCAATACAATTTTAAATTTAAGATATATTGTAGGATCGGAGGTGGATAGACCATGCTTCTGTGTCTACCCCGTTTTGGGGGTTAGACTGACAATCATAACCAAAGAACTCCAAATATGTCCTCACTTCCACACTAGAAAAAGGATCTTCTCCTATATCTTATATGTATTTGTCACAGAATAGGTCTCCTCCTTGTTTGGCATTTTCCCTAATATTTTCATCTTTGTCCTCCAAATGCCTGATACACCACAGTAACTGAACCTGTACTATATATATGATAGTCTACCAAAAAGCTATTCTTATGTCTAGGCATACTTTCTATGTAGATAGTTCCCCCATCACAAATTTCTGTGACTAGCTTGTAAATTCTTTTAGATTTATAAAAGGCATATTCATTCTTGTGTGAATTCAGCAGAACCTCACTTATCCATATTTTATGTAAAAGTACTACCTCCATTTCTCAGCAAAGATTTAGCAACAGATAGCTGAAATGGGTCGCAAAAGCCGAAGACTTAAAATATGTTTACACAAAAAACCCTACAGAAATGTGCTTTACGCTATTAGAACATTGGCTAAGACATTATGAAATATTATAATAAACTAAAATACAGTTGTCAAAATAAATCAATAAAGCACATTTCATGACATCTAGCTTTGTTTATTTTTATTGTGTTTGTTCTCTTAAGTTCTCAAAATTCAGTAAATTGCAATATTCTCCCCAATAATTACTGCAAACTAACAAGGTTCTGTTTTATAAACATTTGCAGAGTACTTCACATCTTCAAAGTGCTTTACAAACATTCAATTAATTCATCTTGGTTATTCTCAAAGCTTGATTTTAATGGTTTTCCCTCTGACCAAACATTCAAATACATAAAAAGAAAAGGAGTACTTGTGGCACCTTAGAGACTAACCAATTTATCTGAGCATAAGCTTTCATGAGCTACAGCTCACTTCATCGGATGCATACTGTGGAAAGTATAGAAGATATTTTTATATACACAAAGCATGAAAAAATGGGTGTTTACCACTACAAAAGGTTTTCTCTCCCCCCACCCCACTCTCCTGCTGGTAACAGCTTATCTAAAGTGATCACTCTCCTTACAATGTGTATGATAATCAAGGTGGGCCATTTCCAGCACAAATCCAGGGTTTAACATGAACGTCTGGGGGGGGGGGGGGGGGGGGGGGGGGTAGGAAAAAACAAGGGGAAATAGGTTACCTTGCATAATGACTTAGCCACTCCCAGTCTCTATTCAAGCCTAAGTTAATTGTATCCAATTGGCAAATGAATTCCAATTCAATTCCAGTCTCTCGCTGGAGTCTGGTTTTGAAGTTTTTTTGTTGTAATATCGCAACTTTCATGTCTGTAATCGCGTGACCAGAGAGATTGAAGTGTTCTCCGACTGGTTTATGAATGTTATAATTCTTGACATCTGATTTGTGTCCATTTATTCTTTTATGTAGAGACTGTCCAGTTTGACCAATGTACATGGCAGAGGGGCATTCCTGGCACATGATGGCCAAATGGCCACCCATTTTTTCATGCTTTGTGTGTATAAAAAGATCTTCTATACTTTCCACAGTATGGATCCGATAAAGTGAGCTGTAGCTCACGAAAGCTTAGGCTCAAATAAATTGGTCAGTCTCTAAGGTGCCACAAGTACTCCTTTTCTTTTTGCGAATACAGACTAACACGGCTGTTACTCTGATTCAAATACATGAAACTCCTCTGGAGTCAAACAACCCAGTTATTGCTTTATTTTTAAAACTTACTGAACATTTTTATTTACCACCATACTTTCTTTTTAAAGAAATCTGCCTCCAGCTCCAAGACAACAGTGGGAACCACTGCCAAAGTTTCACAAGATGAGGGCAGGATCATGAGATATAGTGCTTCAAGCTTACTTTCTGGCTAGTGATTAGTATGGTCTTTCACCCATGACTGCCTCCCTCTGCAAAATGACAGGTTTCAGAGTAGCAGCCATGTTAGTCTATATTTGCAAAAAGAAAAGCAGTATTTGTAGCACCTTAGAGACTAACAAATTTATCTGAACATAAGCTTTCGTGAGCTACAGCTCACTTCATCGGATGCATCCAGTGGAAAATACAGTGGGGAGATTTATATACATAGAGAACATGAAACAATGGGTGTTACCATACACACTGTAACCAGAGTGATCATTTGAGGTGAGCTATTACCAGCAGGAGAGCGGGGCTGGGGGAACCTTTTGTAGTGATAATCAAGGTGGGCCATTTCCAGCAGTTCACAAGAATGTCTGAGGAACCGGGGGTGGGGGGTTATGATAAACATGGGGAAATAGTTTTACTTTGTGTAATGACCCATCCACTCCCAGTCTCTATTCAAGCCTAAGTTAATTGTATCCAGTTTGCAAATTAATTCCAATTCAGCAGTCTATCTGCTACCCAAGATCCATAAACCTGGAAATCCTGGACGCCCCATCATCTCAGGCATTGGCACCCTGACAGCAGAACTGTCTGGCTATGTAGACTCCCTCTTCAGGCCCTACACTCCCAGCACTCCCAGCTATCTTTGAGACACCACTGACTTCCTGAGGAAACTACAATCCATCAGTGATCTTCCTGAAAACACAATCGTGGCCACTATGGATGTAGAAGCCCTCTACACCAACATTCCACACAAAGATGGACTACAAGCCGTTAGGAACAGTATCCCCGATAATGTCACGGCAAACCTGGTGGCTGAACTTCGTGACTTTGTCCTCAACCATAACTATTTCATATTTGGGGACAATGTATATCTTCAGATCAGCGGCACTGCTATGGGTACCCGCATGGCCCCACAGTATGCCAACACTTTTATGGCTGACTTAGAACAACCCTTCCTCAGCTCTCGTCCCCTAATGCCCCTACTCTACTTGCTCTACATTGATGACATCATCATCATCTGGATCCATGGAAAAGAAGCCTTTGAGGAATTCCACCATGATTTCAACAATTTCCACCCCACCATCAACCTCAGCCTGGACCAATGCACACAAGAGATCCACCTCCTGGACACTACGGTGCTAATAAGCGATGGTCACATAAACACCACCCTATACCAGAAACCTACTGACCGCTATTCCTACCTACATGCCTCCAGCTTTCATCCAGACCACACCACATGATCCCTTGTCTACAGCCAAGCTCTACGATACAACCACATTTGCTCCAACCCCTCAGACAGAGACAAACACCTGCAAGATCTCTATCAAGCATTCTTACAACTACAATACCCACCTGCTGAAGTGAAGAAACAGTTTGACAGAGCCAGAAGAATACCCAGAAGTCACCTACCACAGGACAGGCCCAACAAAGAAAATAACAGAACGCCACGAGCCATCACCTTTAGCCCCCAACTAAAACCCCTCCAGCGCATCATAAAGGATCTACAACCTATCCTGAAGGACGCCCCATCACTCTCACAGATCTTGGGAGACAGGCCAGTCCTTGCTTACAGACAGCTCCCCAACCTGAAGCAAATACTCACCAGCAACCACACACCACACAACAGAACCACTAACCCAGGAACCTATCCTTGCAACAAAACCCGTTGCCAACTGTGTCCACATATCTATTCATGGGACACCATCATAGGGCCTAATCACATCAGCCGCACTATCAGAGGCTCGTTCACCTGCACATCTACCAATGTTATATATGCCATCATGTGCCAGCAATGCCCCTCTGCCATGTACGTTGGTCAAACTGGACAGTTTCGACGTAAAAGAATAAATGGACACAAATCAGACGTCAAGAATTATAACATTCAAAAACCAGTTGGAGAACACTTCAATCTCTCTGGTCACTTGATTACAGACCTAAAAGTGGCAATACTTCAACAAAAAAAACTTCAAAAACAGACTCCAACGAGAGACTGCTGAATTGGAATTAATTTGCAAACTGGATACAATTAACTTAGGCTTGAATAAAGACTGGGAGTGGATGTGTCATCACACAAAGTAAAACTATTTCCCCACGTTTACCCCCCCTCAGACGTTCTTGTTAACTGCTGGAAATGGCCCACCTTGATTATCACTACAAAAGGTCTCCCCCCCACCCCCCAGTAATAGCTCACCTCAAGTGATCACTCTGGTTACAGTGTATATGGTAACACCCATTGTTTCATGTTCTCTATGTATATAAATCTCCCCACTGTATTTTCCACTGAATGCATCCGATGAAGTGAGCTGTAGCTCACGAAAGCTTATGCTCAAATAAATTTGTTAGTCTCTAAGGTGCCACAAGTACTCCTTTCCTTCTGCAAAGCAGAAATCAAACTTACAGGGTTTCAGGGTTTTTTTTAGGGCTTGTCCGCACATGAAAATTAATCCAGAATAAAGCAGTGGGTGAATTTCAAGTGGATGAACTGTATTCCTTATTGTTTGTATGTTCTTATTTCAAATTAACTTAATAAATTTCCAAAGTGGATTAAGCTAATTCAGAATAAGGACTCATTCTGGAGTTAGTGTGCACATGTGGGTAAAAGTTCACTCCCACAAAGTTGTGTTGGTTCTGCAGGGCTAATAAGAGTAAAAAACAAAAAACAGTACAAGGAGAAAAAACTCACACACAAAGCCTTCCCTCTCCCCGCCCCCCATTACTTTTTTCACTAAATTAAACAGATAGGGCTTTGGGGGCAAGGGGAGATTCTGCTGAGTAAAATTATGCTACTTTTATAGTCATTTTTCTGAGTAGAACTGCACTTTATTTATTTGATTGATGAGGGAGGGAATCGGAAGAATTACATAAATTACAAAACCAAAAAGTAAGTGGGTCAAATGCTGAGCCCCCATGGGTCTCTCTTTGGCTACAGAGTTGAAAATACAGTTAAATACAATTTCTACTCCTTTTGCTACATTGCATAAAATAAAAGCTCAATATTTCCCAGCATCTAAGAGTTTGTGATTGGTAATTCTAAGGGGAAATTTTGCAAACTCACATTATAAAAGTCTTTCATTTCTTCTTTCATTTTAGGGACATCAAGTAGTAAACACCAGACTTCGCCTCTCAGCTGCAGTGGGATTCCTTTATAAATTCTCCTATGGAACTGTAAAAAGAAAAAAAATAAACTGAATGCAGAACAAGCCAGAAAACCTTGAGCTGAGTGAGGGCCTTCCCTGCATCAAGCATTATCATCAAAAGAAGAAGGTCATAATATTATCAATCAGCCCTGAAGTAGTACTGGAAGTAGTTTGGCAGGTTCAGCGTGTCTAATAAATACTGGTAACTGGGATCCCTGTTGGCAGCCTTAGCAGGGACGCCAAGGACGAGACATGGAGACTGAACTATCCTCTCATTCCTGGAAGAGGCTCTTCCAGGTCAGGACGTGCACAATGGCAGGACTAGTTGGAGAAACTTGCATTGCTGCTGCCTGTGCTATACTTATTCCACGAGTAGAGACCTGAAGCGTTGTCAGTCTGGCACTGTACATAAGCACTAAGCTCATAAACAAAATCAGTTCCCAAGTAGTCCACATGTAACTCGCTATTATTATGCAGGGTGAATTAAGAAGTTAAAGTTTCTGAGAGGGGGAAAAAAGATAATCCAGTAGTATACTAAAACTCTGAAAAATTAGTAACACTCAAAACATGTGGCACTATCCTTTTTGAAAATGTCTTGTGGGACTGTAACACTGAGGATATGTCTACACAACAATCAGGAGGTGTGAGCGCAGCTCATGTGTCATACCCAAAACAACTCTGATTTAGCTCAAAACATAGCCACAGCAACATGGGTGGTAGCATGGCTAGCCACTTGAGTATGTACCCAGCATCGTGGGCAGAGCTGTACATAGGAGCCTAGCCATCCCACTAACCCTGCTGCCATGGCTACACTGCTATTGATACTCAAGTCAGCTTTGATCTCTAGCTAGCTCGGGTACGCCTACAGAAATGGCACTCAAACCTCCTGATTGTAGTGTAGACTTACCCTGAATTAAAGTGCATGCAAGTATAAGACCATCACAAATACAGGAAATATTACATATCAAACTAACAGATTTCAGGTCAGATATTCTGGTAACTGTCACATTTGGAGAGATCTGATCAGAGTCAAGTAACCAGACTTTTTTCTGCTTAGCTGTGCATTATGACTTACAAATTATACAAAAATGCATTCTTAAAGGATTTAATGCTTTTGGCTGCAGTGACAAATACTGTATGGTAGATAGTCATGATGTAACAGTATTGCCCGATTCAATGCCAATTCATGTTGTGAAAGCTAGTTTTAATTATGCAATACAAATTAATTTCCCCATAGATATGTTGTTGCACTAAGACACATACAGAAAGGATGAGAAATGGGGGAGAAAGGCACCACTCAGTCCTTGTACATCTCCTTCCAATTACACAGCCCATATACCAGCACGTAAAAGCAATGACCATGTTTTTCCATTCTTTTTGGAAGTCCTGCCTCTAAAACATTCTACTGTACTTGGGCTACAGGGAACACCACCAAAATTGTCAAACACTGGGAAAGTCCTGCATGAACCAAAAGTAAAGGTTAGATCAGTGAGGACTCATCCAACCCTCCATTGGCCACAGGATTTGTGGCCCAATGTGGAACCCTGCGAGGGAAGGAAATGAGATAAAGAACAGAAATGGATGATACTCTGGAGCATTCTTCCCACTTACAAAACAAGTTGAATATCTGCATCAATCATTCCTGGAAACAATGCTTTTAAATGATGGTATTTCTTTGAATGCCACCTACAAAATAGTATCCTTTTGGAGATATGGTTAAGCAAGCACATGCACCTCACCCACAGCAGGTCTCAATAGCTCTGAGGTAAGCAGAAATCCATCTGACCTTAACATAGCTAGTTTGGTTAGCCGTAGAAATATCACTAAAATAGCAAACAATAGGCCAGTATTAAATCAAATAGTTCTGATGCTCCTATATCCAGTGCAATACATTTCTCATTCCCCTATGGACCAAGCAGCATGTTACAGTGTTAATATACTTCAAGATATAAACCTGACCAATATGTGACTAACATAAAAATATCTTTGAATTTATATATTTTGAGGTTTTTTTTAATAAATACACACACCCACATACCCAAAGAGGAATATGTAGGCTATTGCAAATTTTAAAAAGTATATTTGGACAAATGGACTGGAGATTAAGAATGAATTGTTTCTATTTACTTTTCCATTTGCAGCATCTTATGTTGTACCCACCATTGTAGTACTTGTACACTAAAGATTTTGCTATTATATCACAGAAAATCTAGACTGACTCTTACTGTGTACTGCATTTCTTCTCACCCATTATCCTAGTATATCATAACTGAAAGCATGAGACAGTACACAATATCAGCATAATTAAAAAACATAGATCTTTCTTCTGAAATTTCATAACTGGTTTTGTAGTCATTTCATGCGGATAAAAAACTGACTATAAACGAAACGAGAGGTAATTCAATAATAGATCTATGGGATTGTTTTTTAATTTAACATGCTTTGAAAGTCACAGTAGATCAAGTGACAAATTACTGCATACATAAAACATCTGTATGAATTATGATTGTAATCTAGGCAGCAATTTAAAAACAACTCTCCCACCCCAAAGAGAGAGAATCTTAGTCTTACTTTCATTTCATTTTTAACTCAAGTTTCCAGAGGTGAAAGGCTAGTAAACAAGCCACTGGGGTAAACTTTAGGCTATTTGGGCAACAGAAATCCCCATTTTAAAGATACATTTTCAAGTAGTTCAGATCTAAGCTTTAGGTTTAGGAAGGTACTAGTGACACTAGGCGATTATTTAAATTCTTAAAATTCTTTCATTTTTAATAATCCAAGGACCAGAGGCCCATTCAAAAGTACAATGTGGAAAGCTAAAAAGCATGAAGAGTAGTGGCCAACTTAGAGCTTCTCAGAGATAGGGAAATTTATCACTCAATTGTCATCTCTACTATACAAGGCAGATGTACACAATCCTTCACCATTGCAAAAAGTATATGCACATCAAGCAGAAAGATTGCGATCCTCAAAAAGCTTGCTGTCTAAAGGCACAATGAGACACACTGGGGTTGTGTATAGATTTTAGCATATACATTTTGCTGCTATTATTCCATAACCTAAATTTCTACATTATTTTGTCAGTTTCATGCACGTTAAAAAAGGCCAGCAAATGCTTGGGTGAGAATTTTCATTTAAAAATTTTGGGTGAAATGTACTGCTTGTAAAAGGAATTGGACTGCCCATTTTTGGAGGCTGCAATCCTCTGTTTATCCACAGAACAGACATGGTGACAGCAGTATTGTAAGGCCTTGTCCGCATTAGAAAGTTTTGCTGCTTTAACTATACTGGTATAAAGCACCTTTATCTCAGCTGACTTAACTGCATCCACACTAGGGCTTTTACCAGTTTAACTATTTCAGTAAACAATCAGACCCCTAGCTTGTAAAACTTAAGTGTAGACCAGGCTTTAGTCACCAAAGTCCCACCAGATGGGTTGCCACCCATCCAGTTTTCAGCTGGACAGTCCAGGTTTCAGCTTGTGTGTCCGGGTGCCATTTGACAAACGCTGATGTCCCCCCGCCCCCTTTTTTTTTAAATCTGTGGAAACTGCTTGCTGCCAATTTGAATTTAACCCGCTGAGAGAACGTTCACCACCCTCATAAGAAGGGGGACAGAGCCTAGCCAATCATAGCCCGGTGCCCTGCCCATCCAGCCAATCACAGCACACAGCTCTCCCTGCCCTGCCCACTCCCAACTGGGGAAAGTTCAGAAAGTTTCTCAGCCTGGAGTTTGGCAGTGTGTGGGAACTGGCAGGTGTGCAACAAATGGGGTGGGGAGACGTGCTCCCCTCCTCTCCTCTCTCGGGTCGGCACGCTGCAAATGGGAAGCACCTTTTTCCTCTTCCTTCCACACACTCACTCTGTGTGCAAGTGGGTAGGACCTTCTTCTCTCTTAGGTACTAGTGGAAATAAGGGTAGTCTCTCTGCCAATCTGGGCATCTGTATAAATGTAGGGGGGAGTCCTCCCTTTCACCCCAGCTGTACATGCAAAAGGGGGAGTTCCCTTCCTCTGCTCTCCAGAATGGGTGTGCTAATGAAGCAAATCTCCCACTGTGTGTGTGTATGAAAATGGAGAAGTTCAAACAAGTGTCTGTAAAGGATGTGTGGGCAGATGTACCTCAGAGGTAGCAACCCTACCGGGGGAGAGGAGCAAGTGATGGGGGCGGGGCTTCAGGGGAAACTCATGAAGAAGGTGTGGGGCCCTGGGGAAGAGGCTGGTCAGGTTACCAGCCATTAGAAAGGTGGCAACCTCCATTGCCCAGTCTGTCTCAGCCTTCATCTGCAGGGATAACTACCCATAAGTGAGAAGGTGATTAATTCTTCAGGGCCCATTTTTGGACACCAATTGTGGTACTTTTTGTTTGGAACTTTGGAATGATGCAGCTCTTTTCCAAATATCCATCCAACAGCCATCAGATAGTAATGACTTTCAGTAGCTATCAAACTAGGCTGGAATTGATCTAGTAATCAGTAAGTTAAAGGTCCTATCCTATTACCAGTCCCCTATATCATGCCATTTTCCTAATCAGGTGATAATTATTGCAGTACAGGTGTACTTTAGTAACTAGCATTTTTGCCATTTCGTAACAATGTTGTTGCTTGTTTCTTCATCCATTTCCATCAATTATTCTCTTAATCAACAACCTATACATTGGAGAAAAATTTACTAACAGATCTATATTCTAAATAAACACATAGGGTTGGGAAAAGGAGGAGTGGGGAAAGGTCAGCAGGATACTGAGCATCTGCACTTAATGGACACTCCATAATCTATACTTGAGATACAAACTTCTTGCTGAAATAAAAACGAAACTGAATCATCATATGGAATAACAGCCAAAGGCCTGAGCACTGCATTATTAAACAAAATATCCTTTGAAAATGAGTGACACTAAGGAAGGAGAGAGATTTGTTTTCAGGGTCTCAACAGAGTGGGCAACTCTACTACGCTATGTGCCCACTCGGGCTGAAACAACCAGCAACTAGGACAACTCTTTGAAATCCTGACTTGAAGGTTGATGATAAAAGGGCTGACAGAACTTCTGTGAAAGCGAAGTTGGAAGAACAGTCAGCACAAATAACTTGAACAAACAAGTGAAAGGTTCACAAAGCAGAACATCGTCCATTGAAAAAATATTAGGACCCAACAGGGCTATTCAAAGCTACAGGAAAATATTGATGTGAGCAAACATTTGTAAATGATTTGATCAGAAGTTTTGCAGTACTGGAGAGGCATGTAGACAACCTGCAGAATAATGCCACACCTTATTTTGTCTTCCCTGCAGGCCCTACAGACTCAGATCCAGTGACTTCGCTCTCAGAACTATTGCTGAATTTAAACAGAGGCAGATCCTGTCATTATTGAGAGATGTTGCAAGATTCTGACTAGAAACACAACAGAACACTAGATTAAGGACTCCCATTGTCTGACAGGTTTCAGAGACAGAAAGAAGCTCAAAAGCTGCCAGAAACAAGATTGATATCTCCTTTGAAGGAAGAAAATCTTTCATGACATAGGCTCAATTACACAGGCAATAAGAAGGGAAAGGAATGTGAAAGATTTTTTTTTTTTTAAATAGGAGGGAAGAGACAGAGCCGTACCATATTCAGCAAAACCAGGAGCTATACACAACAGAAAACCTCTCCTTTATGATAAGTCTTCAGCTACTACACTGTTAAAGAACAGTCAAATGAAAAAGCAAATGGAATATTAGCATATTTAAGTCTATCACCATTAAGTTGTACATTGCTATTACCCTATATAGCAAATATACGGTTATATACCTGTGTTGGAAATAGCTATTTTTGTATATTATCATATGACTTGCATGATCATAAACAGATTTTGTATTCTCTCTAGATTCAAAAATAAAACAAAATACACACACTAGAACTATTACAGTCCTCCAGAAATGGAGGAATTTTCATTAACCAAACTATAACAATATCTGATTTAAAAGAAATTATAGTGCTACATTTACATATTTGTTTTTCTTGTTAGAGATGTTATTATATATTTCAGTTAACTGTTACTGTCTGAAAATATTTCTCCATAACAGCACAGCATTATGAAATTGGAACAGTGCCCTTAGCATTAAACATGATGAAAAAATTATGCAAGTATTACGTATAAAAATGTAATCATTTTTTTTTTTAAATGCAAGCTTCTACATCTGGCACACTCTGGGGCTGAACCTCAGCTCGGGTAAATTGTCATAGCACTATTGATATAACTGAACTCAGATTTCAATGGAGCTATGACAATTTACACTAGCTGAGAATATGCCCCCCTCACTTTAAGAGAGAGGGAGAGAGAGAAAGTGGCTGTAGAATAGAATCCTTAAGTAGCTCTTTCCAACTCTGAAGTGAAAACACATGGCATGAATTAAAATGGAAAAGAAAAGTTTAAATACGAACTCATTTTGATTTTGCAAGATGAGTATCTGTGATGATTTGGGGGATCTGTTTGTACAACTTAGGAATTCTGGTTGACATTATGAAGTTGTTCTTCTGAAACTGCTGTATCATGGAAAGCCCCTATGTATGCGTCTCCACCACTGCAGACAGGACCTGCAGCAGGTACACAAGACTGAGTACAACGGGGAGGACTTAACTTTAATAACTGTGTTTTGACTACACAATAGTTATGCTAAGGAGACTGCTGGAGTGGGAAACCAGCTCAGCCAAATTGATCTGCAGGGGGGCTGGGAGTTTGGAGAGTGGAAATTTCCCAAGTAGCACAAAGCTACAGACTAAAAGAAGGAGAATATAAAAGGATTCACAAGGCGAAGACTCAAAAGGAGAGACATAGGACGTCTGAGCAGGAGAGGGGAAGGGGACTGACAGGCCATAGTCAGAGAGGAAGAGCTGTAGGGGAGAAGGCTCCATACTTCTGCACACAAACAATGCATTGCAACAGAAAAAAAATGGATGACCTCAAAGGACTCTGACCCCAGCCCAAAGAATGGTCTGTATTAGTGAGGAAACTGAGGCAAGGAAATGCATGTAGGGTTCATTATATCTTTATAGGTCTGTATTTCTTGTGTGATAAGTAAAGAGCAATACTGTATTTGAATTCTGTGCAAAGTTCTATGGGTTATGTGCTATACCTTATCACATGCCCCATGAGAAAGTTAACAGTAACCTAAAAGACTCATACTCTCTCCCAGAACTCCATCAAAGGCATGTTTGATCTACAGGGGAATTCTGAGAGCTCTGCACTGCTTTCAGGGACTATGCAGTGAGCCACAAGGTCTAAATTCTCAGGACAGGGTGCTCAATTGGGGATCTATGCACCCTGAGCTGCTGCCAAGACTGGGCTCTATTCAGACTCCAGAGCCTTAAAACATGAGCATCTGGATCTCCTCACAGCAATCGTGTAAGTGGCCACAAGGTGGGTGCTCAACAAGATCTGTTACAACAGCCAATTAGTCAATCTACCTGACTGTAAAATGCACACTATCTAATGAGACTTGCACACACACCCCAAAAATGTTCCCACATACTCTGTGGGCTACTGTGAAAATATCTCTGAAAAATAAAAAAACAAGACACTTCTCAAACCATGTTGCAAGAGCAAGCTCACAAATCTAATTGGCTCAGGAAGGGAAATGAGGCAGCTATCAGAAAATCTAGTTGTTAAGAGTGAGAATCGTCATTTGGGCACCCAGGAGGCTGAGGGAGGCCACCAGCTGAAAAAGAATCAATCATGGCAAGGATAAGAATCAAATCCTGAGGTCCTAAAGGAATGTATTGCTATAATGGAGCTTTCACTAGTTATTTCATCTTTCATGGGTTTTGTAACAATAACAGGAGAGTGCAAGCATAAGAGCTCTGCACTATCTTATTCTGAAATCTCAGAGAGGGGAAAGTGATACTTTATTCAGGCTTTGAAGACTGAACATAAAGCAAGTGGAGATTTGACTATCACATCCTCTATGAATTCTAAAATAAACTTAGTTACCTTTTCTTGGCAGATTCTCCTTCCCCTCCCCAACCTCCTCTCTCTGTGGATAGCTTCTCAACTAAAGCTAAAGGCAGACCGTGAAAGGCAGACATATAGTGTTGTCAATATTCGAATGGGAAGATAGTAAGTGGAATTTTATTTTATCTTTCCTGAAAATTGTGATCACATTAAGTCGGGAAAGCTTTAATATGAGTAGTGACTGATGGCTTGATGTACCTTGGCTTGTTACTGTAGAATACAATTAGGAAGTAAAAGCATAAACTAGGAGAACTGGTGTCAAGAACATAGAAATTGAGGAACTTTGCCATTCAATAGACATCTTCTACATAAGAAGCTGCTCCTGGAAAAGAGTAGTATTTTATTTGGACAAGCAACAGACATGCAAAAGGCAAAAGGGTAGTTTATGCAGCTTCAGGAGACCATTACAGTGTCTGAAAGTGCAACCTGTTCTTGAAGAGGTTTCTGAATAATTATTATTTTGGAACCAATGGGCTTCATTTTGAGATACAGCTATTGAGTTACCTTTAAAATGGTTTCTATTAAGGCACTTTTGATTACCTTTAGGTCACCAGTTCAAATCTGACCAAGACTTGACATCTTAACCTTCAGATGGCTGTTTGGTCTCAGTCCAGTTACTAGTGGTCAGATGTTCATAATCCATTCAAACTAGCACCTTTGTAAGCTGTATCAGCAGAGAAGTTAAGGACTGAATGAACTACCTTCCTCACTCCTACCTCTGCAACACAGGTTAGGAATATGGGCAGCACAGTGAGATAAAACATGACTAAAGAAGAAATTCAGTGTCCAGGACTTTGTCTTACATCTTTCATAACCTCTAAAATATTTCCTAAATCTGAAGAGGCAGATCTAGTTTTGCCTAAAAATTATTTCTTTTTCTCTGTCTCACACACGAATGCTTTCCCATTAACGCCAACTGAAAAATTAAGAAGGAAAGAATTAAGGAAGCAGTAGATAAGCAGCTTTACAAAAGAGAGGATTAAAGAAAACTGTATTTTGCAATTATGAATAAAAAAGTTTTAGAGGAATATAATCAAATAAATTCACTCTCATACACAGATACGACGTTTCTTGAAGGCAAAACCTTCTCAGTAATATATTATGAAAGGTCATTACAGAAGTCCTGCCCAACTACTTACACTAGTTGTTCTCGTGGTTGTTCTATCCTTAGGGCCTATTCCTCCTCTCTTTTTTCTGCATTCCTGGAATATCTCATTACTGCATTTTCCAAAACGGATTCACAACTACAATTATAGTCCACAACTCTGCAATAATATGGTGCTATTCTCTTTACGGTGCTTTATTAATATACTGATTTCAGGAGCAGTCCTCCCCCAAACTGCAGAGATGTCAGGTGGAATGGGACGCTCTAAGATAATGTCTGTAAGTTTTCTTTAGGTACAAGCTGCTTCTCTGGCTTTTAGACACACAAAGAGAAGACAGAAAGAGAAAGACAGGAGTTACTCCAGCAACTGTGGCACTGTTCTTTGCTGCCTTAAGAATGGCAGGGTTGAGGAGCTACCACATTCAGTGCCTGTCCCCCACTCACAATTGAAGCACTAGCCACACACACATCCTCTTTATTAGAGCTTTTACTGAGAAGCAGCAACAGCTCTCTAATAAATAGTAAATAATAAACAATACTTTAATCTTACCATCTTTGGCATATTTTGGGAAGCTGGAAGTCTACTCAGTTTGTGTTCTGGATCATTCATGTTGTGTGTATGGGGAGAGGGTGGGAGAAGTACTCAATTCTTGTTTTAAGAGTCTCTGTGTGCTCAGTAGTGTTCAGATGATCAGGGTGGACAATGAGTTCCTAGCCTTTGGCAAATAAAGCCCCTTGCTGAATAAAGCTCTATTATCCCTGCCATTATTTATAGTGCTTTATTCAATTAGTTGCCTTTAACGAGGTACTCCCCATTCTATTGGGAACAGTAAATGTCCATCTTAATGGCATGCACAAGTGGCCATTGTTTCAATCATACCCACTTTATATTTGCAATATGACACTTCAGATAGCATCACCCATCACACCTGAGGTACAAATTTACTCAGTACAAGTACCGTCTCTATTGTCTTATTGGAAATTAGGAAGTGAGTGTTATTTAAAAAGTTAATTTCTGCCCACAAAATGCTGCTCAAGATGTATTATCCACAATCAGTACTAATCCTGATCCAGCTACATTTACACTGACGATAAAAAAAGAAGAGGGGGACACAGACAAAAACATAATCATCAGCCAATCTCTTGCACTTAGTCTCCAAAGTAACAATTAACTTTATTCAAAACTCAAAAATTGAGTTTCATACTTGAAAAAATTCCTCACTCATTTTTGTTACTAGTAACACTTTAGGTTAACTTTTTTCTTTCAATGTAATTTATTAATGTGCTCTGTATTATTTTAGATACATATAAAATTAATATGTTACAAATAATTCACATAAAACCAAACACACCACACACACACACCCCACTCATCTGAGCAGGAGTGCTACTTGTGCGCCCCAGGCACCGGAATCGCGCACACATACATCTATCTCAAATGAAACTCAGGAAATAAAGGGGCCCTGTGGATTTTTAAAGGGACACTATCAGCCTGAAACATTATCAGTTTTAAAACAAACATGCACATGAGTTAAAAATGGTTTCAGCTGCAACAGAGTCCAATTATGGTTTTACAATCACATTTTCCTATTTTTAAAACTGTTGTATGCAAGACCCACAAATGACAGAAGAACGTCTATAGCAGAACAAAAAGAAAAGAAGGACTTGTGGCACCTTAGAGAATAATAAATTTATTTGAGAATAAGCTTTCGTGGGCTACACTGAGCTGTAGCTCACGAAAGCTTATGCTCAAATAAATTTGTTAGTCTCTAAGGTGCCACAAGTCCTCCTTTTCTTTTTGCGGATACAGACTAAGACGGCTGCTACTCTGAAACCTGTCATATAGCAGAACAGTGAAGCTAACTGTGCATGAAGGTCGGTCAAATGCCCAAAGGGTGCGTCTTCACAATCCAGTAAACTCGAGTTTTATAACTCAAGTGTTACCTCTAACGCCACTTCAGTCCACACACAAAAATCTCTAGCTCAAGTTAAGTGGTGCTTAAAGCTGGAGCTAGCTGACCCATGAGGCGGGGCAGTTTGCAAAGAAGACAAGCCCAAAGTAGAACTGGAATATAGTGAGAAATACTCTTATCTAATCTTAGGTAACAGCAGGTAAAAACTGCAGACTGAAAGGACAGAAAAGGTGTGGCGCACGGACATGAAATTGAGAGCTGCCCTGACGGTGGAGAAGCAAGTGGCTATTGCAATCTGGCAACTTCAGACAGCTACCGATTGGTTGCTAACCAGTTTGGAGTGGGGAAGTCAACCGTTGGAACTCTATTGATGCAAGTTTGCAGGGCCATTAATCGCATCTTGCTCAGAAGAACCGTGACTCTGGGTAACATGCATGACATTGTGGATGGCTTTGCACAAATGGCTTTCCCTAACTGCGGAGGGGCAATAGATGGGACACACATTCCAATTCTGGCACCAGCCCACCTTCCCTCCGAGTATGTTAATTGGAAGGGGTATTTCTTTATGCTTCTCCAGGCGCTTGTGGATCACCATGGGCATTTCATTGACATTAACGCAGGCTGGCCCGGAAAGGTACATGACGCATGCATCTTTCGGAACACTGGCCTGTTCAGGAAGCTGCAAGCCGGGACTTTCTTCCCAGACCAGAAGATCACTATAGGGGAAGTCGAAATGCCCATTGTGATCCTTGGGAGACCCCGCTTACCCTTTAATGCTGTGGCTCATGAAACCCTACACAGGGAGCCTTGACAGCAGCAAGGAGAAGTTCAATAACAGACTGAGTCGATGCAGAATGACTGTGGAGTGTGCTTTTGGCTGTTTCAAGGGCCCTGGCACTGTCTGTATGGGAAACTGGACCTGGACGATGACAATATCCCCATGGTTATATCCTCGTAGTGTACCCTCCATAACATTTGTGAAGGGAGGGGTGAAAGATTCACTCAGGCATGGAACTCAGAGGTTCAACACTTGGGGACTGAATTTGAACAGCCAGAGAGCAGTGCTGCAAGGATTAGGGATGCCTTGAGGGAGCAATTTGAGGCTGAAAGCCACCAGTAATGTTTGGTGCCCTGCACGGGAGTGAAGAACGGTGGTTCCAATGTAAGTAGGAATCTGTGTTTGCTACATGGACTTGCAGTGCCTGTTGCTTTTCTGTGCTAAGGAATCTTTTACTTAATGCAATAATAAAGAATGTTTTCAAAGCCAAAAAAATCCAACTATTGAATAGAAAATTCATTTATTGAAAAGAAACACAACTGCTTGGGAAACAAAGGGCAAGGGGGTGGGGTGGTGTGGTGTGGGGAACGGTTCAATCACAGATTTGCGTATGTCCTGTTATCATACCCAGCCTTCCTGTCTAGAGAGCTGTGCAATGAGTGCTGCACTTCAAAGGCTGGCTAAAATGCATGATGATGGGGGTTGAGTGCAGTGGGTAAGGGTTGTAGTTTGCAGGACTGGGTGGTGAAGCTACAGGTGTTGGAGGCAGCTGGTGGCGATAAGAACCCAGATATGGGGGAAAGTGGGTTGGAGGTGACATGGGGGCACAAGGGAAGGAGTTCTGGGACAAGGGCTGCAGGGTGGGTAGGCGTGGTAGTGCTCCACCTGCATTGCTAGGAGCGCCTGTATTGAGTCTGCTTGGCGCTCCATAATGCTTAGCAACCGCTCCGTGCTTTGGTGCCGGTGATCCGCATTCTGTTGGCAGACCCTCCTTTCACTCTCCCACCACTCCGGCGCTTTTTGATTTTCATTAAAAAGCTGCATTACTTCATGCAGCAGGTCCTCTTTGCCTCTACATGGCTGCTTCCTAATTCTTTGCAGTCTTTTGGCCGATGATAACAAGGATGGCTGAGATCTCAAGGTTGAAAAAATCTGTAAAGCCAAAATGCAACACTTAACAGAGGCAGCATTGTTCATACCAGACAGAGCAATGATTCCCCCGTACCTAAAGACAAGCACAGTCTACACAATAGCAGCATTTGCCCATCCCAAAATGAGTGCACATAACCCATAGGAGCCCCAAAATGGTAAGTAAGCACAGGGGCAAGGGGGACTGGTTGTTTCACGGACATACTGTCCTCTGGGATTCTGTGCCTTGGGGAGAGCTAACAGCTGCAGGGGGCCCCTATACTGAACACTGTCCCCACATTTTCCACAAGAGTTCATTCTGGAAGATATCTCACTGCTGAGGGTGACCTGGGAAGCAAGGGAGGGTCTTCTACTACGATGCAGCTTCTGCCCTGGCCCATATGCAGTTTGCCTGTGTGCAGAAATGGTCCCCTCGCCCCACACGGAACAGTGGCACGGACATGTTAGCCTGACTGGGACAAGGAGCACAGTAGTTCTGCCAAGGAACCTGCGCAAGCGAATGGCCCAGCTTCTGCATGAGACCTTTGAAGAGATCACTGAGGCCAATTACCGCAATGTGAGAGAGCACATCAATGCCCTATTCCGCATCTAGGCATGCATGCAGCCCTAACCCTCCTCGCCCCAAGAGCCTGCACCGAACAACTTCCTTCCCAAAATAAAAGCCACTTACCGGGCACCTCCCCTGGTGTTTGTCCTTCCCCAAGCACTGTCCGCTGCGACTGGCTACTTCCTCCTGGCTTGAGAGCAGCTCCTGGCTGCATGCATTTAGGGATGCCGGGCTGTCTCCCTCCTCCTCAGCACCCTCGCTCCCGCCTTCCTCCTCCTCCTCCTGCCTTGTTGAACTGGGCTCTGAAGTGTCGATGGTGGTACTCGGAGTGGAGGTGGGGTTGCCCCCAAGTACTGCATCCAGCTCTTTGTAGAAACAGCAGGTCGCAGGAGCGGAGGACTGGAGTGGCAGTTTGCCTCGCGGGCTTTGTGGTAGGCATTCCATAGCTCCTTCACTTTAACCCTGCTCTGCAGTGTGTCCCAGTTATGGCCCCTTTCCATCATGTCCCTTGATATCTGCCCAAAAGTATCATAATTCCTATGGTTGGAACGCAGCTACGGTTGGAACGCAGTTGGGACTGGACAGCTTCCTCCCCCGAAACACTGATGAGGTCCAGCACCTCACCATTGCTCCATACTGGGGATCGCCTGGCACATGGAGGCATGGTCACCTGGAAAGATTTGCTGAGAGCACCCCATGCCTTCCTGAGCAAACAGGAAGGGGATTTTCAAAATTCCCAGATAATTTAAAGGGTGGGTCCGACGGTTGGTCACCTGAGGGCAGGGCAGTAGAGTTCAAAGTGATGACCAGCGTGGCTAGAACAGGCATTGTGGGATGCTTCTGGAGGCCGATCAGAGCGCATTAATTGACCAGGGCGTCCACACTGGCGCCACGGCGCTCCAGCTGGGGCGCATCAAGCGTTATGCTTTTTGTAGAGGTGGAGTACCAGAAGCATACCGGCCACGGAGTCCGGGCGCTTTATGTGCCTTGTCAGTGTGGACATGTCGTGAGTTAGGGTGCCCGAAGCTGCTTTAATGTGCTCCAACTCACAAGTGAAGCCATGGCCTAAGATTCCCAGTCTGAACCGGCAAAGGTGTTTCTTACAGAAGACACCATCTCTCTCACACAACTGGCCCCTATATCACTTAAAGCTACTGTTGCTATAGTTACAGTCTAGTACTTTTAAACTATGTATCAAAATAAACAGTTTTGTAAAACCTGCCATAATGGGCAATTTGTGTGTTGCCCTTTACAGAAATATTTATGGGTATTTTTAAAAGACATTTGTAGGAAGGGAGGGCAGAAGTCTATCGCAGGTAACCAGTACCTCTTCCATCTCCTTCCAAAGAGGGTGATAGGACAGCAAGCACACATTACTTAGCACTTAACTGTGTAAACATCATTATGCCCATCTTACAGATGGGAAGTGGTACTAGGAAAAATGAAGAGCTAGATATGTCCATGCAGCAGCTGGGAGGGTGCTTCTCAGAGCAGGTAGACAGACACTTGCTAGCTCTGCTTGAGTTAGTATTCTAAAAATAGTAGTGTGGCCACACCAGCACAAGCAGCAGCTCAGGCTAGACACCTGAGTACAATCCTGCACCCAACTCCCTGGGTACACACTCAGGTGGCTAGCCTGACCTGCCATCCTTGCTGCTGTGGCCACACTGCAATGTTTAGCACACTAGCTCAAGCAGAGGTAGCAAGTGTCTGTCCACTCATGCTGTGAAGTGCCCTCCCAACTGCTGCGTAGAGATATATTACGAGAGTTCACTCTCAGCCCACATTAGGGTTACCATATTTTAGTTTCCCAAGAAGAGGACACTGCCAGAAGGGGGGAGGAGCTGGAGAGGGGTACAGTTGGGGATACCTGCAGCAGGGGTACTCACTGGAGGTGGGAACAGTGTTGCTCCATCACAGTGGCAGGGCGACTGGTGTAAGCCCAGGATGCAGCAACAGCCGCCAGTCAGTGCCTCCCTGCGGGACTCCCTCCCCAGAGTTGGGGCCTGGCTGGGTGGGATCCAGCAGTTGTGGCTTGCAGGAGAATGGACCAATCAGGTAGAGATGCAGGGGAGGGACCAATAGGGGCTTTTTCTGAGCTGCAGTTTGTCTGCGCTGCAAAAAGCTGGGACATTGACTGTTATTTGAAAAATCTGCCTGCCTAGAGAAAGGAAGTTCAAAAAGGAGGCTACCTCTGGGAAACCCTTGAAGTATGTAACCCTAGAAAGGGTAGAGTAGGTTCACCACTCCAGCTTTGGGAAGAAACTCTAATTCAGAGAGTAACGATTCCTTCCTTCAGTCCGCCTTTCTCCAGCAGGTTGTAACTTGCTGTAGCGAGGGAAACGTGTAGGTTGCTTCTCCCCCGCAACACCAGCCCTATTCAGCTTGCTATTGCCTGGAGGGACACAGCTGGGCTTCTCACCCACCCTCTGGCCTTTTTCTAGACCCTCCTCACCAATTCACTCACAGTAAAGGAGGAGCGAGGCAGTGAGAATGCAAGGGCTGTGCGCTGCAGGAGACAGAGAACAAAGATCAAAGTAGATCTTACACGGCCTCATGGAGGCTACAGGGCCGAATTCCCCTGTTTGGCTGTGCAAGACATGGACGACACCTAACCCTAAGTGAACTGCCCAAGACAGAGCTGGAAAAAAGTCCAGGTTTCCTGACTCTCAGTCTAGTACCCTAGCATTACACAACTGTCTCTCCACATGAGGAAGCCAGTACACACAGAAGTACAGCTATTACACATGTAGATGTAGTCTATTTTCATTTGCTGTCAAAAAACTCTCTTGTGGTCATTAAAAATCCCACAGCCATTTTCAAGACAGTTAGTGATGTTAACCTCTGGCTGAATCCTGAGTTAAATACCAAATGGCTAATTATACCTACTTAAAATTTCCCTGTAATTTCAGTTGAACAAGGTTTTTCTTTACCTTTTGTCCTGACCTGTTGTGTGGCATTAATGTGCACTTTTAAATAGCTACTGGCAGTATTTCAGGGATGGCTCCCTGTCAAACTCAGTAAAACCAGTGCACCAACATGTAAGCACCACCCTCCTAAGAGAGAGATCATTTCCACCACAGAGAGGATCCACCTGTATGAAGGGCACTTTGCATTTTTTGCTTAGTCACATGAAATCAACACAAGGAAAATGTAACTAAATAAGTTGTACTGAAGGTTTAGGTTTTAATTATTTGTTCTGTATGTTAAAGCTTACTCGAGGCACCCACTTCCAAGAGAATCTTTAAAGCATCCTCATGGTGTCTGGTTTGTTCAACATGTAGTTAGATATCACAATTTATGACTGGTCAGACTCCCTGGGCAGGAACCCAAGACAACTTTCAGTATACAAGTAGCAGAGGCTCTCTTTGACCATCCACCAAACCTGTGGCTGCAAAAGGAGGCTGTTTCTCTACATAGCTACCTGCTTAATATCACACAAAGAATTTTAAAAGGATTCAAAATGAAGAGCCAGCAGATTCCATTATGAGTATACACCACCTGCATATCAGTTTGATTAAAAATTTCAGCATTAAACACTACAATAATGTTCAGCATACAAACGGGCACAAAGTCAAATAATAAATTTAAGATTCAGATCCAAATTTTTCCAGAGTTCTCATGTTCTGATCTGGACTTTTGGATTGGGCCTCTCTCTGCTTAACTTTAAAAAAAGAAACAAAAGCTTTTATAATCTATTTTCAAATATAATTGTGTGCTGACTGTTCCTCCTGAAGACTAGTAGTTTACTCTCTATTTACCTGCTCGTCTTGTGATGTACAGTTCCCCTTCTACCACAGATATTATGCAGCATGCATGCTAACAGTGTGTACTCCCTGGTCGTGCATGTCCTAATCCCACTCCACAATTATAATGCAATACAAGAATTTACAGGCAATGGTAGTTCTGAATATGCCATGTGGCCCTCCAAAATGCTGTCCTTCAAAACTCCTGTATTTGAACACCAGTTTCTTTGTTAATTTATTACATTGTTGCACCATGCAATCATAAAAACAGTTTTTCATTTTTATTTTTAAATGTATTTTTCTGAAATGAGGTATGAATTATCACTATACTTAATTTAATACTGCTACATTCCATAGAGGAAACTGACCAAAAACATGAATAACTTACCTTTTCGCTGTTCTTGTATTTTTCCCAGCTTTTCAGCATTTTTAACCATTTTGTAGTTCTTTCAATTTCAAGGTGCTTTTGCTGAAATAAAATGACAATTAATAATTTCAGACCTAGTTTTTTCCAAAATATCTACTTTAGAGTCTTCTAAAAGTATTAGAAACAAGTTTAACCAAGATATTTTCCACTGCAGGAGCATTTAACGTCAAGAATTATAGTGGCACCAGTGGCATCACCTTTGCTAAATTAGTCTCCCTTGGAAAAAGCCATTTCTTTGCATACGAGCTGTCAGCCTGGGTGTGCTTTTATTTATTTATTTATTTATATAAGGGCTGTCAATTAATCACCGTTAACTCAAGCAATTAACTCAAAATAAATTAACTCAATTAAAAAAATTAAGCACAATTAATTGCTGTTTTAATTGTACTATTACACAATAATAGAATACCAATTGAGATTTTTTATAAATATTTTTTGGATATTTTTCTACATTTTCAAATATATTCATTTCAATTACAACACAGAAAACAAAGGTTTCAGAGTAGCAGCCGTGTTAGTCTGTATCCGCAAAAAGAAAAGGAGTACTTGTGGCACCTTAGAGACTAACAAGTTTATTTGAGCATAAGCTATCGTGAGCTACACCTTACTTCATCGCATGCATGCAGTGGAAAATACAGTAGGGAGATTTATATACACAGAGAAAATGAAACAATGAGTGTTACCATACACACTGTAACAAGAGTGATCAGGTAAGGTGAGCTACTACCAGCAGGAGAGCGGGGGAAGGGGATGTGTGAACCTTTTGTAGTGATAATCAAGGTGGGCCATTTCCAGCAGTTCACAAGAAGGGGGGGGGGGGGAGGAGAATAAACATGGGGAAATAGTTTTACTTTGTGTAATGACACATCCACTCCCAGTCTTTATTCAAGCCTAAGTTAATTGTATCCAGTTTGCAAATTAATTCCAATTCAGCAGTCTCTCGTTGGAGTCTGGTTTTGAAGTTTTTTTGTTGAAGAATTGCCACTCTTAGGTCTGTAATCAAGTGACCAAAGAGACTGAAGTGTTCTCCGACTGGTTTTTGAATGTTATAATTCTTGACGTCTGATTTGTGTCCATTTATTCTTTTACGTCGAGACTGTCCAGTTTGACCAATGTACATGGCAGAGGGGCATTGCTGGCACTTGATGGCATATATCACATTGGTAGATGTGCAGGTGAACGAGCCTCTGATAGTGCGGCTGATGTGATTAGGCCCTATGATGGTGTCCCCTGAATAGATATGTGGACACAGTTGGCAACGGGCTTTGTTGCAAGGATAGGTTCCTGGGTTAGTGGTTTTGTTGTGTGGTTGCTGGTGAGTATTTGCTTTAGGTTGGGGAGCTGTCTGTAAGCAAGGACTGGCCTGTCTCCCAAGATCTGTGAGAGTGATGGGGCGTCCTTCAGGATAGGTTGTAGATCCTTGATGATGCACTGGAGAGGTTTTAGTTGGGGGCTGAAGGTGATGGCTAGTGGCGTTCTGTTATTTTCTTTGTTGGGCCTGTCCTGTAGTAGGTAACTTCTGGGTATTCTTCTGGCTCTGTCAATTTGGTTCTTCACTTCACTAGGTGGGCATTGTAGTTGTAAGAAGGCTTGATAGAGATCTTGTAGGTGTTTGTCTCTGTCTGAGGGGTTGGAGCAAATGCGGTTGTATTGTAGAGCTTGGCTGTAGACAATGGATCGTATGGTTTGGTCTGGATGAAAGTTGGAGGCATGTAGGTAGGCATAGCGGTCAGTAGGTTTCCAGTATAGGGTGGTGTTTATGTGACCATCGCTTATTAGCACTGTAGTGTCCAGGAAGTGGATCTCCTGTGTGGACTAGTCCAGGCTGAGGTTGATGGTGGGATGGAAATTGTTGAAATCATGGTGGAATTCCTCAGGGGCTTCTTTTCCATGGGTCCAGATGATGAAGATATCATCAATGTAGCGCGAGTAGGGGCATTAGGGGACGAGAGCTGAGAAAGCGTTGTTCTAAGTCAGCCACAAAAATGTTGGCATACTGTGGGGCCACGCGGGTACCCATAGCCATATATTCTATTTAAATGAGCAGGAGAAGGAATTTTTTAAAAAAATCTAATCTAACTCCTCTCCCGTATCAACACTACATACCTTGCAACGGCACATCTGTGCTGCTGTATGGTCTCCTGTTTAGCCGCTCTTTGCCGACAGGAGAGAGCTCTTCTGCTGGCAAAATAAAACCACCCCCAACAAGCAGCATTGGCTTTGTCAGCAGGACAACAAAGTCTCCCGCCAACAAAGTGCTGTCCACACTAGCGCTTTTCGTCAGTAAAACTTTTTTCAGTCAGGAACGACCTGACCAACAAAAGTGTGGTGTAGATATAGCCTAACTCAGTGTAACTGCTAAATACAAGGTGAAACAGATTGCTTAGCATAAGTAGTTAACACACATTTCAAGGGACCATTCAAGGTGAAGTTATGAATTTAAGCTCCCAGGCTTTGCTAGACTCTAAAAATCATGGTCTGAATAGAGACACTGGATTATGGATTATTACAACAATCTGTAACCCACTACCAAACCCCACCCCAGCTGCTTTTTCCCCCCCCTCCATTCCTTTCTTCCCTATGACTGGAGGGGTGTTAATGAGCCACTTAAGCTTGAATGGTCCCTCGAAATGTATGTTAGCCACTTATGCTAAACAATCTGTTCCACCTTGTTTATAGCAGTGACACACTGAGGCTATGTCTACTCTAGAGACCATGAACAGTGCCACAGCTGTACTGCTGTCTAGGGTGACAGGAGAGAGCTCTCCTATAATTAACCATGCCCAATGAATGGCAGTAGCTATGTCAGCTGGCAGTTGCACACTGGCACTTCTGTCGGTGTAACTTATGTCGCTCAAGGGTGTTTTTTTTTTTTTTCAAGCCCCTGAGCAACATCAGTTTTACCTACTGAAGTGCTAATGTAGACATAGCCTGAATTAGTTTCTCAGACCGGAAGAAAGCTTGTGTAGCTCGAAAGCTTGTGTCTCTCACCTACAAAAGTTGGTCCAAGCCTGAACTAGCAGAAATAGGGCTGAGGCCAGGTCTAAACTACAGACCTATACCGGTATAATCACATCACTCATGGGTGTGAAAAATCCAAACACCTTAGCAACGTAGTTATGCTGACCTAACCCCTGTGTAGACAGCACCATGTGGGTGGGACAGCTTCTCTCACCGTCTCTCGGGGAGGTGGATTAACTATGATGATGGGAGAAGCTCTCTCATCAGCATAGTAGCTTCTTCACACACAGCACTACAGCAGTGCAGCTGCGCCACTGTAGGGCTTGTCTTCACACACAGCGATAAGTGTCCTTACAGGTATTTTCCATCTTTAAATTAAATTCCATGATAAAATTCATGAAGTGAACTGGAAAACAACTTGTTTTTAACAGTTATTGTTATCTTCATCCATCTAGCCTAAGTCTAGAGGCAAGGACAATCCACTTCTTGTATTAGATTGTAATTAAACCATGTATACTACTACTGTTTTGTGTAATAAGATAAAGGCCAACTATTTCAGAAATGCTTTTAAAAGCTGTGTACACAACTGCACACAAAAGCTTAATTTACACACACACACACACACACACACACACACACACAACTTCTGTACTGTCACACAGGGTTTTGCTAGAAAAAAAAGTTACACTATATTGATAATTGCCCCAGAAGATGTGCGGAACAGCCAAATGCCATGTGTAGGCTGATGATAGCATTGTACTGTGTTAAATAGAAACACACCAGAAATAAGCTCCTGCCAGTCAGAAACCATAATAGTGATTTTATAGCATTTCAAGCCATTATAATAGAGTAGAAACACAATGTGCCTAAGTTTCTCTGACTCACCTATAAATAATATGGCAAGCTATCGTTAGTTCATAATGCTGGGTATTAAAAAAGGAAGTAAACACTCACGAGATAGCTTTAGAAAAATCTGAATGTGGATGCACAACAAAAATTTCATTTTTAAATATGCTGATCCGTAATTTCATAAATGACCCCATATCATAAATTGACCCCATGCGGATTTACACTTTAGAACTAAGGTAATAGTTAAGTTCTGATCAGCAGAATTTATGCAGAAATAAAGCAGATGGATATAACTACAGGACTGAAAAGCTGAAAGAAAGTATTAGGAAGTTAAAGGTGTCCATAGAGCGTTTTCCACAATAAAGTGGAAATGAAAAATATGGTCATAGTAAATACATGGATGACATGTATAATGAAACAACAACATTACATCCATTTTCTTGGGTGGTTTAATACCATCAGGTATTAAACTAACAGGGTCGAGTCAGATATTGCTACTTTGCCAGTCTTACTTATCTGACTTTTCACATTGCATTTCATTGCCCTGAGGTTCTTGTGGAGTTTCATGCTGTTGAGGCATCTTTATGAGGTTTTGCAGATAGACACTGGCATCTTCAGCTTTTAAAAATATTCTTATTTTCTACCTTGTAACATTTAGCTTAAAAAGGAACTGTAGAAAAACTGCTGACTCCCACATACCTTAGGTCTAGCATCATTGCCCTCTTGTTTTCACAGTGAGGCTGAGAAAATACAGTGATCCCTTATAATAACCCTGTAGCAGAAGTTTTCCAAATTATTTCTCTGGATGTAGTTCAGGCTGGGAGGGAAAGGGGGCAAATTGCATATAAGTCTCCAGTAAAGCAAGCCAGGTCTCTGCTCTGGGCAAGTTATTCAGTTAGTTGGTCAGAAAAATAAAATCCCATCTTCTCCCTGAGCCTCTAATGCTGGACTCTTTTCAGTTTTAGGTTAATTCAGGCTTCTTGTCTCCTGGGTCAGTCTATGCTGGTTCTTAAAGCCTTCTAAGTTTGTGTTTTGGACAGTTGTGGGTTGTTTTTGTTTTTTTGTTTTTGTTTTTTAACCTAAGCAATGTGCATTTTCACATCCAACAAGAGATGCTTGGAATACATGGCTACATCTCAAGAAGCACATTGCAGAGAAGACGGATACTACTGCTTTATCAGGAAATCTAGAGTCCACATAGTAGTCTCTGAAGAAAACCATTGTTCTGTCTTCTGCAGTAGGTTTTAAAGGCTACGTCTACACTAGACACCGCTGCAGCTGGACTTCTGTAAGATCTCCTGTGTAGCTGCTCTCCCACCTCTAACGAGCAGGGGTAGCTATGTCGGTAGGAGAGCCTCTTGCACCAACACTGCGCTGTCCACACCGGTGCTTCTGTCAGTGTAACTTATGTTGGTCGGGGTGTGTTTTTTTCACACCCATGACTGAAAAGTTTTACCAACAAAAGTGCTAGTGTAGACATAGTCAAACTTGGAAGTAGTTTTGCCTCTGGGAATACTAGAGTCAAACTGAAATTGGGAGGGAATCTTATTCCAAGTAAAATAAATAATAGGCTACTGGAAAGGGATGAATCTTAACTGGCAAATATCCATCTTTATGACACTCTCTTATTTATTATTAATATTGCAATAGCACCTAGAGTAGAGAGCCTAGGGTAGTGCCTTGGTAGAGACCCCAACCAAGGTCAGGACTTCATCATACAAGGTGCTGTACAAACACATAGTAAGAACTATTAAAATCGGAAGAGTTTACGGTCTAAACAAACAAGTCAGAGCGAGGAGAAACAGACACAGAGTTAGGGTTAGACACAGAGAGATGAAGCGATCTGGACATCAGAGACAGAGCCAGTTATAGAACCCCGGTCTTCAGTTCAGTACCCTATCCACTGGACCCTGGTGCTCTCCTAATTTTACATTTTAAAACATTGCATAAATTTGAAGGTGAATTGGTTTATAACATACTTCAATCGTTTCTGGCATTTAAGCATTCAAATGACCTATGCAATGAAGTATCAAAAGTAGTTATTGAGCAGTCACACGAACCCCATCCATGTTACACAAAGAAAAGCAATTTAGGCTGTACAGTGGAAAATGTATGAAGGACAGGTTGTGACCAAAGGGAAAAGAGTTTCAAATTTAATGGGAAAGAAGTAAAAGACTCTTTATGTAAACTACAAACTGGTCAAAACACCACCAATATTTGCTTCTGGGCATCACACAAGGTCAGAAATGATACCAGAAAAAGCCTGGGCAGGTCCACACTGCCAGATAAGTTAATTGAAAAACCCTCCATCTTTTCTTTATTATTAGCCCACAATGAACTTACATGCTAATTGCCCTATCAACTACTGTGGTAACAGACATTTCAGAGAACTAAAGCATCACTGACTGGAATAATGCAAACCGCAGCCTCAGGCCAGCAGAGGTCAGGATATCACCAAAAGTATAACTAGAATACAATGTAATTATAAAAAGTAACTACATTTGCAACTTAACATTGGAAAGTGTACAATTAATATAGTTCCTATGCGAACACTCTGTCTGGGACAGTATTATTAAAACATGGGATATGAGAATTAGACACTATTTTCATAGCATAGCTTAAGGATACTATATATCTCATGCTTAGTTAAGTAAATCAGAGCTTCAAGTATCATATGACAATGAAAAATAATTGTTAAGTTGTCTAATAGTTGAGACCATGAACATTCATAGCCTCACACACAGCTGTGTCCTTCTGATTAAAATGAAGTTAACAATATATGCTCATTATGCTATAAATGCAATGAAACACTGCAGGAAAACAATGCAGTTTCAGGTTGCAGAAACACGCTGTCATGAACCAAGAACCACCTAGCAATGCAAAACAGACAGGGACTTGGGGATTTTTCTTCTCCTCTCATAAGTAGCACTCCTTTCTCTTACTCTCTCACACATACACTGCCCTATACTGATCCCCATCAGCTTCTCTCGGTAGCTCAGCATATTGCAATTTTACAAAGAGACAGCTTTTAAAGGCTATGAGAGTTGCATTTGTTTAAAACACACACTCACCCCCACCTCCATGCACTAGGAGGAGCTGATCTGAGCAGCACAGAGATGTTAACTTGAAAAGACAATAGTAAAGGGTATTAACCAAAGGGAACTGAACTAGGGCAAGAGCCAAGCGTAACTTGAAATATTTCATTAACGGAATTGCCTTCTTATTAAGCAGCTGCTCAACATGCAGCCACATTAGGGACTTGTGTTTGTCCGTAATTCATCCAGGCCAGCAGAGCCTGGGATGTATGTGAAGGCAGCAATGTACAAAAAAATGCAGTGACCTTTTGTGGTTAACCCAAGAAAGGTGTTAACAGTTCCAGAGGGACTTAATGGCATCAAGTCGTATATGAACAGAAATGCAGTTCAACCAAAAGTGTGATTTTTAAGAGGAGATTCCCATCCTCTAGCAGATGCGAGAAATGTGTTTCTTTCAATATGAAAGTCTATAGTATGACACTATAGCCCCCAGTTATAAAAAACTTATACATATTATAAAGGACACACTGTCAAGTGTTGATGCTTACTTACAGTTTTAAGAGACGTGAGCATAGGACTTACCCTTTCTATTGCTGCATCACGAAAAGGAAGCTCCTCTGAACTAAAAATCAAGAAAAAGATGTTAGTGCTGCTTAACTGGCACATATTCATTTTTTTCATAGGTTCTTACAAGTTTGTAGTTACCGAGGTGAATGCAGAAAACCAACTGTTAACTCAAATTACTGCTAGATTTCCAGCAAGCGCTCACAACAGCACAGAAGAGCACTGCAAGATTTTGTGCAGTAAGAGAGTCCCAACAATTTTAAAAAGCAAAATACAGATGGCATAAATAGAAAGTAAGCCATCTGAATCAACATGGGTTAACCTAGCTTCAAAAATAGTGTCAAATGCTTATTAGAATACATTAAAAAAAAGTTATTTTCTGCCATGAAAAAAGCCAGTGAAATAGAATTTAAAGTCATTGTCCTACAGGATTTCTAGATGTATACTGTACAGTTTCAAATAAGTTAATGAAATCTTTTCACTCAAATAAATGTTTCTAATGAATAGCTCTGTCTTATAAAGATTAGCTAGTTCCAAAATATGGGCCCAGCAATCCTTAGTCCATTCCATATGGTTTTCAATCAATGCCTATTTAGTAAAAATTGTTTGAGTCTACCACTTTCAGCTAAAGGACATGAAGACAGGTTTTTATTTTTTTGTATTTTACTCAGTTTCGTGACAAAGATGGACTCAAACCATCTTTGAGCTAGAGGGAGAAGCTTCAATATTTCAATTACCGAGTAAACTCACTCAGATTGGTGGGAAAAGTGCATCTAGTGCTTTTAGTAGGTATCTAACCTATAAAGAGAATTCTTTCATTTCTCACCCTAATTCTAAAAGGCAGCTTGAAATCATATGAACTCTAACTGAAAACTTACCACCAAGGCCTCTTTCAGGCTTTCTAGGTATATGAAACCCTCAAAAAACACAAGAGCAAAAATAATAAGGTCACTTATGTGCAATTGTACCTGAGAACAGCTCTGGACTCACAAGCGACACTACCCTTTGAACACATAGGGTAAGAGCTGAGCTGTCATGCCAAAACCCTTAGTGCTTGCAGAGCAACAGACTCAAAAAAGGGGATCTTTATATGATTCACTATTTTAGACACCACTTATACTGTAAGGAGAAAAGGGACAAAGTTGAAAAGGTACTAATGTTTAAGCTCAATATATCAGAAAACAATCTATTCTTTTGCCAACCTAGTGGTCTAGGTAGGGGGCCATTACATGCCAGCTCCTCCAAGTTGCACAAGGGCTAAAACAGGGGTTCTCAAACTGTGGGGAGGGTCATGAGCCCGGCCAGGTGCAGTGGCTGTCAGCCACAAGTGCCTGTTACATTAAATTAAATTCCTGCATTCTTAATTTATAAGGGGGTCTCACTCAGAGGCTTGATGTGTGGAAAGGGTCACCAGTACAAAAAGTTTGAGAACCACTGAGCTAAAGGGACCCCTGCCAGAGCCAGAAGGAAATTGCAAAGGTAGTTTAAAGCCTCCTTCCACCTCTTCATTGCTCCTGCAGTCAGCACAGAACTGAAGGAACACAGCTTCCAGCACAATGTGATTAAGTGATGTATGGTCACATTCACTTCCTTTAAAAAATGCTGGCATTTAAAATCCGGGGTCTACATTTGAGCTGAATATTGATGAAAAAGAATTACTTTATTATTAGAGCTTGCCCAGGGAAACACCCTCTACACAATTCCCATGTTTAGGTCACATGGCTTCCAGCACACATACTGGAAACTAACGTGAAAATCCAGACAGTTAATCTTCTGAACAATATACCTACAGTAGAACAATTTGATCAATTAACTTGATAACATTTTAAAGGTATCGGAATGCCTTTCTGAAAAGAAACAGCAAGGTAACAACTTCTAACCTATTGAAAGGCAGCTAGACTATCACATGGCTGACTTGTTACTTTATGACAGGTTTCAGAGTAACAGCCGTGTTAGTCTGTATTCGCAAAAAGAAAAGGAGTACTTGTGGCACCTTAGAGACTAACCAATTTATTTGAGCATAAGCTTTCGTGAGCTACAGCTCACTTCATCGGACGATGAATATATAAATAAATTGGTTAGTCTCTAAGGTGCCACAAGTACTCCTTTTCTTGTTACTTTATGTGCACCATTATTCTATCATACAAGTTTTTCTTTATACACTAAAAGCGGTTTTATCCGGCATACTGGGGAAATGGGGGGTGCCAGTAAGTGAAAAATGCCAATTAACTAAGAGGGAGGGAGTTTGGGTGTGGGAGGGGGTGTGGGGCTGAGGCACGGGTTCTAGGAGGGAGTTTGGGTGTGGGAGGGGGCTCAGGGCAGCAGGTTGGGGCATGGGAGAGGATGCGGGGTGCTAGATCTCGGGGGTGCTCACCTCAGGCGACTCCCTGAAAGCGGTGACCTATCCCAGCTGCTCCGAGACGGAGGCCCAGCAGGCAGCTCAGTGCACTGCCTCCAACCACAGGCACCGCCCCCGCAGCTCCCATTGGCTGCAATTGGGAGCTGTGGAGCTGGTGCTCAGGGCGGGGACAGCATGGGGAGCTGCTTGCTGCACTTCTGCCTAGGAGCAGCTGGGACAGGTCGCTGCTTGTGGGGAGCTACCAGAGGTGAGTGCCCCCCAGATACAGCACCCTGCCCTGTGCCCCAACCTGCTGCCCCGCACCCTGTCCTACACTCAAACTCCCTTCCCAGAGCCCACGCTCTGCACCCCTTCCCACAGCCCAACCCCCTGCTAGCCCCGCACCAACTGGACTATAAACTGGAATATCAATGAAGACAAGGAATGACATTTTACGGAGCTTTCTAGTGGTGAAGTGCTGGATAAAACAGCTTTTATTGTATATCAATTAAACCATATTAAAGTAGGCCCTCAATTATACTCAATATCACCTAAAATTAAACTACCTTGAATAAAATTTGTAATAAATAAATACAATTTCACTCAAAAAGAAGTGTTTTCAGGTCTTCAATCACCACCTTCATTTTCCCCAAGTGACAACTCTCAAGTGTCTTGTTCAGCTGCTGGCACCATCTGCCCGCACCCGGAGATCTGGCTTCATTTGTGTTGTATGAATATACAGTAGCTGCATTCTGCATGACCTTATGGATTACGCAAGCAACTACTTCCAAACACACAAGAGATGCCTTTTCTCAATGCCAAGGCATATCAAAATCAGCAGCAAACAGGACAGTGTTCTAAAGTCTCCATATTTCTATGCATCTCATATAAGACACACAGCTATTATACCACCAAGCTAGTCTGGTTTGGCAGCTTAACTTTTTAATTTGTGGTTTGTTTTGGACACTAGTTTACTATGTACTGCATGTGTTCTACACTGTCCTATCTTAGTCTAGCACACCGAGTAACTCTAATTTTGGCTCCACCTATAGAAATACAGCAACTGACTTACAAGGGAACTGCGATATGTAAACTTTATACAGACCTGCAGTGCTTATCCACACAAAGGAAGACAGTCAGCTGGGTCTGCTGAGTAGACACAAGAAGGCTCCTTTCTCTTGTGAGGTGTGTGTGTGTCTCTCTCTCTTCTCTTTATAATAGATTAGTTTAGATCAGAGGTCCCCCAACTGTGAGGCACGCCCTTAGAAGAGGTGGGGAGGAATGTCCGGGGGGGAGAGGCGGTGCAGCAGGCATAGGCCAACCCCCATAGGGGGCAGGGAGGGAGTGCCACCCAGCCCCTCCCTGCACCCAGCCCCACTCTGGTCCCAACCCCAGTCATGTCCCTGACTCCTGGCCCTGTCCCCAGCCTCAGCACAGCTCTGCTCCTGGCCCCATACCAGCCCCCAGCCTTGGCCACTGTTCTGTTCCCAGCCCGGGGCTGAGGCCGGAAGATGCACCTAGCCATGGGCCCGGCTGCCGGTCTCCAATGCAGCCCGGCTGCGGCCCCGCTCCTGCCCCCAGCCGTGGTCCCAGCCTCGGCCCCCTTAGCCTTGTCCGCTTTCCTCTCCTCCCTCCTGCTCCCCGGAGCCACGACCCCGCTCCAGGCCCCAGCTTGGGGGAGGGAGGATGCAACCCTCAAAAGTTTAGGGACCGCTAGTTTAGATAAACTGATGAACAAATTAAAACTTAATCCTTTAATGATGGGCTTGAACAATAATATACCTAGCACCTTGATAGCACATTAGAACATCGAAGCTTTGTACAAATACTAAAAAATCCTCATGACCACTCTCTGAGATATTATTCCCATTTGACAGATGGGAAACTGAAGTAGATACACTGAATGACTTGCCTAAGGCTTCAAAGTGAATCAGTGGATTGGAACTCAGGACTTCATAGCTGCTGGTCCTACATTCAAGTCCACTACATCACACTGCCCATGCACATATACCAGTATAAGTCTATCACTAACGGGTTGGAGAAAGGCACACAGTTGATGAGCTCCCTCATCCCTTAGGATATTAAATAAAAAAAAATCAGTGAACTCCCCTTTTCTCAATATGTTTTGTAAGTAATGGGGCTAATAAACTTGAATAGAAGAAGCCACTTGTTAGTATCAGAGATAAGGAAATAGTTAGTGGTCATAACTGAACCTAATTTTATTATTACCTTCTTTTTTGCATACCAATTTGTGGCTTTTTTGTCTTTCAAAGCTGTTTAAAGTTGCATTCTTCTATTTTTAGATCAGTGCACACTGTCCAGTAATAATGTGAATTTCTAAATTAAATATTATCCTCCATCTATTTTCTACCTTGTGAAAACAACTTTAAACAGTTATAGTAATGTGGATATGGCGGGGAGAGGGAGGGAAAGAGTATCAGGCTTTAATATAAACACCTTCAAGACATGCTACTTGATATTCAAAGAGGGAACCAGGGAGAAAATCTTTAGCCATGACAAATTTAACACACATCTAAAATAAGGATCTAATAGCAGCAAAAGCTTAAGTCTTTTATTCTCTGTAAAAAGGATCCACCGAACTGCACTGTACAGTCAGCTTAAATGGGCAGAAATTAAAGGTCATTACACCTGGATGTGTTTTTTGTCCAAACATACATAAAGAGAAGGGCGTGGTGTACTGGTCTAGGCATAAGACTGGGATCCAGGAACTCCAGAGCTCTAATCTTGGCTCTGACACAGACTTACTCTGTAGCAATGGCCAAGTCACTTATTCCCATCTACAGAATTGGAATACTACCACCTCCCTGCCTCATAGAAACAATGAGGATTAGTTCATCTTTGCAGAGTGTGCACATGAAAAATACTATATCACACCAAAGAAACCATATTTATTTTTGAGCAATACAAGAGTTTTGCTGGCAAATGCACATTTCTATTAGGTTTGAAGTGATGAATGAAATTAGATCTTTCAATTTATTATGGCCTCTAAGGGGCTGGTGCAGGGTTTCATACATCTTTCAAAATACAGAGACCCTCACATTACTCATAAGTTGTCTAATATAAAATTGTTTGCATATTTTATAACACTTTACAACATTATAACCACAGATATATGTGTTTGGCCATTATTACAATAAGCTGCATATAGTAATTAGCAAGCTCCAGTGCCAGTGAAATAAGTCAAAAATGCTGCTGTCCCAAAACAAAAGGAAAGAGTATGAATTCTTAGACTATAACTGAATACAACCTACTGCCACTCTATAGCAAACTCATATACAGCTCCACTGTTACAGTTTAAAGCACAATGTAAACAATATAATTGTATATATTTTTATTAATAAATAATAATCATAAAAATAATACAGTAGACTTCATCCCACTCAGTCATCAGGTTTGTTTGATCTTCCAAATTCAAAATTGTTTGTTTAACCCTAAAGGACCAAATTCACCACTGGCACAGGCCAGTACACAAATTTGGCTCAAGGTATTGTGACAGAGTTCCTCCTCTGCCTTGGTGGGCCCTGTGCCTATTGGTGGATTTGCTTGCCTCAGATTCACGGCAGCCCACAGTTTGGCCACTTTTGCTAGTGGCTCGAACCTGCCATTCACTCAGCTAACCTCATCACTGGCCAGCATGGGGAAAAGGAAGGAGAACAATCCCAGCAGTCTCTGCTGATCCACCTAGTGTGTCGGGGGACAGGCCAGGGACCTTCCCCTCTGGTGGAACCCACAGTCCAGGTCAACTCCTCTGGTATCCAATGTGGGGGGATAGGAGGAACCCAGGCCCACCCTCTACTCTGGGTTCCAGTCCAGGGCCCTATGGATCACAGCTGTCTACCATGCTTCCTGTAACAGCTGTGTGACAGCTGCAACTCCCTGGGCCACTTCCCCCTGGACTCCTCCCAACACCTTCTCTATCCTCACCACAGGACCTTCCTCCTGATGCCAGATAGCATTTGTACTCCATAGTCCTCCAACAGCATGCCCTCTCAGTTCCCACTCCTTGAGTGCCCCTCACAGACTGAAGTGAAGTCCTTTTTAAACCAGCTGGGCTGGTGCCCTGATTACCCTGCCTGTCTTAACAGATTCTAGCAGCTTCTTAATTGGCTCCAGGTATCCTAATTAGCCTGCCTGCCTTAATTGGTTCCAGCAAATTCCTGATTGTTCTGGAACCACCCCTGTTACTTTACCAAGGGAAAAGGGACCTGCTTAATCGGTGTAGCTGTTGCAGCATGTTTGCTGTATGAGTGCACTGCAGCCAAATCAATACTAAAGGAATTGGCTTTAAAAATGTAATGAACATTTTGAATACTCCAGTTTAGGAATAAAATTGTATTAATAATTGGATTTATATATCATCTTTCATTCTGAAGGATCCCAAAGCTCTTTATAAACTTCACTGATATATAGCATACTGAAATGCAGTCATGTCTGGGAGAGAGGGCTACAGCCAGGCCAAATAGCACACAGTGTGGGGGTAGGGGAACGCTGGCTGGGAACGCTGGCCAGGAACACCAGATCACATCTCGACTTGTACCTAAGTTGCTATAGGGTCTTCAGTGTCCATGCATGGTCGACAAGATCCTGGTTTTTTAGACTGTTTCTGAAAGACCTTCTGTGTATGGTACATAATTTATCTGTTTTAGAAATATGAAGGACTGAATTTATTCTCTCAGGATTCAACTTGATGGTTCTAGGGAGTATAGGCGTTTCAAAACTGATGTTTAGACCACTAACCATCCCTCCAGATTGAGACAGGGAATGCTTAAATAGGGAATGCTGAAAATCGAAGTTCTAAACTACAGAAAAGGAGGACATATCTATTTCCAAAAGACATACTGTGACAGGGTTGGGCCAGATGGCTACAGGAGAGTGATAGAAGGCCCCAATCCCGCTCAGATACTTCACACCAGGAAGGCTATGCTCCAATGCAGAGGGAATGGAGGGTGGGTTGTAGGTTTGCATCATATCTCCAAGAACCAGAGTTACAGTAAGTAACTGTTTCTTCTGCTTCGAGTTGATGGTCCCTCGACCAAAAATTTGAATACCTCGGCACCTCAGGTAAGCGGCCACTGGCACTGTGCACTTTGTGAATACTCTTGGGGCTGATGAGAGACCAAATGGCAGCGCTGTGAATTGGAAATGGCGCTAGCCCAGCACAAAAAGGAGGAAGCGCCTGTGCCCTGGGAAAATGGAAATATGCATCCTTCAAGTTGAGGGCGGTGTACCACCTCCAAGATGGGAATAATGGAGGCCAGAGAGACCATGCAAAACTAACTTCTTGAGAGACTTGTTGAGGTGGCACAGGTCCAGAATGGGTCTGAGGCCCCCTTTTGCTTTTGGGATTAGGAAATAGTGGGAGTAGAAACCTTTCCCCTTCAAGTCTGGAGGGACCTCCCTTACCGCCCCCAGCCGTAGGAGGTTCTCGACCTCTTGAACAAGGAGTTGCTCGTGAGAAGAGTCCCTGAAGAGGGATGGGGAAAGGGGGTGGTAGGGACGGGTGGCCACGAACTGCAGGGTAGAGACCGAAGATTTTATGTCAAGCACCCAATGGTCTGAGGTAAGCCATGACCAGGCCGACCAAAAGGGGCGCAGGCTATTGAGGAAAGAGCAGGGGGGTGGATCCTGGGAAGTGACGGGGGCACATCCTCAAAATGCCAGCTTCTGGCTTTCTTGGCCTCTAGAAGAACCAGGCTGGGCAGAGGAATGAGAAGACGAAGGGTAATGCCATTTAAATCCTTTGTCTCTGTCCTTCTTCCTGTAGGAACTAGACCAGGGAATGCCCCAGGACCTCAACGGAGGTGGGGCACAGAACAACTTTCTAGCTTGCTGAGGGGTGTGTAGGTCCAACGAACGATAGGTGGCATGGTAGTATTAAGGCCGTGAAGCTGTGCATCAGTCAGCTCCGAAAAGAGCCCTGCTCCTTCAAACAGGAGGTCCTGAAGGCTAGTCTGCACCTCCTGGGACAGTCGGGAGGATTGTAACCAGGAGCTGTGCCTCGTGACCAACGCAGAGGCGACTACCCTGATCGCCAAGTCCGTAGCATCCCAGGCCATCTGGAGGGCGCCTCTCAGGTGTCTTGTGCCTTGTAGGTGGAAACCTTGGCATCAGGGACCTGTTTCTTCTAACTGGGGACCGAGGCTGCGGTGATGTGGTCCGGGGATCGGGGACACTCCACTGCTTTAGAGGGTGGTTTCATAACTGGCTTGCCCGTAGATGCAGGGGCCTTAGCCGGGTCCATCACATGGCTTGGCCTCTGCGGTGCCGGACAACCTACTTGGCTGCTGGACCCGCTTTGAGCACAGATGACCTTGCTAAGGGCTGGGACACTCTGCCACTCTCAGGAGTCGGAGGTGAGTCCCTGGCTGGGCTAGGGGGTCTGACCACAGTAGTACCCCTAAGCAGCTCCGGGGCAGGCACATGACCTGACACAGGTCCTTTTTCCAGAACCCTCTTTTTCTGTGGTGTTGTCGGGCCCTTCAACATCAGACGTTTCTTAGGTACCAGGGAAGGGGAACGGTGCCGGGCGTGGAGTCCAATCGAGAGGGCTCCGAGGTAGGACGAAGCACAGCCTCCATGAGGGCCCTCAAGCAGATATCCCGCTCCTTTTGAGTTCGAGGGTGAACGTTTTTGTAGATCCTGCACTTGTCCTTTCTGTGGAACTCCCCCAAATATTTTAAACAGCTCTCGTGGGGGTCACTAATGGGACTCTAACTCCTAAACTACTAGTCTAACACTTAAGTTAATGGTCCAAGTACCTATCAACAGAAAATAAAGAAGACAGAACAATGGACTGTAAGAACTGCTAACGCTCTTGCAATGCAAGACAAGGCACTCTGACTAACCGTCATGGGCGGTAAGAAGGAACCGAGAGGACGTAGGGTCAGTGGTGCCTGGTATACCAAAGCATGAGCATGGCATTACAGCCGACCCTATAGACACTGCAAAGGCAAAAATCTTTGACGACTATGCACGTGAGTGCACACACACCTACAATGGAATCGACATGACCAAAAACTCGAAGAACAACATTAACCTTTTGGACTGAAATTTTGAGGTCTGTGCAGAGACCTAGAGCAGAAGGTTCAATTCTGATCCTCACATTAACAAAAAGAATGACAAAGTGAGGGAATTCACAAGCAACCAATATGATCATGAAGTAAATTTTCAGAGAGCTAAATATGCATAGATTTGATAAGAGATTAGAAGCAGCAGCAATGTAAGTCTGCAAATATTTGATGGATGGAAAAACAAAGGTGGAAATTGAGTTATTTAGTGTGGTATATGAGGGTAAAACTAGCATAAATATGATAAAAAAATTAAATATATGAGGAAAAACATCCTTAGACTGAGTTATTATTGGGCTGTGGTATACCTAGCCAAAGAGAAAAAGCAGAATTTCCAATATTTAGGACTTTTACATCATGGCTGGACAAAATATTAGTAATTATACCTTAGGGAAAAATGCCTGCATTGTCAGACATATTGACTAAGTTATCTAATAGAATCAAAAAGGTAAAAGAGAAAAAGATCTATGACGCACAAAAGTTGTCAAAAGAGTGATACTTAGTATAAAAATACTATGATATTTAGCAGAAGGATATATTCTCGTTTTGTGTATGCAAACATGTCACCCTTTCCTAATAGCTTTCAAACCGATGTCCTATAATGTGAAATGAGCCAATAACAAAATATTCTAGAGCTGCTGATCTCCATTAAAGAATTAACTGACATTGTCATACATAAGGTAACTAAAACTAGTAGTATAAATCAGAGTTTATCATAACAAATCTTACATGGGATAAGTCTGATATTTATCACTGCATTAAATTATTGTAAACAGAATGTGTCAGAAAATAAAAACAGGCCTTTAAAATGAACCAGAACATACCAATTACTTTTACAAATAGGAATAAAACAATGCATTAATTTTACATTTGTTCAGCCCCATCTTTAAATTGTTCTACCCTTATATAGAGTACAGCTAAATGTTAATTTTGTTTGTGTTTCTTTCCCACACACACACCATTATTTTAAGTCCAGTGCTGAGCTCAGAACAAAAACCAAGATATCCTTTTGTATAACAAAACTAATTTGGAGGTGGGTAAGGAGGTAGCTTTGTGGATGTTTATGGAGAATGCCTCCCAAATAAGTAATGGGTAACATGGGTCAGTGCTGTGCATATCCACTTTCAAGTCCCTCCTCAAAACTCTTTGTTGCCATGACGCTACACAAAACTTGACAACAGTTAGACTGCTGGTGTGTATGACCAATGCTTATCAGCAATATGGCTTTGTACTGTCCTGTCTGTATCCATCTGCTGTCTCAGACTTTATGTAATGAGTGAAGAAATGGTACACGAAGTTATTGAGGATACCATAAGAAGAAAACATAAGGAAAATCGATCCTGAGACACAGATTTTCCTTCTCACTTAAGGTAGGCAGATAACTAGGGCCCTACCAAATTCACGGCCATGAAAAACGTGTCACAGACCATGGAATCTCGTCTCCCCCACCCATGAAATTTGGTCTTTTGTGTGCTTTTACCCTATACTATACAGATTTCATTGGGGAAGGGGAGGCGGGGGACCAACATTTCTCAAATTAGGGGTCCTGAACAAAAAGGAAGTTGCAGGGGGGTCACAAGCTTATTTTAAGGGGTCACGGTATTGCCACCCTTACTTCTGTGCTGACTTGAGTGCTGGACGGCATAGCATACCATGCTACCCTTACTTTTGCGCTGTTGGTTGCTCTGCCTTCAGAGCTGGGCTCCTGGTCAGAAGCCGTCACTCTCCAGCTGCTCAGCTCTGAAGGCAGTGCCACCGCCAGCAGCAGCGCAGAAGTAAGAGTAGCAGTACTGCAACCCCCCCCAAAATAACTTTGCGACCTCTCCCACAACTTCTTTTTGGGTCAGTACCCCTACAATTACAACACCATGAAGTTTCAGGTTTAAATAGCTGAAATCATGAAATTTACCCCCTTTTAAAATCTGATGACCGTGAAATTGACCAAAATGGACCGTAAATTTGGTAGGCCCTACAGATAACAGTAGAAAGAGGTGGAACAATGTCCTGAATGCTATCCTTCTGATCCTGAAGGAACCGGACATAGAGATACTAGCTATCATCCACAAGACGGTTAGGAACAGACTCAAACTTGTCAAAAAAGGTGCTTTTGGAGGGGCAATAGTGATCATTAAAGAATTTTCCAAATTAGCCAGAACTAGAACTCACCTTGCAGCACCCATTTTTCACCACCTTTCAATCTACAACAAAATGCTGATTTCAGAAATGGGTGCACTACTACTGCAAAGGAAAGACGTGTGCCATATGCATTCAGAATCTTCAAACACAGAAGCTTAAAACAATTATTTATTAAAAGGAAAGGATGTGTGATGCAGCTGTCATTATTCTATAAGAATGTGGATGTACAGATCAAAGCTCATCCTCCATTTTGGAAAGCAGGGTCCTGTACTATAAGAGGCATGGCTGAAGTTTACAGAACGTGCACTATTGCTATGTTATGCAATATTTAAATAAAAATAATTGGTTGTTAAAATACAAAGTTATCCATATCCTAACACCATCATCAAATCCAGAGGTTTGCACAATTTGAAAATGCCCTGAGTGACATTATTCTGTATGCTCCAGAGTTCAGAATTCAGTCAGACTTGCTGCTTAATTTTAAAACAGGAATGATAATAATTAAGAAAAAATGATACAGATGGTTTCGTGACCTGAAGCTTGTACATATTCAAGAGTATTTGTATATTATACTGTTAGTTATGTTTTGTAATCCTTCTAAAATATGCAGTAAAAATTTTTTAAAAACTGCTGAATGCCTTTGAAATCACCAAAAATATCTTTTCTTGTGCTAGTAAAATGAATCTTGAAATTTATTTTGACTTTCCATTACTAACCTAAGAAAAAACTTCCAGTATGCTCATTTTAAAAAAAGCTTGACTGCACAATAGGTTATAAAGGCCAAAAGGTTAATTGGAGCTGAATTTGCTTTTTAACAGCACTTCCCCGACAATTTCACCAGTGCTGATTAGCAATGCATAATTTCAGAGAGTAGAATCAATCTAGGGAAATGTATCACATATTATAAGGCAGAATTCATGGTACACTATGTAAGGTTGTGTTACAACTTTGATAATAATTCCCTATTCTCAGGAGTAAAAAAAAAACTTCGTAAGGAAGTCAAACTCCCATATACAAGGCCTCAAAGAGAATTTACAAAAATAAATTAAAAATTAAGTTTTGAACTCTGAATTTGTTTGAGGGTCTGCCTGAGGCGGAGATTACTCGGATCTCCCGAGAGAAGTGGGAGTCAAGTCACTATCTTGACTGACAGGCCTGACCCTTCCTCACATGCAGATGAGAAAGAGGAAAACCCTGACAGAAAGCCTGGATGCGAGGCAGAAATACCAGTAATGTAACAAGATTTGAATTCATAATTAATCTTTGTAAAGAACAAACATTTCACTGATATTTTTTAGTACACAGGCACAATTTGGCGCCACTTGAGTTCATTAATGCCTGGCTGGGCCCAGGAATTGAAGGATATTGGTTATGCCTCACCATAAACTATGGCTTTATCACATTTTCCAAAAACCCTTACTTAATGTTAATACAGCTTTCCTAATACACCAAGTTAATACAGCTTTGGTGTATGGGTTTTTCTATTTATTTCTACCTCCAAGATCAATTAAGTTATAGTACTTCCATTTTTAATATTACTCAATGCAAAGCTGCAGCAGCCTGGTTTTCATCTTCAATTTATATTCCCCTGTAAATCCCTACTACTTTTATATGCCTCACTATAACACACAAAACATGTTTGACATCCAAATTCAAGTCAGTGAGACCAGCTGCATGAATAAGGGTTTGCAGGACCCATGTCTATGACTGCTTTTGGAAGCCATGGTGTTATTCTGAGCTATGTAGAAGTGATCTTGGGAATGTATAAATGATGGAGTGATGGTATTAAAAGGAACTAATGTTTTAGGGACTAAAGACAATATTCCAACAAGACCAATGCATAAATAAACTGAAATGAAAAGAAGAAGAAAAAAACCAACATTATGCTTATTAAGTGTTTCCTACTAACATTACATAGATAGATTAAAAAAATCAATGCCTTCATTTGGAGGCATTTAATGGAGTATCTAACAGTTCTTGATTGAAATCCATTTTTTTGCTTCATTATTTTCATTTTTGCCGCCTGCTGCAAAAATGCATTAGGCAACTAATAAAAATTCAAAACACATAAAGAATACAGTTTGATAGGGAAAAAAATGGGTACACATCAGTCTCTTAGTGAGAGAAAAAAGTACTGATCTCTGCTGCCTGATGTATGCCGCAGGCAAAGCAATAATCTCCAGCATTAGCAAACTATTCTGAAACATGTTCAGTATTTTAACAGACTCTTAGAATAAAGAGAATAAAACTATGAGCCAAAAGCTCAGCTGTTGTAAACTGGTGCAGCTCCACTGAAATCAATACTTGAACTAAATAGAGCTGCCTCAGTTTACAAAAGCTGAGAATCTGGTCCAAGGACCTAAATTTTAATGTTCCAATACCAAATGATAGACTTCTAATTTTAAAAAAAGTTTGTACAAATGTGCACTTTCCAGAATCAGCCCCAAACAATGCTTGACTCCAACACCTTGGTGCTGCTTGCAGCCATGGGCGGCAGATACTGAAGGCCAGGGTAGGCTAAGCCTCCCCTAACCCATGCTGTGGCCCCGCCCTCAGTCCCCCTCTCCCATGAAGCCAGCAACCTGGAGCTCAGGACTCGGGCCAGCTTGGGCTGGGACTCCTCCGGCCATGGGGCACTCGGGGCTCTGGTCATGGCAAGAGGGGGGTTTGGGGCTCCAGCAGGTGTGGGCGGGGCCTTGGGAAGAAGGGGCAGGGCCAGGGGGTTAGCCTCCCCAAGGGGGGAGTTCACCCGCCACCCATGCTTGCAGAATAAATATAGTGGTCTCTGCCCTGCAGCGTTATACTCCAATTTCAGACATGACAATGGGTGACAGCAACAAAGTGAGAGATGGGGTGAGGAAAAAAAACAAGTTAAGGGACGCTTAAAGCAGGTAAGATTAAGTTTATTATTACTTGTCTTGATAGTTTTCTTTTTAAAAACTGTAAATTGATAGCAGAGAAATCTTCATATTGTTACAGTATATTTTTGACCAGCAAATTTTGAGAGTCAAGCCTTGACCAATATCTATCCCAGAATTCCAAGTAGTTGTTGCCTTTGGCAGCTCTCTTAAAAAAAAAATACTACACATCCTTCACAGATAGTAGAGCTACAGAAAGAAGAGACAAAGATATACACAATTCTGCAGTGGATAATATAGATCTCCGTAGCTGATTAAACAAAGGAAATGCAGGTGTAGAATTTGAGACCTATTGCTTAATCACTGTATACCAGATGAGCAACTAAAGTAATTAGCTCTGACTGGTGCCAAATGAAGTATCCAAGCATACTTCAGATGACTGAGGCTGCTTAATCTTGCAAGGGGATGTCTTTCAGTGATTTGGTAGGTGAGCGAATATCTTTTATTGGAACCAATTTGTGTGGGTGAGACACAAGATTTCAAGCTGACACAGAGCTCTTCTTAAGGTCATATTTCAGTAACTCGGTGATTTCCATATGGAGCAGCGTGAAGGCTCTGGCTGCATGTTGCCAGGGACATGCCTGATTGGAGAAATAAGCAAGGGAGTGTACTTTTTGCTGTCCTGACTTATCTACAGGCTATGCCCCTTCCACCCTAGGAAGCTGCTGAGGCTGCTGTACTCATATTAGTCTTTAGTTCTCCCTCTGATGCTGAATAGCCTGAAGATTAGGAAGTGCAGGTGTCACCTTATGCAAAAGCCACTGATCTTCAGGGCCACCAAATGCTGCCTCTCCTACATCTGTCCTATGTTTTGGGAACTTGCACTAGCTCTAGAAAGATGTAGTTGCACATGAGACATGCAAATATTGGACATCTAGGCTCCTTTGAAAATCCCAGCTTATGGCACTGAAGTAAGGATATAAGCAGGAAAAATTGTACAAGGTGTTACACACGCCTATCAGAAGATGCGGAAGAGGTAGTATAAACCTTAACGATAGGTATACCTGGCAGTCCACTATAATGATGCATTGTTTTGTGTGAGCAACAGTAGGGGCTCATGTAAAGACTATATTAAAACGTATTTGCACAAGGGGATAAAGTTGGGGTTGTGTGTTCCACTTTAATTTTGACATTTCTTGACTCTGAATGCTTAACTGTGCAACCTTAACATTGCCTTACTGTAGTTTTAAAATACAACTTGCAAATGGAACTCCAGCTAGCTAATAGGAAGATGATGTGTGAATTTGAACACAACAAAGATCTTAGTTAGAAAGAGTTAAGACAGAAGACTTGCTTCACTGGAGTTCTGCTAACATCAAAAATAAAATGTTTCAGCTTCTGAACAAATATTTTACCTCTTAATAAAAACAAGCACGAAGGCCTGAAAAATGAACAATTAAGGAATTCAGCAAGTTCCAAATGACATACAAATCAGTCATCAGACCTTTAAAATCAGGCATTCTTCAAACTGCTCCCACTACATGCATTGTAGGATGTAAAAATCATCAGACTCCAATAGTGATCTTCATAGTACTTGCTAGTGCTCCACAAACAACAGGCTGGTCACATGGTTCTTGTTTCCAGCTGCTAAAATTCATTAACAAATCAGCTAAAATAATAAAGGTAAAATCCTGGCTCCAAGGACATCAATAGAAGTTCTGCCATTGACTTCAAAGTAACCAGGATTTCACCTTAAATTCTTTCCTAAAATTACTTACCCATGCAATGTAAATGGGAGAGGAAGCATCAACAAGATAAACTCTCTATATTAAGGCAAAGTCCACGATATGAAAGTTTGAAAACGCTTGCTGGTGGCTAGTTGATGAGACATGGTAGATTGATTTGAAGGCTGTCATCTCCTTGGGGGCCACCGTTTCTGGCCTCGTAGCTCATATTACCTGTGTGTCTGCGTATATGGTGTGGACCGGAATCTTTGAGGGTTGTAATATCTGCCTTGTCGTCTTTTTGTCCTAGGAGATACACAGGGACTTCAGAGTCACCCTCAAGTCCTTGAGGGTGTGCAGAGACTCATCCATTTTGGCCCCGAAAAGTTTGGGCTCTTCCCAAGGCAGATCCTCCACTGTTCCTTGTACCTCCTTGGGGAAGCCAGACAGATGCAGCCAAGACGCCCTTCTCATTACAATCGCAGAGGCAGTAGATAGTGCTGCTGTATCTGCAGAACGTACAGAAGCTTGTAGTGCTGTCCTGGAGATCATAGGTGCTGACTCCGTGGGTGCTCCCGGGGCTGGAGCACCCAGAGGGAAAAATTAGTGAGTGCTCTACACCCACCAGCAGCCAAGCTTCCCATCCCACCTCACCTCCTCCTCCGCCTCTGAGCGTGCTGCGTCCCCGCTCCTCCGCCTACCTCCCAGCGCTTGCTGCCACCAAACAGCTCTAGCAAGCTCCGGGAGGGAAGGGGAGGAGCAGGAATGTGGCACACTCAGGGGAGGAGGCGGAGGAGGAGATGGGGCTGGGGCAGGGATTTGGGGAAGGAGTAGAATAGTGGCAGGGAGGGGGCAGAGTTGGGGCGGGGGTCACCCGGCAGTATAACTGGCAGGCTGAAGTTTCACACAAACACTCAGGGTGTGGCTTGCATGCTGGAAGGAAGTTTGTGAGCAGCCCAGGTGGGAGCTATACAGCAAGGCATTGTAAGGCATCCAAGGTTGCAGGGCAGGGGTGACAGCCCCACCCTAGTCTGGATTCTGCTGCAGTATATCACACTCTCCTCATATGGTCCATGCCCTTCATAATTTTTGTTGCTCTTCTCTGTATCTTTGCCAATTCTAACTGAGCTAGGGCAACCAGAACTTATGCAGTATTCAGTATGAGGGACCATGGATTTATATACTGAGATAAGACAACAGAAAATATAATACTTCCCTTTCCTAATGGTTCCTAGCATACTGTTAGCTTTTTTGACTGCCACTGCACATTGATTTTGTAACCTCTGTGATTTTTGCCACCTCACTATTTACCCTTTTTTCCAGATTATTTATTAATATGTTGAATAGCAAAGGTCCCGGTACAGGCCCTTGAGAGACCCTGCTATTTACCTTTCTCCATGGTGAAAATTACCATTTATTCCTACTCTTTGTTTTCAATCTTGTAACCAGTTACTGATCCATGAGAGGACCTTGCCTCTGATCCCATGACTGCTTAAGTTTCCTTAAGAGCCTTTGGTGAAAGACCTTGTCAAAGACTTTCTGAAAGTTCAAGTACAATATATCCACTGGATCACCCTTGTCCACATGCTCGTTGACAAACTCAAAAGAATTCGAATACTCTGGTGAGGCATGATTTCCCTTTAAAAAAGCCACATTGCTCTTGTCTTACATGTGTGATAATTCTGTTCTTTACTGTAGTTTCAACCCATTTACCTGGTGCTTAAGTTATGCTTACCATCCTGTAATTGCCCGGGTCACTTTTGGAACCTTTTTATTTAAAAAAAAAAGTTACATTAGCTATCCTCCAGTCATCTGGTACCGAGGTCGACTTAAGCAATAGCTTACATTCCACAGTTAGTAGCTCCTCAATTTCATATTTGAGTTCCTTCAGAACCTTAGGGTGAATACCATCTGCTCTTGATGACTTCTTACTGTTTAATTTATCAATTTGTTCCAAAAACTCCTCTACTGGCACCTCAATCTGGAACAGTTCCTCAGATTTGTCTCCTAAAATGAATCAGTCTAGTGGGAGAATCTTCCTCACACTCTCTGCAATGAAAACCGATGCAGTACATTTAGCTTCTCCACAACAGCCTTGTTTTCTCTGAGTGCTCCTTTAGCACCTTGATTGTACAGTGGCCCCACAGATTGTTTGGCTGCTGCTGAACTTAAAAAAAAATTGCTGTTAGTTTATATCTTTTGCTAGTTTCTCTTCAAATTCTTTTTTGGCCCGACTACTTATATTTTTACACTTGATTTGCCAGAGTTTATGCTCCTTTCTATTCTCTTCACTAGGATATGACTTCCAATTTTTAAAGGATGCCTTTTTGCTTTTAACTGCCTTTTACTCTGCTGTTTAGCCACGGTGGTTTGAGAAGGAGTGTCCTCTTTCTGTTTTGCTTTGTTTTTTTTTTATTTTTATTTGGGGTATAAGTTTAGTTTGAGTCTCTATTACGGTGTTTTGAAACAGTTTCCGTGCAGCTTAAAGGCATTTCAATCTGTGACTATTTCTTTTACCACTTCCCCTGGAGTCTATTCTGCAACCTAGTATATCTGTCAGCAGGCTTTTCTGGATATTCAGCTTAAAAATTTCCCTTTATTAATATCATACTGTTAATCCTTATTACTGTACTGCCTTGTACTTCTCTGAGAACAGTGCCCCATTTATGGCCCCATTGCCTTAATCTACCAGCAATTTATTTTGACCATTCATTTTTAAAAAACATTGTAATAACTGGGCCACACCAATTTCTTTTCAATATCCAGCATCAATAGTACATCCAAAATTCATCAAAAGAATTACAAAAAGGAAAACAACATTAATGTGAATAATTTAAATAGTTTTCCTGAGGCAATAATTATTAAAAATGGAATAGTATGCATTAGATGCAGGCAGTACTAGACCCTGTAAACAAATTACCACTGTAATAATCATTGGAACTGACCAAAGTTTCACAATTCATATTTCACTGTGGTTTTAAATTACAGTTAGTATCAAGGTTAGGAATTCACCTTGAAATGAAATCTCACTTTTGTACTATTTTTGTTGTCCTTGTAGAACACCGTATACGGAGGCTCCAATGTCAGGGCTTTAAGCTCCGACACTGGTCTCATGGATATTAACGCCACAAGGAATGCGACCTTCCATGACAGGTGGGAGAGGGAACAGGAGCCCATCGGCTCAAAGGGTGGGCCCGTGAGCCTAGAAAGAACCAAGTTAAGGTCCCACTGCACGACAGGAGCCCAGGCCAGTGGTAAGAGTCTCTCAAGCCCACTCAGGAATCAGACAGACATGTTGTGTGAAAACACCATCTGACCTTGGATTGGCAGATGAAAAGCGGAGATAGCCACAAGGCCTATTCTGATGGAAGGCGGCCAGCCCCTGGTTCTTAAGATGGAGCAGGTAATCTTAGATAAATTGTAAAGAGGAGTGCATTGGAGAGACGCTACATTCAGATGTCCAGTAGTAGAACCTCATCCATTTGGCTAGTACTGGAAGGCTCTCCTGGAAGGCTTCCTGCTTTCCAAGAGAATTTGCTGGACCTCATTAGAGCAGGCCGGCTCCTCCAACTTCAACCATTCAGCATCCATGCCATGAGGTGGAGGGGGGTGAGGCTGGGGTGTAGGAGATGGCCTGTGATCCTGACCGACTGGATCTGCTCTCGCAGGAAGGGGCTGGGGAGCGGCCATGCGAGGTCTATCAGTGAGCCAAACCAATATTGGCGCAGCCATGCTGTGGCAACCAGTATGACTTGGGCCTTGTCTCCCTTGACCTTTGACAGGACTCTGTTGATGAGCGGAATTGGCAGGAACGCATACATCAGACCCCTTGACCATGACAAGAGGAAGGAGTCGGAGAGGGAGTCTTTGCCCAGACCTTGTAGGGAACCGAAGCGATGACATTTCCTGTTCTGTCTGGTGGTGAACAGGTCCACTTGGGGAATTCCCCACCTCTGGAAGAGGGTCCATGCTACCTCCGGATGGAGCGACCACTTGTGGTAAGAGGAAAATAATCTGCTGAGGCAATCTGCCAGCGTATTCCTTATGTCGGGGAGGTGACAGGCCTCCAGCTGGATTGCGTGGTTGATGCAGAAATGCCACAGTCGGAGTGCCTCTTGCCAGAGGGCCAACGAGTGTGCTCCCCTCTTGCCTGTTGATGTAGAACATCCAGGCCATATTGTCCATCCCCACTCAAACCACCTTGCCTGCCAGGTGCGGTAGAAAGACTCTGCAGGCCAAACGTACCGCTTTGATTTCCTTGACGTTTATGTGCAATGTCATCTCCTCTGGGAATCACATGCCCTGGGTCTGGAGATTGCTGAGATGCGCTCCCCAGCCTAGGTCTGAGGTGTCCCATATCAATCGATGGAGTGACGAAGGTCATCGAATGGAACTCCCTTCCAGGACCACCCTGGGGTTGGGTCCACCATTGCAGCGAGGTAAGTGTCGTCGGTGGGATGGTAATGATCTTTTCCAAGTGATCTCTGGACTGGGAATAGACTGTCGCTAGCCACTGCTGTAAGAGCCACATCTGGAGCCTGGCATGGCCGACAACATACGTACATGCTGCCATGTGGCCCAGCAGGCGCAGGCAAACCCTGGTCGTGGTCAGGGGGAATGCAAAGACTCCTGCGATGAGGTCCACCAATGCTTGGAACCTCTCCTGCAGTAGAAACGTTCTGGTGCAGATGGAGTTGAGCACCGCTGAACTCAATCCTCTGCACCAGAACGAACCGTCGACTTTTGCCATTTACCAGCTAGCCCAGGGATGGGCACATGGCCTGCATCACCACAACATTCCTCTGAACTTGGGACCTGGAGCGGCCTTTGACGAGCCAGTCATCGAGGTACAGGTAGATCTAGATACCTCAATGTCTGAGGTAAGCAGCTACTACTGACGTGCACTTGGTGAACACCCTCAGTGCTATCGCAAGACCGAATGGGAAGACCGCGAACTGATAGTGGTTGGGTCCCACCGTGAAACGTAGGAAGCGTCTGTGACCTTGAAAGATCGCTATGTGGAAATATGCGTCCTTCAAGTCGAGGGCAACATACCAGTCCTCGGATCCAGGGCGGGGATGATGGAGGCCAGGGAACTTCAGCTTCTTTAGGTATTAGCTGAGATCTTGCAGGTCTAGGCTGGGCCATAGACCGCCCTTAGCTTTTGGGATTAAAAAGTACCGGGAACAGAACTCCTTGTTCCTGTACTCACGAGGAACCTTTTCGACTGCACCCAGCTGCAGCAACCCTTCTACCTCCTGCATAAGAAGATGGGGTCCCTGAAGATATCGTGAGAGGGGTCCCTGAAGAGGGACTGGGAAAGGGGTTGTGGGGTAGAAAGAAACTGGAGGGTGTAACCCTGCACTACAGTATTGAGGACGCAGCAGTCCAAAGTTACAGTGGTCCATGTGCGGAGGAAAAAAGAAAGGCAGTCGGAAAACAGCAGGAAAGACGGAAAACAGCAGGGTATAGTCTGGTAGGTTGCCCTCGAGCGCACCCTCAAATCACTTGCTTGCCCTCCTGCTTATTGCAGGTTGGGCCCAATTGGGCAGAGGGTGGAGATGGGTGGCTCGGACAGCACTTGTAGCCTCTACTCTTCTTATGGAGAAACTCCTGCTGGGGTTGGTTCCCTTGATCCTGAGATGGCTACGGTTTGAACCGCTTATGGGCTGGACTGGGGACATACAGCCCTAGAATTTTCAGGGTAGTGCTCAAGTCTTTCAGTCCATGCAGCTTACTGTCCATCTGTTCTGCAAACAGGGCCTGGCCCTCGAAGGGGAGGTCATGCATCGACTGCTTACCCTCAGTCGACAGACCCGAGAAGAGCAGCCAGGATGCTCTCAGTATCGAAATGGCCAAGGCCATGGTGCAAGCTGCAGAGTCTGCCGTGCCCGAAGCTGCTGGGAAGGCCGCTCTGGCCACCCCCATGCCCTCTTCAAGGATCACCCAGAACTCTTTCCTGGACCCTCTGGGCAGCGAGACCTTGAATTTGCCCATGGTCTGTCACATATTGTAGTCGTAGCAGCCAAGGAGGTCTTGGTGATTGGCCCCTCTCAACTGAAGGCTGGAAGACTAATACATTTTTCGCCCAAACAGATCAAGTCTCCGAGTCTTTATTCTTAAACTTTTCTGCCCATCAGCAGACAGCTCAGTCGAAGGTGTACATCCACAGAGCCACCAAAGGATGATACAAACAGGATGCAGCCTTCTAATGAGGAGGAGGAATGAAAAATACAAACTATGGATGATAATCAAGGCCCACTGAAGTCTGTTACTCGTGAGACCTAATCTTGTGATAAGTTCCCTACATTCTGCGCATTTCTCTGCATCAGACAGAAATTCTGCAGCAGTTTAAACTTTTAAGTTTTAAATAAAATGAAGATTAAATATACAATCACTACAGATTTCCCTATATTTTTTATTTTGATGTCTCGTTGAATTTTACACTTCCCCACATTTCCAATTTTCTATATTCTACATTTTTTTTATTTCACAATTCAAAAACATTATAAATGCTGTCAGGAAAAGTCAATCTTTAAACTGGGTAAGGAACAGTTGGGAAGACAAAAACCTTCAGATAAGCTTGTTCCCATAAAACTATCAACCAGTGAAATCATTAATGCAGACTTTTGTTACCTTTAGATTTCAGAGTTAATGGCAAATTGAAAAGAATAGGGCAGTTCACATCTCTTGGGGCCATTGTTACAGGCTTTCTATAAACTGCATTATGACTACACTGTACATATTTTCAAGGTTATCTTTACAACCATAAAGCTAGAGTTATTTTTTTCCTTATATGAAAGCTTACAACCTGAATCACAATTCTTTGGCAAAGGGATAAATTCTGACGCTTCAGTACTGCAAAAGATACAAGACCGTGACAATAATTAAAAAGTGAACCCAGTGTAAACCGGCTTTCCCACAAAGGGAGTTTGACATTCCTGTTTTGAGTATATTCTTCTTTGGGCAGTATGGCACATCTCAGAATAACATAAATGTCATCTAGAATGAGTTCTAGGTTCGAGAATCATGGAGCTGCAGTGATGGCACTCAAGTGAACTTTCATTCTCAAGGATTAACGCATAAGTAGACAGATACTAGGTCTCTTCAGAATTACACAGACCTAAGATCTTTGCTAATTTATACAGTCTTTGTGTATTATAAATCTTTCAATTTCCATCCCAGAGAGCTGAGTACACAGGGACTGGATTTTGTACAGTACTATGTACCAATGAATAGATCATATTTCCTCTCCAATATTGACAATGATTAAGACACAGGACTAGGGTTCATGAGATCTGAGTTTCCAGAACACTGACTAGCTGAACAGAAAAAAGAATTATAGTAGAAGTGAGGGGTTGAGTGACCTTCAGAAGTTAGTCAAGAAAGAGAGGGTTATTCAGGTACCAAGCATTAACAATCAACTTAAAGGAGTAGTTCATAAGCGATGCCTAACTGCAGAATCTGTTTGTAAATTTCCAGCAGTTTGATTCAGCTCTTCTTAAAGTCAATGGGAAACTTTTTCCATGACTTCAGTGATCTTTGATCTAGGCCCTACGAAAGCAACAAGAAATAATTTTTCTTTCGCGCCACCCACGTATGTGTGTTTCTCTTTTTTACCCAAAATACATGCAATGTAACAATAGTAGTTTACGAAGTACACCATCTTTCATCCCACTTGACTCAAAAGCACTTTATAAACCAGATATGCAAGAATCAATTCACCCAACTCTGGAATAATGAAGCAATTCACCCACCACTAATGAAGCAAAACCACCCCCAAGGCAAAATTTGACAGCTAATTAACAGCTTGTAACAACATAGAACAGTATGGTCAGGAAGTGAGGAAGAATGCTATGAGAACATATTTATTAGGTCTTTTAAATAATGTCTTCACCAGCCAGCAAACCATCTAGACTTCCCAATTTCTGAACTATTTTTTTTTTTTTTTTTTTTAACACTGTTGGACAAATTTTCCATGAAACGCTAAGGCCTAGTCCATGCTATAAAGTTAGGTTGACATAAGTCACCTACATCAACCTATTTGTGCATGTGTCTATGCTCAAATTTGTCTCCAGCTGACAAATTCCCTGCTACAGCGACACAGTGAAACCACATCCTGAACAGCATAGAGCTATGGTCAACCTATGCAGAACACTGAGGAGGAAGAGAAAGAAAAGGATTAGGGAGGACACATTCTGTGAGATCCCATAAACCAGTGCTGCATCAGACCGTGAACAAAGGGCTTGGTGGGGCAATATGACTGACTGCATGGAGAACCAGTCAGTGCTTGTTTCTCAGTGAAGCGCCATGTACGGACTGGTCTGCAGCTGCTCCAGGAACACCACCAACAGCCTTGAATTGTTTGACTCCATGTCCCTCAGCAAACTGGCCTAGAAGAAATCCTCACATCCCTCATTATTGCAGTACATTCTGCAGGTCTGCAAACACAGGAGAATCATGAATCCTATATTTGCAACATTCATGAGAATACTGCAAAGCTCTGCGGGCTCCATGCTTCTGTCAGAGATTGCAGAGACAGAAAAGTGCCATGTGGATTTATGGGATTTTTTTTTTTTTAAAGGCACGAAAATTATGGAATATGAATGGTATTCTGAGATGGAAAAAGCTGCATGCTTGGAACTTGACCCCTAGCTCCCAGAAATTCCTGGGCAAGTCATTTCTATCCCACAACACGTGGAAAAAATTTCCCAAAAAGCACTGTACCTGATGGTGGTATGTGGCACACTGGGACATTTACCCATGATGCACCACAGTTTGCATTGACACAAGCACCCCTGGTGAGTACACCAGCACCGACACAAGCAGCCAAGTATGCAAAAGCCCAAGCGATATAAAATCTTCAGTGGCTGTATGCCAACATAACTTGCATCCACCACAGTTTGTAGTGTAGACATGGCCTAAAAATGCTGAAGAATCCTGACTGGTTAGTAGAAAGGCTAGCAAATCATTCAGTGCTGTTCAATATCTGTAAATTGGTCTTCTAATAATATACTCTTACATCCATCTAAAGGCACTAATGGAACACAAGCAGCTTTGGTAAAGACATTTCCAGGTCTTGAGGCTCATTTATGTCCTGATCCAGTCCTCTATGAAGTCAATGTTAACTGACAATGTTAACAGACTGTCATGGCTGTGTTACTGAATACAGAAAAGTGAAGAAATACCAATCTTCCCTCTGCCTCCTTTTGTACATTTGTTATGCTGGTCTTTACTTACAATATCACATACTACAATTTAATCCTGTATTTTAATTTATTTTTTTAATAAATAGTATGTGATCAAGTCTATATTGGAATGCACCAGGAGTGCACACAATCTGGATTCTGGCATTTCCTGATTTTGAGTGCTTAATTATGAAATTTTAGGCCCCATCCCTGCAAAGACTTATGCACAAGCTTAACTTTACACAATATGAACAGTCCCAGTAACTTTAATGGGACTAGTCAGTGAATAACCTGAACCATAGGCATATGTCTTTGCAGAGTCAGGATCTTCCTTTATTAGTGTAGAATTTTGTATGGAATTTCCTACACTTTTTAAAATGAAAAAGATGGAAAAATTAGTAAAAACATAAAAAGACGCTTCCCTCTCTAGGACTTCAAAACTTCTGATCTTCGCTTTTCAAGTATTTTCTATGTATATTACAATTTTAATTTTAGAGAGACAAACTAGGTGAAGTAATATCTTTTATCAGACCAACTTCCATTGGTGAGAGAAATTTTTGCACTTACATGGAGCTTTTTTCTTCAAGTCTCTAATATTCTTGGACTAACATGGCTACAATAACATTGCAAATTTTAATTGTATTTCAAAAAATACAAATAACTTATCAAATCTTAATTCAGATGCATTATAAGTATCCACTGTAACTAAATACAACATTCACACCCAAATAAAATAGTCCAAAACCTTTCTATTCCCAACAACAGATCAATTTCAATCATAGAATGAAAAAAGCTGGGAATATAATTATAGAAAAACCACAATGCAAGACCATTTAAAATGTATACATTGAATGTAATTCTGTTCTCACAGCAGTTCTATTACAACTACGCAATCAATACTTTCACCAACTAGGCATACAACTTATTAGTATTTTTTGATGTAACAAACTTTTAATCTTATTTTCTTTTCAAACTAGCAACTTACTGTAGAAAACCAAATCTATCTGTGACTTTGTAAAGAAGGTAGTCTGCATCTTCCCAAGGTTCAATCTGGGCACCCTCTCGTCCCTAAAAAGAGAAAGGGAGGCAACAATGAAGGCTTATGGCACCACATAGCAAGCTGATCTAAAACTTAAAAAGACAGGACATGAGTTCTGTAGTTAAAGGCATATTCTATATCTGTCCCCCAGAACACCACCACAGAACTCCCAACCTGACCTACAAAGGATGAGAAAGCTCCACAACCATCCCACCAACTTAACTCTTGTAAACAGTATTTCCACTGCAGAAGAGTTCATCAGGTTGTCTTTTTCGTACAACCCTTAAGGTCACTGGTGGAGTTGGGGTGCAATGTGGTAAAAGAAGAACAGATGAGCAGTGAGGAACAATGTTTTAAAAGGCTTTGAAGGACAAGATGTGTCTTTAACCTGATGTGGTGGACAAGGGAGAGCTAGTGGAGAGATTAAAAAGGGAGGGGATGATATGGACTGATCAACAGGGAAAGATTATTTTAGCAGCTGCATTTTGTAGAATGGGTGGGAGTAATATGTTTGTCACAGAGGTCTGAGGAAGTGGTGGAGGTGGCTGAAGTTGTAAAGATGGGAGATCATGCAGCATTTTAGCTGTATGGGCGAAAAGAAAATGATGAGTCTTAGACATATGTGAATGAAGAGCAGCCACACTTAGATACTGTCTGCATATGAGGAGTGAGAGGGAGGCGACGAAGATTTCCCCAAGGTTACATACAAGCCTGAGTGATACAGAAGATGGCAATTTCTAATGATAAATCAAAGCTGATGAGTGTATGCACACACATCCTTGTTGTTCATGACAGGTGCCATTCTGACAGCCAGTATGCCTCAGCACTGACTTGCCCAGGCCTCCTCCATGGGTAAGGCCAGTCTTTGATGCCTATACATTCAATAACCCCTTTGATAAAGGTGCTAGAAACGGTCTCCATTAGCGCCAGCTGTGATGGCTATTTTATAAGAATTCCTGTCTCCCAGAATATTGAATGGACCACCAGAACCATGGTAGAGCTGGAAGTGCAGGGGTTTGGGGTGCACTCGCAGAGTTGTGGAGCGAATGGGGAACTGGAATGCAGGGGTCTGGAGCGGACTGGCAGGGTTGAGATGCAGGAAGCTTGAAGTCCACTGCTGTGGGGTGCAGGAGTTGTGGTACACTGGCAGAGTATATGGTGCAGGAAGATTAGGGTGCAGGAAGGTTGGGGTACACTGGAAGAGCTAGGGAGTGTGCCCCCACCCTCTCTTGCCTCCTACACCATCCCCATTTATCTCCCTCCTGATAGCCACCTCCCCTTGCTGGAACCCCAAATCCCTATTCCCCTAACCCCCCACTTCTTCATCCCCTAATGCCCCTCCCCTCCCAGGATGCATTACATATCCAATTTCCCTCCCCACCGGAAGACTTCAATTACATTCCCCACAAAATAAAACTGCCACTCGTGACTCACAAATTGTAGCAACCTCCAGCTGCTCAGTTTAAAAAAAAAAAAACTGCTTTTGTCTTAGGTGGGGGCTTGTGATTAACTTATCCTTAATTATGTTAATTGACGGGTAAGTTCACAGCCATCGTGATTCATCCAATCATTAACGTGTCTCAGTACAAGACAGCACTAGGAAACAATTTTTGAAAGTGCCTGTAATTCAGGAACTCCTTGGCTGAAAGACTGCGAATTTGAATTCCTAATGCTGTCCTGTCCTGTGCTCCCCATGAGGGGCACTAAATTTCAGTGTAATACAAGTAACTATTCAGATTTTAGAGTGCTTATAAGAATTGAGTTTTAAAGCTTATAAAATGGCAAGAATATAAACCTTCTAGCTGATTTTCTGTATTGATGCATGCATAATATTAAAAATGTGTATTTTCTTAAATACTGTTTTCAGCATGGGTACCCAAAGATTTAGTGCACTACCTTGGGTAAAATGTGACAGATTAGAACCATTTTGACCTGCTGGTGCCACAAAAATTCCTTGTCATCATATCAACAGTTTGACCTCTAGCTCTGTACAATGAAAATAAAGTAAAATAAAATATATATTGAAAAAAAAACAGACACACACACACCACCTACCCATTTTTTAAAGTTTCTATTTTGTTCTGAGCTTATATATCTGGAACCCCTGGCTCAAATGACTCCAAATTTAAGTCATTAATGCTAGCCTGCACACTTCAGAGGCACACCAACTTTCAAAGAAACCTGAAAAAGTTTGTCTATTCTAGATTACTTAGCAAGGTCATCCTTTAAACAGATGATGTGATGCAACCTCAACTATAGTGGCACTGCTGCACCACTATAACTAAACAGTCTTTCAGCCATGATTGCTACCAACTTTGCACTAAAGCTATTGCTACAAAACAAATGTCCATGAAAAGAAAATCCCTATGGCTCCCTTAAAATCATACATATTCCACATTATATAGATACAGCTTTACTTTATATAAAGTTTTGCATGATGTTTCCTTACCTCCACAAATTACCGTCTAGCACAGTACATACTCACGGTATGTCTACACTACCCGTTGAATTGGCATGAAGCGATCAATCCAGTGGGGGTCGATTTATCATGTCTAATCTAGACACGATAAATCAACCCCCAAGTGCTCTCCTGTCGACTCCTGTACTCCACCGCTGTGAGAGGCGCAGGCAGAGTTGACAGGGGAGTGGCAGCAGTCGACTCACCGTAGTGAAGACACTGCGGTGAGTAGGTCTAAGTATGTCGACTTCAGCTATGTTATTCACATAGCTGAAATTGCGTAACTTAGGTCGACAACTACCCCCCTCTACCCCACTGTAGACCAGGGCTTAGACTGAGGTTTGGGAGCCACAAATGGCTCTTTAATGAGTCTCCTGCAGCTCTTTGCAACACATATTAAAACACTGTGTGATTTAATTATTAACCAGTCTAAACTATTAACCAATAAGGATGCTTTTATTATGTTACTAACCAATTAAGTTATCAACCTGCACTAAGTTATTAACTTATTTGCTGTGAGAATAATATATACTACTATTTTATAGATATAGATGTATTATAGATATAAATGTGTGTGCATGGAACTAAGTATTTCCCCTGTCATACCATTTAAACATGAATATATTACTATAGCCAGCTACTACTGTGGCTCTGCTGAGTAATGTTGATCACTAATTTGGCTCTTGAACCACTGAGGTCTGAGTATCACTGGTCTAGCATGTAGTATGGCTACCAACGATACTGTGATAAGACTATGCGAGTAAGATGTAGGCATGCATAATCCAGTTGTATTATATGACAGTCTTACTTGCTACATGGTTCAAAAACATCACAGGCTGAAATTATTTTCTTTACATAAAATAGGTTACAATAGCAAATCAATGTGTTTTTTTTTTCTTTTCGATTGCCATTACTGATTTAGCATTAAATTTATATTATCATGCATCAATAAAGAGTTAAAGTATGTGTATCCTCAAAAAAAAATAGTGTCTCTAGATCAATACCTTGGTTTCACTAAAAAGCATCAATCAGAATAAATAAAACCCTACTGGTTGTAAGACACAGGCACCTCAATACAAGTGAAAGAAAGATGACAAAAATCTTAAAATAGCCCTGAAGCACTTACATACATCTGAAACTTAAGATCATCAAACCATCACCAAAAAAACGTAGAAAAAAAATAAAGCAAGCTCTCCTAATTTTAATGTGTACTGAACATGATGCAGAATATCACACAGAATATTTTAGAGAAGGCTATTTATTTTTGAACTTGCCAGAGGAAGACCACATTTCAATTTCTAATAGTCAATGCCAAAATTACACTATTAACAGGAGCACTTACTTTGTCATACTTGGCAACTATCTCAGCTCTTTCTTGGGCAAGTTTGATAGCAGCATCCTGCTCGGCATCTGAATCTGTTCAGGATTAAAATAAAATGTAACTTAGGTTTACTCTCTCTGTAATCAAGAATTGTTGAAAAATAATTAGAGAATAAATCTTATCACACAGACATTAGGTCCCAGGAGTACCAAAATAAATATAGTGAAATGAAATATGGTGGTATAACCTGAAAAGTAACTATCTGAATACTGTTCAAGATCAATAAAATTGTGCACTGTTCCAACTGCTGAACAGATGTAACTTCAACTCTCAAACCTGCAATCTAACAACATATTTTATTTCTATACAATTATAAGAAATGGAAGAGCTAAAGCTTCTTGCGATAAGATGCATTAGGAACTTCTGAGATACCACTACTGAGTTTTTGTGATTCTTTCACAGCTTTCACTAACCATAGTGCTTCATTCATTGATTTTCTCTCTTTTTTAAAATTATATCCATCATGATTTGAGATGTTACAATGCTATCTTATGTGGAAAAGGGTTGGCATGCCAATGCTGAAGTATTTTCTCCAACCTTTCCAGAAGATGGACGTTTAAATCTTGAAAAGAACTGGAAGACTGAAGGCCTCAGGGCTACAACTTCCACATGTGCCTTACCCTTAAGAACTCAGATATTGCAAGTAATGCTACAATATACGTTATTACCACTTCTAAAAAAAATTTAAAATTAACAGTGTATGAGTAATTCCCAAGATTCATAAAGTTGCAGGATTAGAATACACCAGAACTATTAAAGTAGCAGCACTTGAATGAACTCTTAGGACACTGGCTATTCCCAAGGAAGCAGTGAAGGAAGAGACGGGTCATATCAGGAACTGAAGCTAGAGCAAGAAAGAGCTAGTGCAGCGGGAACAGCATGACACATCAGGATGGTAGGTCTGACACATGCGAGGAGATGGAGCCTTCCAGCCAACTGAAGTAACATTTCACTGTAGCACTGGGGTCAGAGCATTAGCCCTGGTCTACATTACGAGTTTAGGTCAAATTTAGCAGCATTAGGTCTATTTAACCCTGCACCAGTTCACACGACCAAGCCTGTTTTGTCGATTTAAAGGGCTCTTAAAATCGATTTCTGTACTCCTCCCCGGCGAGGGGAGTAGCACTAAAATTGACCTCGCTGGGACGAATTTGGGGTAGTGTGGACGCAATTCGACTGTATTGGCTTCCGGGAGCTATCCCAGAGTGCTCCATTGTGACCACTCTGGACAGCACTCTCAACTCAGATACACTGGCCAGGTAGAGAGGAAAAGTTCTGGGAACTTTTGAATTTCATTTCCTGTTTGGCCAGCGTGGCGAGCTGATCAGCACAGGTGACCATGGAGTCCAAGAATCGCAAAAGAGCTCCAGCATGGACCGAATGGGAGGTACTGGATCTGATCGCTGTATGGGGAGAAGAATCCATGCAGGCAGAACTCTGTTCCAAAAGACGAAATGCCAATATTTTTGCCAAAATCTCCAAGGGCATGATGGACAGAGCTACAACAGGGACACACAGCAGTGCCACATGAAAGTTAAGGAGCTGAGGCAAGCCTACCAAAAAACAAAGAATGCAAACGGTCGCTCCAGGTCAGAGCCCCAAACATGCTGTGTCTATGATGTCTATGTACTCAATGCTTTTTTTGCCTCTGTTTTCACTAACAAGGTCAGCTCCCAGACTGCTGCGCTGGGCATCACAAAATGGGGAAGAGATGGCCAGCCCTCTGTGGAGATAGAGGTGGTTAGGGACTATTTAGAAAAGCTGGACGTGCACAAGTCCATGGGGCCGGACGAGTTGCATCCGAGAGTGCTGAAGGAATTGGCGGCTGTGATTGCAGAGCCCTTGGCCGTTATCTTTGAAAACTCGTGGCGAACGGGGGAAGTCCCGGATGACTGGAAAAAGGCTAATGTAGTGCCCATCTTTAAAAAAGGGAAGAAGGAGGATCCTGGGAACTACAGGCCAGTCAGCCTCACCTCAGTCCCTGGAAAAATCATGCAGCAGGTCCTCAAAGAATCAATCCTGAAGCACTTACATGAGAGGAAAGTGATCAGGAACAGTCAGCATGGATTCACCAAAGGCAAGTCATGCCTGACTAATCTAATCGCCTTTTATGATGAGATTACTGGCTCTGTGGATGAAGGGAAAGCAGTGGATGTATTGTTTCTTGACTTTAGCAAAGCTTTTGACACAGTCTCCCACAGTATTCTTGTCAGCAAGTTAAGGAAGTATGGGCTGGATGAATGCACTATAAGGTGGGTAGAAAGCTGGCTAGGTTGTCGGGCTCAACGGGTAGTGATCAATGGCTCCATGTCTAGTTGGCAGCCGGTGTCAAGTGGAGTGCCCCAGGGGTCGGTCCTGGGGCCGGTTTTGTTCAATATCTTCATTAATGATCTGGAGGATGCTGTGGATTGCACTCTCAGCAAATTTGCGGATGATACTAAACTGGGAGGAGTGGTAGATACGCTGGAGGGGAGGGATAGGATACAGAAGGACCTAGACAAATTGGAGGATTGGGCCAAAAGAAATCTGATGAGGTTCAATAAGGATAAGTGCAGGGTCCTGCACTTAGGACGGAAGAATCCAATGCACCGCTACAGACTAGGGACCGAATGGCTAGGCAGCAGTTCTGCGGAAAAGGACCTAGGGGTTACAGTGGACGAGAAGCTGGATATGAGTCAGCAGTGTGCCCTTGTTGCCAAGAAGGCCAGTGGCATTTTGGGATGTATAAGTAGGGGCATAGCGAGCAGATCGAGGGACGTGATCGTTCCCCTCTATTCGACATTGGTGAGGCCTCATCTGGAGTACTGTGTCCAGTTTTGGGCCCCACACTACAAGAAGGATGTGGATAAATTGGAGAGAGTCCAGCAAAGGGCAACAAAAATGATTAGGGGTCTAGAGCACATGACTTATGAGGAGAGGCTGAGGGAGCTGGGATTGTTTAGTCTGCAGAAGAGAAGAATGAGGGGGGATTTGATAGCTGCTTTCAACTACCTGAAAGGGGGTTCCAAAGAGGATGGCTCTAGACTGTTCTCAATGGTGGTAGATGACAGAACGAGGAGTAATGGTCTCAAGTTGCAATGGGGGAGGTTTAGATTGGATATTAGGAAAAACTTTTTCACTAAGAGGGTGGTGAAACACTGGAATGCGTTACCTAGGGAGGTGGTAGAATCTCCTTGCTTAGAGGTTTTTAAGGTCAGGCTTGACAAAGCCCTGGCTGGGATGATTTAACTGGGAATTGGTCCTGCTTCGAGGGGGTTGGACTAGATGACCTTCTGGGGTCCCTTCCAACCCTGATATTCTATGATTCTATGATGAGCTGCATGCAATTCTAGGGGGAGTCCCTACCACTTCCCCACCACTGTCCATGGACACCTGTAAGGGGGGGGGAGTCTCACGCAACAGAGATGAGGAAGATGATGAGGAGGAGGTGGTTGAGGATAGCACACAGCAGGCAAGCGGAGAATCCCTTCTCCCTGGCAGCCAGAAACTGTTCATCATCCTGGAGCCAATACCCTCCCAAGGCAGGCTCCCAGACCATGAAGCCGGAGAAGGCACCTCTGGTGAGTGTACCTTTGTAAATATAATACAGGGTTTAAAAGCAAGCGTGTTTAATGATTAAATTTGCCCTGAAGACTTGGGATGCATTCACGGCCAGTATAACTACTGAAAAAGTCTGTTAACGTGTCGGGGGATGGAGCAGAAATCCTCCAGGGACATCTCCATGCAGCTCTCCTGGAGTACTCTCTGTGTTAGACTCAGGAGAGTGATATCATTCATGGTCACTTGGTTGAAATACAGGAAATTTGTTTAAGGGGACATTCAGAGGTGCCCGTTCCTGCTGGGCTGTTTGCCTTTGGCTGAAAAGAAATCATCCCCGCTGTTAGCCACATGGTGGGGGGAGGCCTGTTCACGCTGAGCTGTTCATATTTGGCTGACAGGGATCTTCCCTGATACTAGCCACGCAGTGAGGGGGGGTAGGAGGGGAGGAGGGTGCGTGAAGCGATCATCCCAGAGAATTGGGGTAGGGGGGTTGGGTTGTGCTGCACATTCACCCTAAAACCACAGCCCCTCCTTTTAAATGGCCACTCAGTACAAGAGGCAAAATGTGACCTTGTACCAAAAGCATGTGCTATATCATGTGAATCGCTTAATTCAGTGTGAAAGTCTTTCCTTTGTTCTCTAAAATGTATCTTTTTAAATACTACTCTCCTTTTTTTCCCTTCCGCAGCTGAAAATGTTTCTACGCTCCTCCTATCATCTCCACCCCAGAGGCTAGCGCAGATTAGAAGGCAAAAAAAACCACACTCGCGATGAAATGTTCTCAGAGCTCATGCAATCCTCCAGCACTGAAAGAGCTCAGCAGAATGCATGGCAGCAAACAATGGCAGAGTCCAGGAAAGCGTTAAATGAACGCAATGAGAGGAGGGAGGAGCGAGATGAGAGGAGAGAGGATGCAATGCTAAGTCTAATGGGGGAGCAAACTGACATGCTCAGGCGTCTTGTGGAGCTGCAGGAAAGGCAGCAAAAGCACAGACCTCCGCTGCAGCCCCTGTATAACCACTTGCCCTCCTCCCCAAGTTCCATATGCTCCTCACCCAGATGCCCAAGAATGTTTTTGGGGGGAGGAGGGGAAGGAGGCTACCAGCACCCAGCCTCTGGGATGGAGTGGATTGCCCAAGCAACAGAAGGCTGGCATTCAATAAGTTTTCAACTGTAGTGTGGCTTTGTCCTTCCCACCTCCCATCATCCACCACCCCACCTGGTGCTTCCCTCCTCACCCACGCCTCCTGGGCTACCTTGCGAGATTTCCCCTTATTTGTGTGAGGAATTAATAAAGAATACATGATTTTGAAACAATAATGACTTTATTGCCTCTGAAAGTGGTAATTGAAGGGGGAGGTCGGTTGGCTTACAGGGAAGTAGAGTCAACCAAGGGGGTGGGTTTTCATCAAGGAGAAACAAAGAGAACTGTCACACCATAGCCTGGCCAGTCATGAAACTGGTTTTCAAAGCTTCTCTGATGCACAGGGCGCCCAGGTGTGCTCTTCTAATCGCCCTGGTGTCCAGCTGTGTGTAATTGGCCGCCAGGCAATCTGCCTCAACCTCCCATCCCGCCATAAACGTCTCCCCCTTACTCTCACAGATATTGTGGAGCACACAGCAAGCAGCAATAACAATGGGAATATTGGTTTCGCTGAGGTCTAACCTAGTCAGTAAACTGCGCCAGCAAGCTTTTAAATGTCCAAATGCACACTCTATCACCATTCTGCACTTGCTCAGCCGATAGTTGAACTGCTCCTTACTACTGTCCAGGGTGTCCGTTTATGGCTTCATGAGCCATAGCATTAAGGGGTAGGCTAGGTCCCCAAGGATAACTATAGGCATTTCAACATCCCCAACGGTAATTTCTGGTCTGGGAAGTAATTTCCTTCCTGTAGCTATTCAAACAGACCAGAGTTCCTGAAGATGTGAGTGTCATGCACCTTTCCCGGCCATCCCACGTTGGTGTCGATGAAGCATCCCTTGTGATCCACCAGTGCTTGCAGCACCATTGAAAAGTACCCCTTGCTGTTTACATTACTGGCTGCCAAGGTGGTCAGGTCCCAAGATAGGGATATGCATTCCATCTATCACCCCACCGCAGTTAGGCAACCCCATTGCAGCAAAGCCATCCACTACGACCTGCACATTTCCCAGAGTCACTATCCTTGATAGCAGCAGCTCAGTGATTGCATTGGCTACTTGGATCACAGCAGCCCACACAGTAGATTTACCCACTCCAAATTGATTCCCAACTGACCAGTAGCTGTCTGGCATTACAAGCTTCCAGAGGGCTATCGCCACTCGCTTCTCAACTGTAAGGGCTGCTCTCATCTTGGTATCCTTGTGCTTCAGGGCAGGGGAAAGGAAGTCACAAAGTTCCATCAAAGTGCTCTTACGCATGCGAAAGTTTCGCAGCTACCGGGAATTATCCCAGACCTGCAACACTATGCGCTCCCATCAGTCTGTGCTTGTTTCCTGGGCCCAGAGTCAGCGTTCCACTCCACGAGCCTGCCCCTATTGCCACCATGATGTCCAAATTGCCAGGGCCCGTGCTTTGAGAGAAGTCTGTGTCCATGTCCTCATCACTATCATGATCGCACTGTCGTCGCCTCTTCGCCTGCTTTTGCGGGTTCTGCACATACTGCAGGATAATGTGCGAGGTGTTTGCAATGCTCACAACAGCAGCGGCGAACTGAATGGGCTCCATGCTTGCCATAGTACAGCGTCTGCAGTAGAGCAGAGTTGCAGCAGAAGCGGTGGATGACAACGGATGCCACGAGAATAGATATTTATACAGAACAACGAGAGGACCTGAGAGGTGGATTCATGGTACCAGGAAAGCAGGAGAGCAGAGTTGCAGCAGAAGCAGTGGATGATCACGACAGTTGGCAGTCCTACTGCACCGTCTGCTGACAGCAGTATGACGTCTGTATGGAAAAAAGGCGCAAAATGATTGTCTGCCATTGCTTTCACGGAGGGAGAGGCGACTGACATGTACCCAAAACCACCCGTGACAATGTTTTTGCCCCATCAGACATTGGGAGCTCAACCCAGAATTCCAATGGGCAGCGGAGACTGCGGGAACTGTGGGATAGCTACCCACAGTGCAACGCTCCGAAAGTCGACGCTAGCCACGGTGGTGAGGACACACTCCGCCGACTTAATGCACTTAGTATGGACATATACAATTGATTGTATAAAATCAATTTCTAAAAATCGACTTCTACAAGATCGACCTAATTTCGTAGTGTAGACATACCCTTAGAAAGGATCTTGTTGACTGAGAGAAGGGAGTAGAAAATAAAATGAGAGCGTGAACAACTCGACTAGCTTATCTGGCTCCAATCACAAAGTAAAAAGTAAACTCAACCCTTAGTTTTCCAGTGGTAAAGGAGGCATGTAAGATGAAAGAAAGTTAAGATATCTTACCAACTAACATTTGACAACGATCAAGTAACTAATTCAAAAATGGTTATGGCATCAGAATTAATGAAGGAAACAATCTTCCATCAATGGAAGATTTTCATCTTTTTTTTTTTTTTAAATAGCAATAAACTTTGAAAAAACAGCTGTCAAAAAAGATTTGGTTTTTAAAGAATACATTCATTTCAAAACTCTATTTTCATTCACCATTTAGTCCTTGAAGTGGGCATCGTTGTAGTGTATTATTTCTCTAGAAAGGGAACACTCCAAAAGTATATGCCATGAAAAATGGTAAATTTTAAGGGATTCTATATAAAAGCATCATATTCCAAGAAGAGACTTTTTATTGACATACTTTTCAATATTTGTTCCATCCTTATATTTCCTTATGCGATTTACTATGACTATTTTCCAGGACAACGGCTTTCCTAGATATTTCCACTAACCAGATTACAAATAAAGGCAGAACAGTCTTGAGAAGAACACATATTCTTACTGATACCTAACTCAATACAAGATTAACTGTAACAAATGGATTGTAATGAGCAATGAATGACAGTTAAGTATCCCTTAATATGAAAGGAAAAAAAATAAAAGCTTTACTATGTTAACCAAGGAGCCAGTTAAAGGTAATCGCTGTTAGAAAACTCTTAACACATTAAGTTTTGCGTTTGATGTGGTGGTTTTCTTTTTTTGTTCTTTTAAAACCACAGCTGATAGAATAAAACGTGCAGGTGTCCCATCTGCAATCAGGTTTTGGGCAACATACAGTACCTGTACAGTAACTTCTCGCTTAAAATTGTAGTTATGTTTCTGAAAAATGCTACTTTAAGTTTAAGTTTTTACAGCATCCCAGCCTTAGAAGACAAAATCTTTGTTTGGCAGACAACTGTAAAGATGTAGAACCCTGCTTTCACTCCTGAAACTCTAGAAATGTATTTCTAAACAGGATCAAGACATGAATTCTACATTTTGGGGAGCAGAACTATGTCCCTATTCAAATGAACCTTCCCTTACTGAGGGCAGAAGTACCAAAAGTTCATGCTGCTGTGGGATGTTTTTCCACAGCCTCCCCACATCTTCCAAAACTATATTCCATTCCCTTTGTTATATCTCTCCTCCTTTCCTCACCATCGCTGCTCAAGTCATATTTCCTCATGTTATCGGGTGATTTATAGTGTAAATTCCTCAGGGCAGGGAGCTTGTCCTTTTCAATAAAAACAAGGAGGAGTCCTTGTGGCACCTCAGTGACTAACAAATGTTTTTGGGCATGAGCTTTTGTGGGCTAAAACCCACTTCATCAGATGCATGGAGTGGAAAATACAGTAGGCAGGTAGAAATACAGGGCACATGAAAAGATGCAGGTTGCCTTACCAAGTGGGGGGACGGGGAAGGTCAGTGCTAACGAGCCAATTCAATTAAGGTGGAAGTGGCCTATTCTCAACCTTCTATTAAGCTATACCAAACTAATTTAATTATATGTTAATCCATCCACGCATAAAAATTGGAGAGCAGCTTGCAATGGGGACAACCGGTTATATTTTGGGAGATAAAGGACATAGCGTGGTCTTCCTTACAGAAAGAGTGCTTAAATATTTCCAAGTAAGAAGTTACATAATGGCTCAGCATTGAGTCAAATCTAAAAACAGAAATCTGATAGAAAAGTTATTGTTGAAATATCTGCGCAATTCCAAAAAAAAAAAAAAAATTTTACCACCTTTTATCACAATGAAAAGCAAAATTTACAAAATCACTTAGGTGTAGTACTGTGTGGAAGATCTACAACAAAAAATTATTAAAAACATTCTAAACTTTTCTGATTTAAAATTTGCATTATTCAAAAAAATCAATGATTTATTCAAAGGCCAACTGATAAGATTTCAAATGAGGTTGACAATGGGGAATTATCAATCCGAGTTGGTAAAAGGACATTATCAACTCATCAGGTTCCTTTGGGATCTGTTCTTATGATGCTATTCAATATTTTTATCAATGACCTAGATGAAAATATAAATTCATTCCTAAGCAAGGTTGCATATGACCAAGATTGGCAGTGAGTGAATAACAATGAGGACAGGTCACTGACACAAAACAATCAGGGTCACTTGGATGGCTGGATGCAAAGAATCAAAACATATTTTACATAGCCTAACTCAAGAAAAGAATGCAGTCCATACTCACAGGATATGGGACTGTATTCTGGAAAACAGTGACTTCAAAAGGGACTACAAAGTCATTGTAGATAGCCACCAGAATATGAGCTCCTACTCCATGATGATGTCACAAAAAAGAACTAACACAATACCTGGATGTATTAACCAAGGTAACACTGAGAAGGAGTAATATATTACCCTTGTGTACAGCACTGGTGAGATCACTAGTGAAATACTGTGTCCATGCTTTTAAAGGGGAATTGAAAAATTGGAGACAGTAAGGGAAAAAAGAAGAACTATAAGAATGATTTGTGAACATTAAGGAAAACTGGAAAACATTCCTCACAATGAGAGACTAAAGGAACTCAATCTATTTAACTAATCAAGGAGAAGATTAAGAAGTGACTTATCTTTCTACGACATATTTTAGTTCAACCACAAAGTTGGTGAGCTACACATAGGAATCCCCAAGTGAAAGTAATAGTCTACATTATAGAGGCCATGACAGAACATCGTAACAGTTCCATGTCGCCTTAAAATATATGAATGATGATTAACAATAATGACATTTGTCATGGTCCATTGTGGTATTGATTGGATTTTGTTTCTTTAAAGATATTTTTTTTAAAATCCACAGGTAAAAACACATAAAAACAAACTTCCTGGTTATTTAAAAGGCTCTAATCACAGCCAGTTTATAGTCATTCATGAGCATATGTTTAATAGCTAAACAGGGAACATGGAGGAGTGGTGGGGAGAGGAGAATGTTCCTTTTATATTAGCAGGGAAAACACTCAGAGAATGACACTTAGAAATAAAGCAGCTCATCTTGTACATTTGACTTTTCCACATTGGTGTGCTACTTTCAAATTAAAACCAAAGGCTAACCTTAAGTAATAAAGGTTGAAAAAAGATATGCTTATACTTCGCGTTAGAGATATATACTGGCAGGCTTCAAAGATTAAGTCCCCTATTTATCCACAGAACAGGAACAGTACTGATACCACCAGTGCAGGTTTCTAATGTACCAATGTGCCTCCAACCTGACCTGAAGAAACCCGAAACTTCCAAGCCCATTTAATACTTGACCTCTCTTCTGACGCTGGCAACAAAGGTGCCAATTAGTGCTAGTATTTTTAGATGTGTTCACTTATCCAAAAAAACTGGACTCCAACTGCCAACTAACTTCATACACAGCACTAGAAAGTAACAGCTATCTTATTTGCACCTCATCTTCTATTTTTAAATTAATCAAAGGGAAAGTAAGGCCTGCTGAACTGGGTAGGTGTGGACTGATCTCAGAATCAGGGTTGCCAACTGTCTAATCATACAAACCCAAACACTCCTGCCCCACCCACCCACCCTTCCCCGAGGCCCTGCCCCTGCCCCTTCTCCAAGGCCCCGCCTCCCTCCCTCCATCTCTCACTCTCCTCACTCACTTGCTGGGGCACTGGGATGGAGCGCAGGATGAGGTGGGGACTCTGGACTGGGGCCGAGGGTTCAAGTGCAGGAGAGGGTGAGGGGTGCAGGCTCTGGGAGGGAGTTTGGGTGCAGGATGGGGCAGGGGGTTGGAGAGCAGGAGAGGTGAGGGCTCCAGCGGCGGCGCAGTGGGGTTTAGGCAGGCTCCCTGGCTGCTCTGGCCCCGTGCCACTCCAGGAAGCAGCCAGGAAGCCTGCCTTAGCCCCGCTGCAGGAGGCACGACCACTGCAGCTCCCATTGGCTGCAGTTCCCAGCCAATGGGAGCTACCAAGTCACATGCTGCCCCCCCTGCTCCCAGTGCCGGAGACCTCTGGCTTCCCCCATACACTCCAGGGGCCACAGGGAGCCTGCCTTAGCCCCGCTGCACTGCCGGACTTTTAGCACCTAAAATTTCCTGGTTTGGCTCCTGTAGCCTCTGGGAGATAGAGCCCGCTTCCAGGAGACTCCCAGCGAAACCAGGAGGGTTGGCAACCCTAATCACAACAGGTATAATCAGCATTATAACTGCTTCCTCCTCTGCTATCTGAGCAATATTTAGCAGACAACTTATTTTGCTCCCTGTTCCCCCACTTGGGGGTGTAGGATTATCCTCTTGTTTCAGGAAGAGTTAGAATACCTTCTGAAAACAGGAAGTAGGATTGGACACTCTGATGAAACAAGCTGATGATGGAAGGCAAAACATTACATAGCCTTATTCAAGAGATGTAGGCAACACATTTTGAGGCCTAAAAAGATCTTCTGTAAAAGGAAAGCAAATGAATTTCGGATGTCAGCATTACTCACGAGTGACAAAGCCACAAGTGAGTTATGGCAGACATCCCAAATGAATATCAATAAAACTTCCATGACAACCAGGTTTGCTGCATGTGTCATATTTTAAAATGAAAACAATATTTTAGAAGAGGTTTTAAAAATATTTAGACTCTTGTATTTCTCCACCTGTTAGGGAGTCCAGCATATTGGTCTCAGAGGAAAACAAATCAAAAACTTCAAATTTAAGTTACTGTGACGTTGGACCCCATAATGCTTTATGGAAATATGCTTATGAATCTATATATGACATAACTGGAATATGTTTTGTGCTACATATGCCATGTAACATATCTCCGCAAAGCTTATGATCTACTGAACATATTCATCCTATTTGTATGCATGTATCATTTTTGTATTTGAAGTTATGAATACTGGCTGTGTACTTGTTTGATTTTAAGTTGCCTCAGTAAAGCATTTGGTCAGCTTCTTAATAAAGGAATTTGCAAATTAAGTGCCCAATCAAGAAACACTTAATGGACAATGGAACCTTGGAAGACTCCAATCCATATAAGAAGTCTACCTGAGGACATTCAAGGTAGCATGTGAACAATGGCTGCCACCTGTAAAGTCCTGAGTCATGCATGGACACTTGATTTGCCCATGTGATTCCCAAAACTCCATCTTGTAGCTAGCTTTCTGCATAGGAGAGAGGAAGGGGTCGCCACCCACAAGAGAAATTCTATTTAAGCCACTGGGAGACCCCTCCATTTTGTCTTCAGCTGGCTCAAGAGATAGCCTCTCCACCCACAAAGGATACCTAAAAGAAACTGGAACAAAGGACAGTAACTCCAGAGGTGTGAATGATTGCTGGACCCAGACTAGGAGGAGGCTAGTCTGTAAAAGAAGCTTACTGGAACATCTCTGAGGGTGAGATTTAATCTATAATCACTTTTACTGTATCAGGCTTAGACTTGCGTGTTTTATTTTATTTTGCCTGGTAATTAATTTTGTTCTGTCTGTCTGTCATTACTTGGATCCACTTAAATCCTACTTTTTGTATTTAATAAAATCACTTTTTACTTATTAATTAACACAGAGTATGCATTAACACCTGGGGGGGGGGGGGGGGGAACAGCTGTGCATTTCTCTCTATCAATGTTATAGAGGGCGCACAATTTATGAGTTTACCCTGTATAAACTTTATACAGGGTAAAATGGATTTGGGGTTTGGATCCCATTGGGAGCTGGGCATCTGAGTTGAAGTCAGGAACACTTCTTAAGCTGTTTTCAGTTAAGCCTGCAGCTTGTATGGGACGTGATTCAGACCTGGGTCTGTGTTTGTAGCAGGCTAGCATGTCTGGCACAACCAAGCAGGGTTCTGAAGTCCCAAGCATCTGCAGTACGCACAGTTGTCTGTCCGAGCCTCCGTGTAGGAGCTGGAGGAGGACATGCCGCTGCTTCCAGATGCTGCTTGAGATAAGCGCCTCCCAGAGCCTGCGCCCCTGAAGGCCCCTCCGGCACCCCAATCCCCTGCCCCAGCCCTGATCCCCCTCCTGCACCCCAACTCCCTCATCCCAGCCCCATATCAGAGCCCGCACACACACCGTGTACCCCAACTCCTGCCCCAGCCCAGAGCCCCCTCCTGTACCCCAAACCCCTCATACCAGGCCCCACCCCAGAGCCCACACCCACCGCCGGAGCCCTCAACCCCACTCACACCTCGGCCCCCTGAGCCAGCCCAGTGAAAATGAGCACATGAGTGAGGGTGCGGATAGCGAGCGACAGAGGGACAGGAGGATGGAGTGAGCGGGGGTGGGGCCTTGGAGGAGGAGCAAGGCAAGGGTGTTTGGTTTTGTGCGAGTAGAAAATTGGCAATTCTAGCTAAAACTCCTAAATCCATATTTAGACTCCTATACAAGTGACCTGATTCTTAAAGAACTGAGCACCAAGCAGTTCTCACTGAAATGCTTTTCAGAGAAAAAGGAGAGAGAGGACAGACAACTGAAGACAACTCTGGAAAAATAGATAATCCTGAAGTATTCTAGGAAAGTAAAAGAAAATTCCAGTGAACCTAGGAAGGGACAGAAGGTGCTAAACAAAAGCAAGTGAGATGTAGTAAAACAAATAAATATATAACTGAAATGCATTTATCTCTGGAGTAGAACACAGCAGCAACTTAGCTACTGAAATGTGTACAGCAACCATATTTATCAGTTAAGGAAACAGAGAAGAATAATGTATTCAAATGAAAATAAAGAATAAACCACACTACTTTTAAAAAATAATCTGGAATAAGATTGCATGTGAATGTACTATAATGAAGGGTCCCCCCTCCTGCTCCCACCCCTATTAAGGGTTTTTCCTTTCAGGATAACAATTCAAAGAACAAGATCACTGAAGGAGAAATGGTACTTAAACAATTCAGCTCTCTGCAATGTAATTTACAAAGTCTAACGTTTAACACAGCTAAAACAGAACATGTCAATCTCACAAGCCCTTCAGTGAACACACACACAGCTACCTCAGAAGAATACTGAAAGCTGAGACACAACACAACTGTGTAGAAGGGACAATATATCAGCACAACATATTTTCTCAGGTTGTTTGATGATTATAAAACAGTTCATGTATACACTTTTATTTAAGGACTGGATCCCTGTTCACATTAAGGGTATTTTTATAAGTAGTTCATAAAGAGTGAATAATGATTAAAAGATGCTATAAACATGTTACAGATATGAGTGGTATGTGTTATAGAGGATTATAAATTATAGATGATTTTGAACCCTGGCTACAGGTAACCTATTGACATGTTGGAGTATATATATAGCAACTGATTAACCATTTATTAAAACAACTATTTATCATTTATTAATCCTTTATAAGTTTATAAATTGGCCTTCAAGAAACTTAATACACCACAATGTTCTCTCCCTAGAGAGTAACACTAGTATCTCTCTTTCCCTATGGATAAAAGATACCTACCCCACTTTCTCTACCCATTGTCATTTATACTTTCTCAGATTCGCCTCCCTCCAATCAATGTTCCACATTTCATTCTCTGCTACAAGTATCATAACTAGGATCCTACCAAATTCACGGCCATGAAAAACACATCATGGACCATGAAATCTGGTCTTTTGTGTGCTTTTACCCTATACTATATAGATTTCAGGGGGGAGACCAGTGTTTCTAAAATTGGGTGTCCTGACCCCAAAGGGAGTTACTGGGCGCTCATTATTGTCACCCTTACTTCTATGCTGCCTTCAGAGCTGGGCAGCTGGAGACCGGCAGCTGTTGGCCGGGCGCCCAGCTATGAAGGCAGTGCCCCACCCGCGGCAGTGCAGAAGTAAGGGTGGTAATACCATACAACCCATCCTTATTTCTGTGCTGCTGCTGGCGGTGACTCTGGCCTCAGAGCTGGGCTCCTGGACAGTACCTGCCACTCTCCAGCTGCACAGCTCTGAGGGCAGCGCTGCCGCCAGCAGCGGCACAGAAGTAAGGGTAGCCGTACTGCAACCCCCTCCTAGAATAACCTTGTGACCTCCCCATAACTCCTTTTTAGATCAGGACCTGTACAATTACAACACTGTGAAATTTCAGATTTAAATAGCTGAAATCATGAAATTTACCATTTTTAAAATCCTATGACCATGAAATTGACCAAAATGGACCGTGATTTTAGTAGGGCCATAATCGGAACACTAATCCAAATAAGCACCGAAGACCTAGTAACATGAGCAGCACTGGCTGCTGAAGCACTGCATTGAATTTTTTGCAATTAAAGTTATGAGAAAGTTAGTGAATTTTAAGATGTCCAAAAACTGCCCTACCACCCTGCAAACAAAAGACTATCAGAGAGCACTGGGCTGGGAATTAAGTGAACTAGGTTATAATTTCAGCTCTGCCAGTGATTCACTATTACTTACTTCTCTGTGCCTCAGTTCCATCTGCTAGTTATAATTAGCTGCTGAAAGACTAAGTTAATTTAGTTCTGTAAACTTCAAGGTGCTCAGATGAAAGGTGCAATAAAAGTAAAAAGGATCATATTATTTCATATATATTGAAAAGGAGTGCCCCACTATCTTGTCATTTTCCTCACCATGATTCATTTGCAGCTGCAGGGGTAAAAAGGAACCAAAGAGCCATGGAAGATGCAAAGTTATTTCCCATTACTTCACTCAAATTCTTGCTTGTTTGCACATTCCACAGCACAAACAGCCAGTTGCACTGGTATAAACTACTAACTGCAGGCACTATTAACAGCTGTTCTGCATCTGCAACACCCCATTCAAAGCTCATCTCAGAATGATGTTTGGGGTTTTTTTTAAACTGTGTGGTCAAATCAGAGGGTTCTTTTAATGACAATAATATTCATTCTCCCTTCCTATTTTAAAATCACTGTACTTTACAGTGAGTAACTGATATAACTGGCCAATGCACTCTGACCGAAGAATATCAGGACTCCTGGAAACCATCCTCAAACCACTCACCACACAAAGCTTCCTCCAGGACACAACTGACTTCCTCCACAAACTCTGCAGCATTTAGAGCAAAGGTGGGCAAAGTACGGCCCCGCAGGCCACATCCGGCCCCCGGGACTCTCCTGCCCGGCTGGCTAGCTCTCTCCCCCGCAGCCTCAGCTCACTGCGCCGCTGGCACAATGCTCTGGGCGGTGGTGCTGCGAGCTCTTGCCAGGCAGGACAGCTGCAGATCCGTGGCCTAACCCGGTGCTCTGTGCTGCACAGTGAGTGGCTGGCTCCATCCAGGCCATATGCATATGCATCCGATGAAGTGAGCTGTAGCTCACGAAAGCTCATGCTCAAATAAACTGGTTAGTCTCTAAGGTGCCACAAGTACTCCTTTTCTTTTTTCTATTTATGCTAAACAATTTGTTTGATCTTGTATTTAGCTGTGACAGTACCTTTACTGTCAGAACCTTTCCCAGACCTGAAGAAGAGCTCAGTGTAGCTCAAAAGCTTGTCTCTCTCACCAATAGACGTTGGTCCAATAAAAAATATCTTACCCACCTTGTCTCTCCACTTTAAAAATAATAATTTATCATGGCAAATATCCTGTCCCCCCACACCACACACACACTAAACCTGTTCTAAACAGGTGTTGGAAAATATTAAACCCCTTTTACTGTATTTATTACACACACACACTTACTTCAAAGGCAGATTTTCTGAGCTGTGAAAACAAGTTAAAATTAGGTTGGAAAAAAGTTGAAATACCACTTAAAAATAAGATTTGTCAGAAAAGAAATGGTATTAAAATTTAAATTACATTTCTTCAAATTTCTATTGTTAAAGCCAGGGTGCTTTATTTTAGTACCATTAGATGTCCATCGGCAAAGTAAAACAGAAATTAGATATGCTAGGATAGTAAACAATCTCTTCTAATTCTTAAGGAAGCTAAATAAGAATTATAGATTCTTAAATTAAAGCACTTAAATTAAAAATGTTTTACCATTCTTTAGATTTTGATTTCCTGTCTGGTCCTGGTAATTATACACTGTCTTAGTCGTCATGTCATAAATTCATTTATTTTTGGATCATATTCTAAATTACTGTATTAAGTAAATAGTAAGTGGCGTAAAACATGCTAAATTTCTCTTTCCTCTTTTCCAACTGCTTCAGATAGCCAAGTCATTTTGTAGTCCACATAGCTATAATGGGATCACTGCAATTAGAAAAGGGGGAAGCACAATCATTCAAACAAAGATTTTGTTTGTTCAAAAGAAGCGTCTTTCAGCCTACACACAAGTATTATCCATTGCAGCCTACAGCCAGCATTCCAACTAATAATAAACAAGTGAATTTGAACAAGCAGCTTCACTATACGTTGTTCCTGAAACGCATCATCTCCTCAGCCACGCTCTTGGCTAAGAATTCTTTTTGGTGTTTACCACAAACTAAAGAGACCTTATTCAAAACTTTTGGAGAGGTATAGTTCCAAGTGTCCCATTTTGAACTTTGCACATTTAGAAACAAGTTTAATTCTGAAAGCAGGAAACAATGTAAATCTGTAGAAATATAGTTCAGTTTTCCAGTCTCTGCCTGAGCTGGAGACCCATCTGGAAGTCCCTGGTCAGCACTCCTTAAAAACGGACTGCAGGGTTTCCTTATTCTCTAAGTTATTGACAGAACCCTAAGTCTCTCTTTAGGTCTAGGTATCCAAGTTTAGAATCTGAAATACCTAGCAACAAAACACCACACACTTTCAGGAGTTGATGGCAATCCTTTCCTAGACAAACTTGCTCAATATTCAGAAGTGACAGAATCCATCTTTTTCCTCCTCCTCAGAGTATGAGCAACGTGCCTCAGGTAGCACGTGACCACGATTCGTCACCAAATTTGGTCCGCTGGTTGGATCATTAGTTTCCCTGACCCAGGCCGGATATGAGGGGGAGTGTGACGTGATGAAAGCTTGTAACTGTGAGTACAGTACCCTCAGAACTGGAAAGCAATCCCAAATTTCACATATTCATACATACAGATCAAGACATCCATCTAACCTTTAAGCATATTTAGCCTTTAAGCATATTTTTTTCAACAAAATGCTAGTAATTATCCAGGGGTTAGATCTGGGGACTGGGAAACAACAACAAACGCTGTTGCAGATCCTGTAAGTGATTCACTGCATAACTTGAACTTTGCGAACTCTAGATGCAAGACATATTTGGGTCTGATCCAACTCCTATGAAGTCAAAGAAAAGATTCCCATTGATTTCAGTGGGCCTTGGGTAGGGCCCTAAAAGTGCAAGGCATTATTACAGAAGTAATCTGTTTCATTTTTATTATTTATCCTATTCACTGGTGCCTCCCACTGATTCAAACTGACTTTTCCAGTGGTTTTAACCCTCCTCCTTACACCCTTCATTGTGGTACTGAATCTGGAAATTATCTTTAGCTCTAATGTATTTAACATTAACTGCTAGCCTGTATCAGATACTCAACAGTAATAAGTTTAGATGGTTTATCTTCTCAAAGTAGTATGTTAATAAAATGTACCAATACCAAATGCCTTTGTAATTATGGTGAGGATATATGATCAACACCGAAGAGTTCATTGTAATTGAATGCAGACCTATTTGGTGTGCTCTCCACTACTCCGCATATTTGCTTCAGCTAGTGTGGTTCCTTTTTCTATATAATTTTTTAAAAGTATTTTACCAACTTTTCTTATGATAAATGACTGTAAAAAGCCTGGTAAAATGAATTACATTTATTTTTCCTTATCTTACAAGCTATTCCCTTACTTTTCAATGTATAACTTTGGTGGGGGAAAGAGCGTGAAAGGGATTTGTACAAACTGACTAACTTGCTCATTACACAATAGCTTAGTATGTTTCAACATAGATGAATTATGTAAAAACAGATAACTGACTCACATTTTAATGATCCTGAAATTCTTATACAAGGTTCAAGGATAGTGACTGTAAACAGGTGTGTTCTCCTACCTTTTTTTGTTTTGTTTTTAAAATCAAACTCACAAGAGGAATTACACAAAACATACCCAATAACATGAAAAAGACTCACATAGGGTGAAAGGGCTAGTTTTTGGCCTGAGAACTAGAGTTATTTTTCCAGAGGAGTAGTCAGACAAGGGGAAATACAGAGATTTAAAAAAAAAAAACAGGAGTACTTGTGGCACCTTAGAGACTAGCAAATTTATTTGAGCATAAGCTTTCGTGGGCTATAGCCCACTTCATCAGATGCATAGAATGGAACACATAGTAAGAAGATATATATACACATACAGAGAACATGAAAAGGTGGAAGTTGCCATACCAACTCTAAGAGGCTAATTAATTAAGATGAGCTATTATTAGCAGGAGAAATAAAAAACTTTTGTAGTGTAATCAAGATGGCCCATTTCAGACAGTTGACAAGAAGGTGTGAGGATACTTAACATGGGGAAATAGATTCAATTTGTGTAATGACCCAGCCACTTCCAGCCTCTATTCAAGCCCAAGTTAATGGTATCTAGTTTGCAAATTAATTCCAGTTCAGCAGTTTCTCGTTGGAGACTGTTTTGGAAGCTTTTCTGTTGCAAAATTGCCACCTTTAAGTCTGTTACTGAGTGACCAAAGAGGTTGAAGTGTTCTACCGGTTTTTGAATGTTATGATTCCTGATGTCAGATTTGTGTCCATTTACTCTTTTGCGTAGAGACTGTCCGGTTTGGCCAGTGTACATGGCAAAGGGGCATTGCTGGCACATGGTGGCATATATCACATTGGCAGATGTGCAGGTGAACGAGCCTCTGATAGTGTGGCTGAATCATAACATTCACAAACCGGTAGAACACTTCAACCTCTTTGGTCAGTCAGTAACAGACTTAAAGGTGGCAATTTTGCAACAGAAAAGCTTCCAAAACAGTCTCCAACGAGAAACTGCTGAACTGGAATTAATTTGCAAACTAGATACCATTAACTTGGGCTTGAATAGAGACTGGAAGTGGCTGGGTCATTACACATATTGAATCTATTTCCCCATGTTAAGTATCCTCACACCTTCTTGTCAACTGTCTGAAATGGGCCATCTTGATTACACTACAAAAGTTTTTTATTTCTCCTGCTAATAATAGCTCATCTTAATTAATTAGCCTCTTAGAGTTGGTATGGCAACTTCCACCTTTTCATGTTCTCTGTATGTGTATATATATCTTCTTACTATGTGTTCCATTCTATGCATCTGATGAAGTGGGCTATAGCCCACGAAAGCTTATGCTCAAATAAATTTGTTAGTCTCTAAGGTGCCACAAGTACTCCTGTTCTTTTTGCGGATACAGACTAACACGGCTGCTACTCAGAAATCAGAGATTTTTAAATAATGTTCAAGTTTCCCTATGTGGCTATTTTCTACACGAAAACACATTCCAAGTGCGTTCAAACGTGTGCCAAAAATAAGCTGAACACTATTAAGGTTTCTTCAATAGAATTGGCTGTAGTTATAGGCATGTGGGGGGTGAGGGGGAAGAGGGAAGAGATGGGGGTAGAGAATGTAACACATATAACACAGGAAAGCAAAAATTTAACTAGGCTGTAGGGAACTTGACTCAACACTCACCTTTACGAACGACCCAATTTCACTGCAACAGAAGACTGACAGTTCTGTAAGATTTCCTGTGAGATTCTGCATATTACACTGATGCAATAAGGATTCTTTGGAAACCAGGCTCCATGATAAATTATAAATAATAATACTACAGCAACTGTCAACTTCAAAGCACTTTTACAAACAATCCTCAAAGGACTCCAATAAAGTAGGTATTATTCACTCTTTATAAATGAGGAGACTGAGGCAGAGGTGTTAAGCAATTTATCACAGAGTGTGTCAGAGACAAGATTAGAACTCAGGAGTTAACATCAATCCTCAACATCGTTATTAAGTAGGTACGAGTTTTTATAGTAGAGCTTTACTAATGTGTACTCCTTATTGCGAGAACACTGAAAATGATTGAATTTTACCAGCAAGTAAGTGAGCAAACAAAAAAGCACATCACAAAATGTATTTTGGTAATTTGATGTGTTTGGATTTAATTAGTAACACTTCACATTATAGTGCTTTATATAAATTACTAAGAAAATCTTAATATTTAGCCTTTACACTGCACTTTACTATAACTAATATTTTTATCCAATTTGGAAGCTGTAATCTGAAACTTCACTACAGCATCCTACTATTCACTCTTTGCTCAGTTCACTTTTTAATCATGTGAATTATGGGGTAGAGAGATCATCAGTACACTGGGAATTAAATGCCCATTTTACAGCTGCACCCTATGTGCAAATGGATAAACACTTGTGGATGAGAGACAGGTTTTAATTTACTGAAGGTCAACACAGCAAATCTCTGCCAGAGCCCAGAGATATCAGGGCGGCTAGACCACTGCTCTAACTACCAGAATTCCCTACAAGCGATTTGACAATATTCCATTCAAGAAAAACAAACAGGATTCTGGAAATACAGTAAAAATGTTTAAGACAAATATTCTATGGCAGAAAAGTTAAATGAAAGACTTGGGCTGGGCACATTTTGAGCTTGGCAGGACAGTATCTATGGACCAGTTCTGCTTGTGCTACAACTAGCTAATTTTGTATGTTCTCAGATTAGGTCATCTTTAGCTCTCCTTCCTCCAATGGGTGTAGTCAGTATCAGTCCTTGTTTACAGTTAATTATTTTCTGTCTCTCACTGGTATGAATGAATGGCACTTATGATAAGATCAAGTATCACTCACTTCATGTGTAAATCATCCTAGACATAGAAATTAACCACTATTCTGTCTAGATTAATGACAACCCTGCAACCAGCTGTTGGGTGATCAAAGCATACTGTATTGCCACTGTTAAGAAGACAGTGAAGCACTGTCTCCACAAATATTATAACCAGAAGCAATGAAACTGTAGAGCAGTCTCTATAAAACACAATATACTTTCTCATATGCATTTTACAACCTTCCATGAAAAAATTAAATTGACAAAAAGAATTCATAAAACTCCTATTCTGGCTGTAATTCACATACTTGTAATGTGCTTTTGGCTTCCCACATTTGTTTAAGTCATTGTCAGCCTTAAACATGAATTTCACAACTTTTTTCAATTTTTGCCATAAATAAGTAAATCCATTTATTCATGTCTGAATACCGATAACATTATAGCAGAATTTTCAGAAGCCCTCATGACCATCTCTAACTTAGAGCACTCAGCAGCTGACCTTCCAGGGATCGACTGCATACTATCCATCCATTTCCTCACTGATCGTCCTATTACAATGACCCTCCATCATAATAACTTTGTCAAGGTTATCTGCATCTCCATACCTGTGACCAAAGTACATAAACTTGCATCTGTTGATTTCTGACATCAGGGTCTACTTCTCTCCAATAATTTGTGCCATAATCCTTATACTATTTTATATTTTAATAAAATACTAATACAGCAGTTAATCTACTGATGTTAAAGTGCATTGAGGTGTGTTACCACACAAGTGGCATTAACAAACATTGTCAAGAATTTTATCACCATCACCATTGTCCCTACAGTCTCTCAGAATAATATCCTTTAAATTACTGCTCCACAGATTTATTCTGAAAGCTGAACCACCAGGATGATAAAATCAATCAATCCCTTCAGTCATGTCATATTTTGTTTGAAATGTAGGCACAATTAGCTTTCACTTAAAACAGATTGTATAGTTCTTCAGGGTATGGTATTTCCTTTTTCTTACATATTTTGATAAGCAGTGAAATAGTTAACAGTGATGTCATTTAAACTATTATCATTTGCACCTGATTTAACACCCACTGAAATGAATGGGATGGTTCACATATCAGAGCTGTTTGAGGCTCTTTCCAAACTCACTCAGACATTGCTGCACAGGTTACACTGAGGGCACGTTTTCAAGGTTCTCTTTGCAACCATAACAACTAGAAACTTGCATGAAAATGTAAAAGAAAAAGAAAAGAAAAAAGGAAAAGAAGAGACTGTAAAATAACTGAGTCTCCTGTCTACCCCATCTTTTGGCTAGTGTTTTACTCTCCTTAGGGAAACACTATTAAGTATAAAAAGTCACTTGGTTTTTCAGGTCATACATTAGTAAATGTAAACCTATTTTCACACACATTTTTACAAATAGTATGTATTTCATACATGCATATACTAAACACGAACAAGAAAACACATTGTGAAATCCAGGTAAGATAGACTGGATTCTTTTTTTTTCACCCTTCCTAGCTCTATCAAATGAACACTACTCAACCAGTCACCAAGGTCAACCTTAATTCCCTTTGTTTGATGACAATATTCTTGTGGAATTCATCTTTATTTCCTACTACTTGCAGCTTCAAATTTGGCATAAATTTCCCCTTATGAAAATGGTGTGTGTTAACAATTGTTAATATTTTGTTTTTCCCTCTATCATTTATGTTCCTTTGGCTATGTGTAGGACCCTACCAAATTCACGGCCGTGAAAAATGCATCATGGACCTTAAAATCTAATCTCCCCCCTGAAATCCGGTCTCACTTGTGAAATCTGGCAAGTGTAGGGGAGAAGAAGGGCTGGGAGCTCTTTATCTTGTACTAGTCTCTAGATGCCAGGCTCAGCCGGGCTTGGACTTGCTCTTTCCCTGCAGGGGCCGCTCCTGAGGCTGGGTCAAACTCATCTCTGGGAATCTCCACTGGCTGCAGGTAGCTCCACGACTGTGGGTTGGGAGCCCAGCTCTGAATGCGGCAGCAGCAGCACAGAAGTAAGGGTGGCTATACTGCAACCCCCCTATAATAGCCTTCTGACCCCCACAGTTACAACACAATAAAATTTCAGATTTAAGTGCCTGAAACGGTGAAGTTTATGATTTTTAAAATTCCATAGCCATGAAATCAACCAAAATGGATCGTGAATTTGGTAGGGCCCTAGTTATGCGTCATTAGCAGTGTGGTTGTGTTGATTTCTGGTATCTATACTGCTTTGCATTATTTCTTATCCAGGAAACACATCAAGGTTGTAGCAAGGATTTTTTTCCCATTCAATTCACAGAGGACAAAGTTGGTGTGTCTGGATGTGACCTTCCTTGGTGACTATGACTGAGCAACACTGATTCACTAGGAAATTGATGGTGTATGTGTAGATGTCTGTGAGAGAAGCTTATGTAGGCAGATATAATTGTCTACCTCTAACAATATAAGCTTCTCTCACAGACTTTCACACATTAAGTATAGTGTGTATAACTCTTCCATCCAAAATGTTCAGCATTCTGTATTGCTGTCTAAAACACTAGAATCCCTACCAGCGATCTGGTTTATATTAAGCAATGTTTAATGGCATTATAAAGTTCAGCAAGAAGACTTCTAAATGTCCATTTAGTTTGTGGCAGATTGCAAATATGCTTTCAAGGTTTTCAAATTTAAGGGTTTAACTATCTTCCCTTTTTTTTTAATAAAGGGAACTTTTTTCAATACATTTACTTTTACATTTATTCTAACATTTTTAGTTACTTTATTATATTATCAGTAATAATGTGTGAATGTTTTACTAGCACTAAGATTTGCAGCATTATTATGTACAGCTCTAATCACATGGTTCCAATTTTAGACAAAAACAGAATTCTGAACATTTTATACAAACGAGTTATACACTTCACAGTAATAGACTTAGCTTTAAGTAAAGACACCATAATGTACTCATCATTTTGTGTCTTCTAATCAATCATTTTTTCTCAAAATTAGCCAAAATTAATTATACAAAAGATAAAGCTGTTTTAAAATTCATTGATACTAGTGCACTTTCTATTCCTGGCTTAGACTTTGCCCAAAAAAACCTCAGAAGAGCACAGTTGGTTTGGGACTCTTTAGTGAGGTTGTTTCTTTTTTTAAAAATGAACTTGTATCTGACCTCATCCCACGTACATGGTGGTCTTAGCAGTACAAGTTTGATCATGTGCTCATTACATTCTACAGATTTTCCCAGCTTTCCCAGTCCCCCACCCATGCACCCTATGCATTACATACTGGCTAACAACAGAAATCCACTGTCAATAATTTACCCTCATTGAATGTTTTACTACTTTTTCACAAGTTACAGTAATTGCCTTCTTCTCCAAACATGTTCTAATAGCCCCTCTACCTTGTGGTCCAGGGAGTATCTCCATGAGAATTTTGTCTCCAGAGGAGGGTATGAGGGGGATCAGATTATTTAGAGTAGAATGCTACTACTTAGCCAATTTTGGGATCAGCAAGCCACGGATCATATAAAATTAATCTTGTCTGAGCATCTCCAGCCACCTGGGCAAGGCAGTGGAGAAACGTGCTGCCCAATACCCTGATGCCATCCTTTTGGAATTACAAGAGTATGGGTGGCAAGGACTTATTCAGGGCTTGTCTACATGGGGACACTCAGGAAAATTAATCTAGTTAACTAAAGGTGTGAATTAAAAGTGGATTAGTTAAACTGCATTAAACAAACCCGTATGTGGGGACACATTCAAAATTCAAGTGACCTTATTTTGGCTCAGTTTAATTCATTTCAGTTCTCAGCTAAAGCAAGAACTTACTCCTCTCTGCACCTCCTCCCTGGTTCCGGGCCATACAGAGGACGGTAAAGTGGTCGGGTCCCCGCACCTGACCAGGGCCTCTTCATCTTCTACAGACAGCCTCTTCAGGCTACCACATGATTGATACATGTCTAATATGTATCCATTTCTAAAAGTTTATCCTGTGGAACAGAAAGTGCTGGAGGAGGATACAGGATTCCCTATTTTCCTCCAGAGCATAGGGAGTTTCCTCTGAAGTCACTATGGCGTACAGAGAAGGAGGTTGGCAAAGTGGCTACCTAGGGTACATCTACTTTGGGAGACTGCATAATCCCCATGTAACCTTCTTCAATTTGAGGAGTTCTCTAGCGGGATATCAAAGATTTTGGCTTCTGCTACTCCCCACCCAGCTACTCTAAATAAAAAAATAAGATACTTGAACTCCAGAGACATGCTAAGTAGCTGAATATATTGGAAAATACTTGTTCACACAAACAGGATTTTTAAGTTTGGCTCCAAAGACACAAGAAGGAAGAGTCAGACCTCAAAATAGTTTAAAAAGGAAGGAATATTCCAATTTAAAGTTTTTACATAAAAAGGATGTTAGATTTGAAGCTATATTTCCCTGTACTACAGTGACTAAAAAAGCAACCTAGATAAAAAGATGGACTATTTTTAATTACAAACATTTAACTTTTTTACCATTTGATAACTGTACTACTAGTGTTTAGTAGCTTTATAAGGGTTTGACAAGTCACTAAACAATATTTAATTGTTATTCCACAAACAGACTGGAGGAATCAATAGCTCTTCGCAGGTATTTGCTGGGTGCTAGGTTGGTGCCGGACACATTTTCATGAGAAATATATTCCTTTATGCTTTTCCCAGAAGAGGGAAATTGTGTTTCCTGGACAATGTTCTTATTTTAGTTTGTATTTCAAATTGTACATGGTTTTATTAAAAAGGTATACCAGCAATTAAAAAAAAAAAAAATCTCTGGTCTGATTTCCCTGCTATTATTGTTGAAACAAAACACCTATGGTTACCATAAACTGAAAGATTAGAGAAAAATCTCTCTGGTTTTCAGTATTTGTCCATATGACAACGTGAGCAGCTTTTCCCTAACAAATAGTCAGTTTCCCTTGTTTGTGCTATTCTTCCACACCAAGATTTTAAAAATAGGACTATAAAACTACAAGTATAGGCAAGGGAGACTGGTTTAGTACCTGAAGTTACTTTAATTCAAGTTTTGGGGTTTGTTGTTGTTTTCTTAAAATTTGCATGGTTTCAGTTTAAGGGTATCCCTTTAACTTAACAACTTTTTGAGTTCAAATTAATTAGTTATGATTTAGAAATATGAAATATTTATCTTATGTGAACTGAACACGAATGAAAGTATCATTCAGGCTAGAAGATTTGGAGTGAAATTTTGGCCCTGCTAACAGCAAAACTCCCATGGACTTAAAATGGACCAGGATTTCTCCCTTGGAGATTGCCAGTACCCTTTTTATTTAACAGTCCAAAAAACTCTGTGGATACTTAATGTATGCCCTACTACAGACAGCTAGATCCAAGAATTGGTAAGCTATCTTAAAGTTAATTCTTAATTACACTGAGAAAACAACCCCACACACTTTATGAACTTTGATTAGTTTATGGTCTCTACCTCAGTTCTGAAGAATAAACTTGTATCATTTAAGTAAGAAAAAAACTCATCTCAATGAAGTGTTAAACACCAGCTCTGCTTCAAGCAATCCACATATTCTGACATATTTGATCTGAACTGTGCTCAGAGAATTGCTTCCCTTATTCAGCACAAAATACAATACAATACAAAAAATGGAAATACTGGTCATCTATCTAGAAGTAAGCAAGCAAGTAACCATGATATTTGTTCATAAACTCCAGTTCCTGCAGTTTATGTATTTTATATTTTGTGCTATTCCAATTCCAAACCTATTGTGTGGACTTGTCTAGGAAAACTAAAAATATTATGCAAATAGAAAAGAATTGTTTCGAACCCTTCAAGTAGCGAACAAGTTCTTCCAAATAATACTATTGAGTTAGAGAGAGAGAGAACGTGCAATTCCTAGAATTTTCAGAAACAATTTTTACTTCAAAATGTGAAATTAAGAAGTTCCTAAGCACTGCATTTAATAAACAGACTTCTGGGATATTGGCTTTGGAGTTACTAAAAGTAAGTAGCTTGACGGTCATGAATGGAAGAAGTTGAGAACTGAAAAAACTAGTATTTAATAGTTAACCAGAATTACAAACTTTTCCTGTATACCACATTTTCAATTGTTCAGTAACAGAAAACTATATTAGCTTTCTACTTATAAATCACTTGCTGGCTATCTCATGCTTCTCCACATTATGCTTTACAGTCCAACTCAACACCTACACAACACACACTGGAACACCATCTCTAACTTCAAGGTAGATACACTAACTCTGAATTACACTCAAGTCCCCTACAAATACAGCAGACCAGATTCTAAGGACCACTCATCCTCCTTTGCATTGCTTCTCCTGAATGACGCAGCCATCTCTCTTCTGTTGGGTATTTCCACAGTGTGGGCAAGTCACCAGAAGGCAGATAGCTGGTATAACTGGCTTCTACTTCACTATCGTACCTCCCACAGTTCCCAGAATAGAAAACAGAAAGAGTCCTAGTCCAAGGACATTGCCCTCCAGTTATCACTGGCTGGTGGACAGCCTCCTTGTGAGCCAAAGCCATCTGGTGTGGTTTAGGGCAGCCCTCCAGCTGCTCTAATGTAAAGTGAGAACAGCAGAGAACCAGCCCTATAATCAAGGAGCTGCAACTAGATCCCTTGTGATCAGCCCCCCTCTGGGTGTGGCTCAGAATCTAGACCTGTTTCGCTAACCTACATCTCACTTTAAAAGCCTCATTGTTTGAAGCAGTATTCTCTCCACCAAATCACTGAGTAAACTAGTTTTAAATTACATGCTGCAGTTTTGTCAACCGCTTGCTGCAGGTTTAACCAGCTTTCTTCTGCTACAGTTCTGCTTTTGAAAGTTAACCAACTTAGAGCAGATAAGTACAAACATACTTATATATGACAGTACAAATGGAAAGCCTCCGGGAGAGATCTGTGAAAAGTATGAGTGGTGCTCGGAAGCTCCCCTGTTACAATCTACTCATTGCTTCAAGTTATATTTGAATAAATCTGCTGAACCACATTCGGGCAGTTTTAGATACCTGCCCACTTATACATTAGTCATATTTATGCAGCATTAAGTACACTAGTTTTAAAAATCTTAGTAAGCAAACACCTATGTTACATCATGGTGCTCATATGGATTCTATTAAAAGATTAAAATAGGATTGGGGTAGAGAGGAGGAGAAAAGTCCCCCCTACAACATTTTAAGTGCACTTAATAGTCATGCACAATCAGCCTCATGATTTTTAAATCTACGAGCTGGCTAGGGGATGAGTGGGAGGTGATGGAAAGAAGTAGGCTGAGAGAAAGCGCTGAAGAGGGTTACTAGAAAAGAGAAGTGGACCTGTAGCAGAAAAATCTACAAACTCCATTTTGTTTAGGCACTTTGCCATCTTGTTTCTAAATAGTTGTTGTTGGTCCACCATTTTGGTGACCTTCTTCATGACACAATTGGCACCTTTTTCCCTCTAAGGCGGGAAAAGAGCAAGGGTCACATGGTACATATTCCACCTAGTAAAAAGAGAACATAAATGACTGCTGCACCTGAGAGAAGGGGCTGTCCTTCCTGGTGGCAGCACATCGTATTTCCTAGCCAAGACTTCTGTAATCTTCTGTAGATCTCTCGAAGAAGATCCAAACTCCTGTTCCAGCTACCTATTGCTCATCAGTTCCTGTCTTACCTGTGTTTGAGGATCCTGTTGTACCTGGTCCATTAAGTCCATTGTCGTGGGTCCATTCCTCTGAACTTAGTGTAGTATCTGTACTTTACCTGTGGTAAACTCACTTGTCTTGTGGTTTGGGACTTTGACTTCATGTCAGTTTGTTAAGCCAATCTGTACCTGAATACCCTTTTGTGTACTGTTTTATTTGGAGGTCCTATCAGTTACTGTTTAAATCTTTGTTAAATAAATCAAATCTGTTTCATTAGTTAAGCCTATCTGTAGTTTCTCGCCGATGATGGATGCGGGTTGGGGAAACGAATCTATTGGTTGGGGCTTTAAGGTGTGGAACCTAGGGCATATCCAGTTAACCACTAACAAAATATAAGTAGAGCATATTCCTGGTTAACAGACCAGGTAGGGGTAAAAATGCAGCTTATGCTATTGCTTCTTACTTTCTCCAACCTTACCGCCTGATAGGGAGGTCACGCTCAGCCAGCAAGTTTCCACTATTTCTAGTCCCACTGTTGGCAGAAGAGGGGAAAAGAAATCAAGCCATCCTGGGAGTTCCCCAGCCAGCACTGGAGTGCAGTTATCAGAGGGTATCTTGTACTCTTTGGGCCTAAAAAGACCACCCCAAGTTTATGGAACATGTCAGAATAACCAATGAGACCTAGGCTACATGCAGTTTTTGCACCAATTTAACAAAATCGGTGCAGGCCCTTAGGGTAGACACTCATACCGGTTTAAAACTATTCCTCATCAGTTCCTGTCAATATAAACTAAACAGATACAAACAATTTAAACCAGTACGAAGTGTCACATATCAGGACAAATGCACCTATATTCCCTGCGTCTATAGCCCAGCAAGGGCACCCACTCTAGGTTTCTGTTTGGCTGTCTTGGGTGGAGACACACGTCTCCCTCCCTTCAAACCAGGGTGTTTCCAGACTGCACAATCCCTGACTACATTGTGAAATCCCCAGCAAAAGAGAGGTTGCCTTTTGCCTTCTCTTCAGAGACAGCAAACAGTGCAATTCCCACAGGTATAAATTACCATACAGCTTTTTTTAAAACAAGCACATTTTATTCCTAAATTAAAAATATTACAGAGAAAACATATTAAAAACAATAAAAGAAGCTACACACTTGCTAATAAGCTTACCAGAGATTACCCTTCAAATTCAACCTGGGTTCTGGCAGGTGAGCAGTCTTTCAAAATGCCACACAAGGGTGTTCCTGTAGTTTCATGACATCCTTTTGCCCATAACAAGAACTCCTATTATCAAGTTTGGGTCTTTGGAAAGACCGTGAATAGATAATCAGCCAGACAATAATTTGCTATTCAAGGAGTAACTTCAAAGGGAAATTCCTAGGAAAAACACTTCACACATATTGCCCCAAGCAGTCCTTCCTAGAGATTGCATTAGTCATACCTTCTAGAGAAGTTACATATAATTCCATAACAACAAAAAAATCGCATTTTTAATACAGTGGACCCCAAAGTTATTAAACTTAATCCCATAAGGTTTGCCAAGGATATTGCAGGACAAGTCATATCTGCCACATAAAGCATCCCCACAAGTTAGTTAAATCAATACTAAAAAAGGTGTTTAGACAAGCCCTGAAAATTAATTTTTGCTTATCCACTGACCAAATTCAGCAGTGGCATGACAGACTTTCCCATTCCACTTTGCCCAGGTGCCTGAAGTGTGACCTAGAAGGATCAGCTCATGCACTACGTTCTTCCTTTCTCATTGTTGGTCCAAGACCAAGGAAACATTTGCTTGCCCTCAAAGCTCTTCATAGGTCTGTCAGGGTTTTTGTAGTAGATATTTGTGATAAAACAGATCAAATGCCATGTCATTCTAATCATCTTATTTGTTCTACCACCTTCAATATCACTTCAAATTTTAGTATGATTTTAATAATTTATATTATTTATTTTGATTTTAAAATTCACCTATGTATATACTAGGCGCATCTTGCCAACATGCATTTTGACAATCTATTGGAGACACCTGGTACAGTAAAGTTACGCTCACATCCTACATAGGTATGCTTTACTCTTGGGTCTCCCACTGGAGCTTAGAAAAAAAGCAGCAGAAAGCAAAGGGAAAACCTTTGCAAAGGGAAAATATATGAGCACTGTCAATTGCCTGATTCCTGAATACATGTGCGGATCAGAAAATTAAGCCGTGGTGTTCTATAGAACCAGCCACACTACAATAAGCAAACCGAGAGAGAGAGAGAATATTCATAAAAATACAGATGTCTCCCACATTCTTTGCAATGAATTTTGCTATCTCTTCATTTTAGTGCTGATAAAAGTTGCAAGTATTAACATTCCTGAGGGAAGAGAATTGCAGACATTGTCAAGGTTGCAGTGGTAGCATTAAGATATAGTACTGTTTATAATTTTATGTAAATGATCAAGTGAAAAGATGCAATGAAATATTTTGATCCCTGTCACTGAATGTATTAACATGGACATCACTGAATAAATGACTGAGAAATTTCTTAAATTTAAACTAGATTTTATAAAATATTTTCAATACAACATAGGAATTAACCGAATAAGTATTCTTATATCCTACAATAGATACTATTTGTAGGTATATGAGGATGCAAACTACACTTAACATGAGTGTTCCTTTTGTCCAGAGCTCTGATTCATTTATATAGTAGGTGGTGGAAATAAACATGGGGAAATAGTTTTACTTTGTGTACATCCACTCCCAGTCTTTATTCAAGCCTAAGTTAATGGTGTCCAGTTTGCAAATTAATTCCAATTCAGCAGTCTCTTGTTGGAGTCTGTTTTTGAAGTTTTTTTTGTTGAAGGATTGCCACTTTTAGGTCTGTAATGGAGTGACCAAAGAGATTGAAGTATTCTCCAACTGGTTTTTGAATGTTATAATTCTTGACGTCTGATTTGTGTCCACTTATTCTTTTACATAGAGACTATCCAGTTTGGCCAATGTACATGGCAGAAGGGCATTCCTGGCACATGATGGCATATATCACATTGGTAGATGTGCAGGAGAATGAGCCTCCGATCACACGTGACTGATGTGATTAGGTCCTATGATGGTGTCCCATGAATAGATATGTGGACACAGTTGGCAACAGGCTTTGTTGCAAGGATAGGTTCCTGAGTTAGTGGTTTTGTTGTGTGGTGTGGGGTTGCTGGTGAGTATTTGCTTCAGGTTGGGGGGCTGTCTGTAAGCAAGGACTGGCCTGTCTCCCAAGATCTGAGAGAGTGATGGGGCGTCCTTCAGGATAGGTTGTAGATCCTTTATGATGCGCTGGAGGGGTTTTAGTTGGGGGCTAAAGGTGATGGCTAGTGGCGTTCTGTTATTTTCTTTGTTGGGCCTGTCCTGTAGTAGTTGACTTCTGGGTACTCTTCTGGCTCTGTCAATCTGGTTCTTCACTTCAGCAGGTGGGTATTGTAGTTGTAAGAATGCTTGACAGAGATCTTGTAGGTATTTGTCTCTGTCTGAGGGGTTGGAGCAAATGCGATTGTATCATAGAGCTTGGCTGTAGACAATAGATCGTGTGGTGTGGTCTGGATGAGACATAGTAGTCAGTAGGTTTCCGGTATAGGGTGGTGTTTATGTGACCATCGCTTATTAGCACCGTAGTGTCCAGGAAGTGGATCTCTTGTGTGCATTGGTCCAGCTGAGGTTGATGGTGGGATGGAAATTGTTGAAATCATGGTGGAATTCCTCAAGGGCTTCTTTTCCATGGGTCCACATGATGAAGATGTCATCAGTGTAGCCCCTACTCTACTTGCGCATCAGGGGACGAGAGCTGAGGTAGCGCTGTTCTAAGTCAGCCATAAAAATGTTGGTATACTGAGGGGCCATGCGGGTACCCATAGCAGTGCCGCTGATTTGAACGTATACTTTGTCCCCAAATGTGAAATAGTTATGGGTGAGGACAAAGTCACAAAGTTCAGCCACCAGGTTTGCCGTGACATTATCGGGGGTACTGTTCCTGACGGCTTGTAGTCCATCTTTGTGTGGAATGTTGGTGTAGAGGGCTTTTACATCCATAGTGGCTAGGATGGTGTTTTCAGGAAGATCACCGAAGGATTGTAGTTTCCTCAGGAAGTCAGTGGTGTCTTGAAGATAGCTGGGAGTGCCGGTAGCGTAGGGACTGAGGAGGGAGTCTACATAGCCAGAAAATCCTGCTGTCAGGGTGCCAATGCCTGAGATGATGGGGCGTCCAGGATTTCCAGGTTTATGGATCTTACTTAGCAGATAGAATACCCCAGGTCGGGATTCTAGGGGTGTGTCTGTGCGGATTTGTTCTTGTGCTTTTTCAGGGAGTTTCTTGAGCAGATGGTGTAGTTTCTTTTGGTAACCCTCAGTGGGATCAGAGGGTAACGGCTTGTAGAATGTGGTGTTGGAGAGCTGCCTAGCAGCCTCTTGTTCATATTCTGATCTATTCATGATGACGACAGCACCTCCTTTGTCAGCCTTTTTGATTATGATGTCAGAGTTGTTTCTGAGGCTGTGGATGGCATTGTGTTCTGCACGGCTGAGGTTATGGGGCAAGTGATGCTGCTTTTCCACAATTTCAGCCCATGCATGTCGGTGGAAGCACTCTATGTAGAAGGTAGAAGTCCAGTCTGTTGTTTCGACCTTCAGGAGGAGTCCACTCAGAATCCTTCTTTCTGTAGTGTTCGTAGGAACGTCTCTGTGGGTTAGTATGTTGTTCAGAGGTGTGTTGGACATATTCCTTGAGTCGGAGACGTCGAAAATAGGATTCTAGGTTACCACAGAACTATATCATGTTCCTGGGAGTGGAGGGACAGAAGGAGAGGCCCCGAGATAGCCCAGCAGAAGAATCTGTCCTAAGAGCATAGCTGGATAGATTAACAATATTGCTGAGGAAAAGACTGAAGAGCAGAACTCATTCAACAATCTTCACTAGCAGAAACTAAAACAAGCACATAATTTGGGAGGCCGGGGGGGGGGGGGGGGGGGGGGAGATGGGGGGAGGGATTACAATATTTCACTTTGAAAACAGTGTTCTCTTTGAACCTTACCACTGAATACATTCTCTTCAGTACACTAAAATCCCAGCTTAGCTGTCTTCCCTTCGACCTGAAATCCTTTTCAATGATATAGCCAAGGTTTCTCTCTGAAGAAGGTAACTATAAAGCAGTAAGAGTGCTTCCATCAACTTCATAAACGCATATTAAATATACCTGGCTCCTGGAAAAGATACGATGAGGTTGAACACTCTAAACATTTCCATAATTATGGGATGTTGAAAGGCTACAAATTCAGTGACGATCTAATAAATTAATTTTTCGTCAAAGTTATTTGCTATCATTTTATTTACACAAGCAGAACAAAAATTTCAAAAACCAGGTACATGGCCTGCTAACACATGTGAAAACTACGAACATTTCATTTCATTTCAGAGCTACAGTTTGCCCCCTATCCACGAGGGATTTTAAAATGTGCCAGCTAGGAAATAAATATGCACTATAAATCGGGCCCTACCAAATTTATGGACCTGAAAAACATATTGAGGACCGTGAAATCTGGCCTCCCCCATGAAATCTGGTGACTGTAGTGGGGTCCCGGTATTGCCGCCCTTACTTGGGCACTGCCTCCAGAACTGGGAGGCCAGAGATCGATAGCTGCTGGCCAAGCACCCAACTCTGAAGGCAGTGCCGCTGCCAGCAGCAGCACAGAAGTGAGGGTGACATGATATGGGCAGGGCTGGCCTTACAAGTGGGTGATGAGAGCGACCACTCAGGGTGCCATGGTCAAGGGTGTGCTGTGGTCACCCAACACACACACAGGCAGCCCAAGGTCCCTTTAACCCCAAGCGCTGGGGAAGGCCAGGGTTGGGGGCACCCCAGCTGGAGGCTCTTACAGTGCACTAGGCTCCAGCTGCTAATCCCAGCTGGGCTGCAGAGGGACAGGACTTCCTCTTCTCCTGCATGGACTGGGTCAGACCCACCTCCGCCAGCAGCACAGAAGTAAGACGGGCAATATCATACCATGCCACCCTCACTTCTGTGCTGCTACTTCTGGTAGCACTGCCTTCAGAGCTGGGCTCCCAGCCAGCAGACACTGCTCTCCAGCCACCCAGTTCTGAAGGCAGCGCCACCCACCAGCAGCAGCACAGAAGTGAGGGTGGCAATACTGTGACCCTCCTACAATAGCCTTGTGACACACACCGACAACTCTTTCGGGTCGGGACCTCCACAGTTACAACACCGTGACATTTCAGATTTAAATATCTGAAACTATGAAATTTCAAATATTAAAAATCCTATGACCATGAAATTTACCAGAATGGACCATGAATTTGGCCATTCTACATAACTATAACTATAAAAGTCAGTGATAAAAAACTCTTAGTTCACAAACACACAGCTGTGTGGGAGTGTGCTACCACTAGAAACTGCAGACAAATGGCAGGTTTACATAGCCCCAGCGGCTGACTTTATGACAACAGCACTGTCGAAGGTTCATTTACTATGGTGATGTGTACTATAAATAACTGGTAATAAGAATAAAAACATCAGATAGGTTATGTAACACTGAGTCCCTCTCCAAAACTGAATGCTGAGAAGTTTCCATGAAAATATGATTCAATTCCTGGGCAATGTTGTTATACAGCCTTTATTAAAACAACTCCCAACATGTTATTCTGTCTGCAAGAGGAGATGTTTTACTGAACCACTGGTTTTGTAAAACAGCTAAACAAAGCTTTCTTTTCTTTTTTAAATAAACCATTTTTATTCACTTTGTTTTTGTTCTGTTAAAGTAAAAATATTAAAGAATAAACACTTAAAGTACATGGATCTGCAATTAAACTAATCAGATTCTAATAGATATCAGGCTATGATGAATGTGTAAAACAAGACTGTTCCTCTATCATAAAATTATCCAGATCTGTTGTGATGAGCTAGCTATGAACTACGACAACATAAATGTAGCCATACAAGTCAACACTGCCTTTTAGAGGTATTCACTGTGCAGACCTCAGTGTTATAGTTCAGCTCCAATACTACAAAATGAACCCAGATGCACAAATTTTGCAGAGTCGATGACCTATATAATTACTTTGTCATAAAATGGCAGCACATTCTAAGCTCAGAAAAGCAGAAAACTGATTATTTAGAAGTTCTGTGTAAGTGGCCAAAAAATGTCACACATGAAAGAAACAGAGAAGATATGTGGGAAATGAGAAAAAAAAGCAGCAGCGTTAAAAATTATGGAAATAAAGCCTGAGCGGTTGAGGTACCGAAACAGCTTGACACAATAAGCTTTCAACTTAAAAAGTTAAATCATGTAGGGTGGAGAAAGAGAACTGTGACAAGACAATAGGGTACCAGAATAATTCAACATATTAGTTATATGTTGAAATATATATATAGTGGACAATAAGCAGACACCAAATTAGATGTTTAGGCCAGTGTATTATTGAATTGTTCTGGTATCCTACTGTCTTCCCATAGAACAAATTATATCAAATATTGGACCTGATTCTCCACTGCCTTGCAACCATTAAGTCATTTACAGCCAAAAAGTTAGAATAGTAGTGTTTTATACCCAATCTGCACAGACGCAAAGCAATAGAGTGAAAAGTCAAAGCCTCGGGAAAGCTTCTTAGAGCAACTTCCTTCCTCTGAGTCCGGACACTGGGAAGAGATGAGTCTGCAGCTCCAAAACGTGCATCACCAGAGGGAGCTGTAAAGCCACCGCTTAATTTTTCCTGGGGCTTGCAGTGGCTCAGCCCCAGCATCTCTTTTCATACTATTGCTGTTATGGCATCTTACATGCATTATGAGTGTGAGGTCACGTTAGCGGGGTGGTATGCATAATGGCGTCCTCCATGCAGGGCTCTCTGCTTAAGCCTTGGCACCTCTTTCCTTACAATTTAAGCACTGTGTAAAGCAGGTTGCTGTAGGGGAAGGAATGCTATAAAAAGAATTTACTGCTGTCATGGAGACTTTAAAAAGATGGAAAACCCAGCCATTTCCTAAAGGCCATGAAAAGGGATTAGAGAGAGATGGATTGGAAGGGAGACCATTCTAGTTTGTGTTTATTAAAACTGATTTACTGGAATTAGTCATCTTAAAAAGATATAGATAGCTGCCATATACACAAGCTGCTGTATTTATTCAACAGTGCATCCGATGAAGTGAGCTGTAGCTCACGAAAGCTTATGCTCTAACAAATTTGTTAGTCTCCTAGGTGCCACAAGTACTCCTTTTCTTTTTATGGATAGAGACTAACACGGCTGCTACTCTGAAAACTATTCAACAGATGTGTCCTACCCCTATTTCACCATACTTTCACCAAGTATTTGGAGTGTTGGTCTAAGATGACTGTAACTTAATGTAATTGTCTCTTCCAGCTTCACCATCATGCTATATTCTAGACAGTGCAGACAACTAGACAGACAACTTCCATACAGCTATTACTAATCTGGGCTCACACAGACAGAATCCTAGATTAAATGATGTACTGAACAGGTGCAGGCTCCTGTGCTGAAATCCAGAACTTAAGAACAAACCTAACCGGAGTACTTTTCAACAGATTTGTCTCAAACAAAAAGGTACGCATTGGAAATAAACTCATCTGAGTTTTTTAATTGCGAAAAAGAGATCATTAAGAAAACAAGAGGGAATTGAAATCCTTTGCTTGCTAAAGCAATTTTGTGACATCTTTTCATAAAAAGAAGTTCTTTTGAAGTCCGAAGTTGAAAAACATTTTTTACTTTATATTCGAAATCTGTTTTCATCCCAACAAATTAATAAACCAAACTGATGAAAGCCATGAAACACATAAAAGGAAGGAAAGAGGGGAAGAGGAAGCTTATACAGACTACTGCAGAGGGCTTGACTTAGAATTTCAAGGCATCAGAAATGCAAGACACAGCTGACAAATATCAAAGCTAAATTTCGCCACTAATAGTACATTAATAGCCATGAATATGTTCAAAATTTATATCAAATAGGCTCTGCCAAACAAATCACATCGAACAGTATTTCCCATCCATCTTAATCCAGTTCTCTCTTTTAAAAAGAAAGCTTCCTGTATCATGCAGTCTTTATTTCTCTTGCAACATTGCCACAATCTGTCAAATATTTTTCTAGGGCACCAAGCACTTCAGTAGCTCTACCACTCACTAACGGGAACTGCTACTGCACATTTTAAAAGAAGCTACATTCATACATTCTAAACTAAGTAGTATTGCAAACCTGAACTGTTTACATTTACATATGGATTCAGTAAGATTTAACAAAAACAAAACTGAAAAGCTTGTGCAAACTTTAAGTTACATTTGGCATTAATACTAGTTCAACCTAATAGCAGTAAAATGAGAAAAAATGAAATTTGACTTTTCTCCATGTCAATAAAAACTATGCTTTTAGATGATACAACGAACATTCCATACTACGTTCTATGGATGTATGTTGTACCACCTCATCACTGAACAAAAAAAATGTGTTCACCTCTACTAAGAATGGTTCAGAATTCATGGAAAACTACTGCACAGGACGATCTGAATCTAACCACAATCATTCCATTCATTGGGAAGCAAAGAGAATTATTAAAACTGCCAGTTAAAGAAGATTTAGGAATCAGTCAAGTACAGCAAGTGAAGCAGGACAGCAATTCATTCTAAGCATACACACCTCAAAAAATATAAGCAGATATTTAACAACAAAAATTTCTATTATAGTCACTTCTTTATAAAATGACACCTAAGTGCTCTATATATTTGGACAACCACCTTTTCAGCTGGTTATATTTCTTCAGATGACAGCATACATAACAACTGAACATATAACATTATATAAGAACACACAAATGGCCATACTGAGTCAGACCAATGGTCCATCTAGCCCAGTATCCTGTATTTCAACAGTATTCTGTGCCAGAGGGAATGGACAGAAGAGGGCAATTCTGCATGATCCATCCTGTCATCCAGTCCTACCTTCTGGAAGTTGGAGGTCTAGGACAGCGGCTCTCAACCTTTCCAGACTAGTGTACCCCTTTCAGAGTCTGATTTGTCATGTGTATCCATAAGTTTCACCTCACTTAAAAAATACTTGCTTACAAAATCAGATATAAAAATACAAGTGTCACAATACACTATTACTGAAAAATTGCTTACTTTCTTATTTTTACCATATAATTATGAAAAAATCAATTGGAATATAAATATTGTACTTACATTTCAGTGTATAATATACAGAGCAATATAACAAAGTTATTGTTTGTATAAAATTTTAGTTTGTACTGACTTGGCTAGTGCTTTTTATGTAGCCTGTTGTAAAACTAGGCAAATATCTAGATGAGTTGATGTAACTCCTGGAAGACCTCTGCATTCCCCTGATCGAGAACCACTGGTCTAGGGACTCCCAGAGCATGGGGCTGAGTCATTGACTATTTTGGTAAATAGCTCTTGATGGACCTATCCTCCATGAACTTATGTAATTCTTTTTTTGAACCCAATTATACTTTTGGCCTTAACAATATCCCTTGGCAATGAGTTCCACAGGTTGATTGTGTGTTGTGTGAAGAAGTACTTCCTTATGTTTGTTTTAAACCTGCTACCTATTAATTTTATCAGATGACCATTTTGTGTTATGTGAAGGGGTAAAAAACACTTCCCTATTCATTCTCAAAATCATTCATGATTTTATGTACCTGTATCATATCCGACCCTAGTCACCTCTTTTCTAATCTGAACAGTCCTAGTTTTTACACTCTCTCCTTATATGCCCTTTTCTGTACTTTTTCCAGATGTGGAGATCAGAACTGCATGCAGTATTCAAGGAGTGGGCATACCATGGGTTTATATAATGGCATTGTGATATTTTCTGTTTTATTATCTATCCCTTTCCTAATGGTTTCTAACTTTGTTAGCTTTGTTGACTGCCACTTCACTCTGAGCAAATACTAGAGAACTATCAGACTCCAAGATCTCTTTCATGAATTGTTACAGCTAATTTAGACCCCCTCATTTTGTATGTGTAGTTGAGATTATTTTTTCTAGTGTGCACTTTGCACTTATTAACATTGAATTTCACCTACCATTTTGCTGCCCATTCACCCAGTTCAGTGAGATCCCTTTGTAACTCCTCACAGTCAGCTTTGGACTTAATTATCTTAAGTAATTTTGTATCACCTACAAATTTTGCCATCTCACAATTCACCCCGTTTTCCAGATCATTTATGAACACATTGAACAGCACTGGTTCCAGTACAGACCCCGGGGGGAACACCACTATTTACCTCTCTCCATTCTGAAAACTGACCATTTATTCCTATCCTCTGTTGCCCCCCCCCCTTTTTTTTTTAAACAGCTTACTGATCATGAGAGGACCTTCCCTCATGTCCCAAGATTGTTTAGTTTGCTTAAGACCTTTTGGTGTGAGACCTTATCAAAGGCTTTCTGAAAGTCCAAGCACCTTACATCAACAGATCACTCTTGTCCACATGCTTGCTGACACCCCCAAAGAATTTTAATAGATTGACGAGGCACGAATTCCCCTTACAAAAGCAGTGTTTACTCTTCCCCAATATATCGGGTACATCTATTTGTCCGATAATTCTGTTCTTTAACGCAGTTTCAACCGATTTGCCTGAAGTTAGACTAACTGGCCTGCATTTGCCAGGAACACTTCTGAAACCTTTTTTAAAAAAATCGATGTTAAATCAGCCTCCATACTAGATGGCTGGATGTAAGTGATAGGTTACATACCACAGTTAGTAGCTCTACAATTTCATAGTTGAGTTCCTTCAGAACTCTTGAGTGAATACCATCTAGTCCTGGTGACTTAGTATCGTTGATCAATTTGTTCCAAAACCTCCTCTACTGAAACCTTAATCTGGGACAGTTCCTTAGACTTTCACCCAAAAAACAATTTTTAAAGGATGCCTTTTTGCTGTTAACCATCTCTTTTACTCTGCTGTTTAGCCATGGTGGCATTTTTTTTCCTTTTGGTCCTCACTGTTTTTTACTCAGGGTATACACATTTAGTTTGAGACTCTATTATGGTGTTTTTAAATAGTCTCTATGCAGTTTACAGGTTTTCATCCTTTCATTTCACTAGCTTCCCCATTTTTTATTAGTTCCCTTTTTGAAGTTACAGATTCCACTCCAGAGGTGCATGCACATGAGATCAGATTCTTTTGAACAGCATCGGGGTAGCTGTGTTCCATGGGAGCCCTGCCAGCTCCAGAGTACCTTGGTGTTCCCCAAAGCCAAAGGCAAAAAGAGCGAGGTGGCTGCAACCCAAACACAGTTCCTTTGTCAATAAGGGTCCCAAAGAAGCAAGACTCTGATCAGCAGGAAAGGAGGGCAAGTCATGGAATCTGTGTGGACAACACATCTCAAAGTATCACATTCACTGTTAGGTAAGTAAGCATTCTTACCTCAAGTGATTGTCCATACAGATTCCACTCTTGATGACTAACAAGTGTTTGCTCAGGTGCTGGTAAGCAGAGGCTTATTTGCAGGGTGACTGTAGGACAGCCTTACCAAAACTATTATAAGATTTCAAGAGTGAATACCAGAAAATAATAATAATGCCTAGTTCTTACATAGCAGATCTTGAAGCACTTTACAAAGAAGATTAGTATCATTTTCATGGAACTGAGAAATCTTCCTATCAATACAGAAGATTTCATTGACCTAGCTAATATTTTTCTTACATTCGTTTTACGCTGCCTGTCTTTGGGTTTTATACTGCCATCCACCACTATAATATCTGAGCATCAGGTCCCTAAAATATATAGAAAATAACCTTGCAGCTGGAGATAGAGAGGAAGGCACAGCTACAGCTTAAAAGAAATAAGTATGGCAAGAAGCTATTGAGAGGCAGGTAATTTGAGTAAATACATGTAGACCAGGGGTTCTCAACCTGTGGGTCAGGACCCCTCAGGGGGTCACGATATTATTACATGGGGGGTTGTGAGCTGTCAGCCTTCACCCCAAACCCTGCTTTGCCTCCAGCATTTATAATGGTGTTAAATATATAAAAACATGTTTTTAATGTATGGGGGGGGGGGGGTCGCACTCAGAGGCTTGCTATGTCAAAGGGGTCACCAGTACAAAAGTTTGAGAACCACTGATGTAGACATTACTGCATAATATCTATTAAGCACTGAGTTAACCATTTTTCATCTAAGAATGTACACAAAAGGTAATGAAAGGATTTCAATTCCCATCTCCCTCACCTTTAGTGCAAATACAGCTTTGTTTTAGAGAAGTTTTACAGACTATTAGTCCACAGAGTGGAGAACCTTTGTCTATGCTGGATATGAAAGAAGCAATGGAGCTTAGATAAATTAGTACAGTAAAAGCTGTGTTATACAGCCCTGTACCAACCAGATAACATAGAAAGTTATATGTTCATAGAAAATAGAAAGTCTGATTTATACTCCAAGAAGGCACGGAAAGCACCACTTTGATTATTCAAACAGATACAAATGTCAGTGTTTACTATGCAGACAAGAAAAGTTACATTTGCTGTTCAGGGGTTTGAAAGTTAAGTGTTACTTAAAATTTTTGAACAAGGCATTTTAAGTTGTTAGTTCTCCTTTACTGGGGTAGGTAGCAGAGCAGTACCAAGAGGAGTAGAACAGGAAGAAGGTAGAATTGAGACCTTCCAAAGTTTTGGCCCCAGCGAGGAGGCATGGGGGCGTCATTTGAGCTCTCCATCTCAGGTGCCAAAATGTTGTGGGCCAGCCCTGGATCCATCACATCATCTATTCCTTGTAGGCTCTCTTAATAACCTGTTTGAGATCTTTATTCATTCAGCTTGGTCTGGTGACTAACAGTATCAAAGGAATTTTAGCAAGATAAGTATGGATGAAGTTCCTATGTTTATAGACAGAAGGCTATTCACCACAGCTATGAGTGATGTCTGTGCACTTTCCCCCATAATGAAGCCTCAATAAGCTCAGAATGCTGGTAACACAGGTGAAGTTAGAGACTGCTTTTTGCTGGCTTCTGATTAGCATGAGATTTGCACATTTGTTTACTTATTTTCCCATTCCCACCAAGAATTTAATTAACTTACATTAATTAGGTTTTCTGTTTGAACTTCAGATTCGGGTTGAATTAACATTTTTCTGGTTCGCTTAACTGCTAACATTGATTTGTAATTTTTGGGAGGGACAGATTCCTTGGGCTTCCAATGAGACTACTTACTGAAAGACACTTTTGTTGATCTATAATGGTTTTCTAATTCTTACAATGGAACTACTGTAGCCAGCTGGGAAGAGACAAATATCTTCTTCCACTGGGAGCGTAGTATTTAGATTTGCTATGACATCACTGGTTAACAGTGGAAACTACTGCCTAGTACAGTGGTTCTCATACATATTTGAACACGCCCCCTTTCTTTGTGTCTGTAGTAGTTTACACCAATACGATAGCATGCCACCTCCGGGTACCCAGCTCTGACGGTGGCAGCTCTACCGTCAAAGCTGGGTACCCAGCCAGCTCTCTGGCTGCCCAGCTCTGAATGTGCGCAGTAAGGTTGTCTTTTTCCCTAAAGCTTCTCACGCCTCCCCAGAATACATTCCATGTTCTCCCCACTCTCGAGTTTGAGAGCCTCTGGTCTAGTGGAGTGGAAGCTATTTTTCGGTTCAAGGCATCTGGATGCAAGATTGCCCATAAGCCATAAAGAGGTACAGGTACATGAAAGCATCTAAAGACAAGACACTTTGGAGAAGCCAGACAAACTATCCTGGAAGCTGTGTGAACTCAGGAAAGAGGCCAAGACATTATGAGCCAACAGACTAATATAATCATTTGTTGTTGTGGCTCTCTGTCTGAGACCGTCTCACTTTGAAGATTTACCAGGTTCTAATTCACCAAATAATCCACTTAATGGCATTTGATTCTGCACCATACTATTTTCCACACACCAGTTATTTTCTGTTTTTACTCTTTATTCTCATACACTATTTTTTTAAACACAAACACAAAACCTCACCCGCCACAGGAGTTAGTGAATAAAAAATTCTGTGTACATGTCACAATTGCTAAACCCAGAGGCTAATATTCATATTTAACATATTAATTCCAAACTTGATAAGCATGAGAGTATAAAATTGCTCAAGGGTTACAATAAAAGCAATAATTTTAAAATTAGGTCAGCTCTAACTGTTTTATGCATATATATCATATTAACATTGCAAGTTTATCTTTAGGGAAAAGAGGGCCTTTTAATTATCTAATAAAAGTTAGATATTATTGTATAATTTATTGTAAATGTAACACTGAGGATCCAAAAGAAAAAGCCTGTGTATGTGCCAAAATAATTTTTGCTATCATAAAAAGCTGCAGAATCCTCACCCAAATATAAGTACCAATGAAATGTTCATCTGAAAGTACATCTACATTAAGTTAGTAAAATGATTTGCTTTGCCACAAATTCTAAAATACTGGGCTAATATCCAATGACATGCAGTAAAATTTACAACTCCCTTCCTAGACATTTCTTTATACCAAAAGTAGAGATGTACCTATGTTGCAAAATTCACATCAAGATATAATATCTCTAAAGACCAGAAACTACATGATGAGTCAACCCACAGCCTCTGGCTCAAAAAAAATTGACAAAATTTTGCGTAAGCATTTGAAAAGTCACTAATTCCTCATGTACAAACTGTCTTTCCTCTTCTCTTTCAAGAATCTCTTTAAAAATCAAGGTACTTACAAAAACTACCTTGTTTTTGGTTGGTCTTTGTAACAGACTGCTAGGTTCCCTCTGCTATGGCAGACTGAAGGAAAGGCTATTTAAGAGATATTGGTCTTGGCCAAACAAGCTCTCGGTTGGAGGCTAGCACTCCCAGCATTTTAGAAGATGTGGATAAAGATGGGTGGATGTGCAGACTATTTAGCTTCACTCTGTTAAAGAATCAGTCAATTCAATACCTGATATGGAAAGATTTTTAATAGGAATTTTCAATTTTGATAACTATTTTCTTTTCTAAGAAACAAAGAGATAAAAGAAGCCTATATATTTAAAAAAAAAAAAAGTTTGCCTATTGCAGGGATCTAGCCAGCCAGCTGAGGTAGTAAAAGTACTGCAGTATTAATGACTAGTGCCAGCACCACAAAAGTAGGCGAATTTCTGTTTCTCCAACAGATCAAATATGAAAAGGCAGGAAATATTGTGACTCCTGCTCCACTTCTAGTGCCATAGGTAAATGTGCAGGGCATGCAGACAGGGAGGCAGATGTGACTCTACTGGTCTCCATGTATTTATTTCTGTTAATACCACAATATGCTAGGAGCTGTACAAACATAAGACACTCAAAAGCTTATATCCTAAAAAAAAGTATATAATTTGTTTAAAACCAAGAATGCACTCAGCACCATATAGTACAAAGAGTCCTTGATCTAAACATCTTACAATCTTAAACAGAGAGAGAGAGAGATAGAAAGACACACGACATACACATCTATCATCAGGCTGGAATTCAGAGTTCTCTCTGTTTAAAATGCCAATGAACAGGCAGCAGTCATGGCATCCAGAGTGCAATCCAGGACGAGTGAGGGGGTGTGTCATCACCTGACCTGTAGTCCTGAGTGTCTCAAATGCTTTGATGCTGTAACTCCCCACCTGAGACTACCATAGCCAGCATACCAACAAACAGGTAACACCCGAAGCCTCTGTGTAGTAGACAGCCCTGGTTCAGCAGCTCTGACCCCAACCACCTATATACAGCCCCACAACCTCACTCTGGCTTCCACCAGCCTTGTTTACAACCAGCAAGGTAACCCCCAACACACTGCTTTCCCAGATTTTCCCAAAACCATGTGCCCTGAAGTGTCTAGCCCTCACCGGGATCACTCAGAGAAATAATAAGGTTTGTTGCTCCTTTAAAGAGACAAAAGCACATTACAGCTTAACTTTACTGTGGTAAATATACCCTTCCCTTCAAACAGAACTGAGCTGGTTTATAGTAAAAATAAAACAATTTTATTAACAAAATATACATGGGATTTAGTGAGTTCAAGTATATGGAATGAAGACAGAGTTACAAGTAAAAACAGAACACATTTTTTAGTGAGTAAGACTTGTAGTCTTTGTTCAAGGTAGCTATCTCACCAGTCTTTCTTCTTTCCAGCAATAGCTCACTCACTCTCTGTCAGAATCTTCCACGAAGAACAAGCAGCTGGTTTCCCTGGTGGTCTTAGGTGAAAGATCTTTGCCTAAGCAGGTTTTTCCATCTATATTCACTTTCCAGAGACTTCAACTCCCCCTTGGTTGAAGGACCCACTTTGTCTGCTTGCAAGAGCTCTATTCCTTTGTGTCCATCTACCAGTGGATACCAAAAATTCTGTCTTTGTTTATATCTTTCAAAGTTGAATTATCTTGTTTCAAGAGGGAGGATGACCTCATGCTGTTCTTTCCTTCCTCTGGTATTGTCATCCCCCTGCTGATCTGAATGTAAAAGGGGCTTCCATTGTTTTTGGTCACACCTTCCTGAATTTTATTGGAGTCAGGTAGATACCTGCCATTTTTGCCTTCGGGGAAAGCCTGTTTCTCCCTTTGTTAGGTCATAGGCTATAAAGCATAATATCAGCGAGTATTCATAATTCCTCATAGAGTATTAAAACATACATTTCAGGATATCACCAGTGTGTCATAAGCTTTCATAAAAAACCTCCCTCAATATACTTTTATAATATAGTAATATTTGTATACAATCAGTTGATTCAATTGCTTATCAATTGACATGCAACCTCACGTCTTTACAGACCAGCAAACCTTGCAATATATTCTTTAGAAAGTAAAACCCAAACCAAGCTTCATTCTCATCCTTTCATCATGCTGTCTCCTCCCCCACTTATAGTTTGATACTTTGTAAACAAAACTTCACTGTCTCTCCCTAACCCTGGAGCTGGTCAGAGAAGCAAACACATTCCTTTGTCTAGGACAGACCCGTCTACCAACTCCCCCAACATGCTTAGTTTAAACACACTTTAGTCCTAATTCCAGCATATATCCATAACCCAATATATACCCTGTACATATATCAAGCAAGACTATTAATGATTTGTGAGTTAATGGCTTTCCAATGAAATTACAGGACACCTTTTAGATACAGATTATAACCCTAGTGAGTTGGGGTACACTGAACTGGTCAGGCCAGCTGAAACTCATTATTTGATACCAGTGAGCCCCTTGCCCTCTGGCACCGAGATGCTCTTAGGGTCACACCTCCACTCTCTTTTGCTGCAGGAAGGTTAGCCACTGGCTGACCTGAGACAGCAGGTCAGAGCCCTCTTTCCTGGACAGGGTGTCTGCCACAATACTTTTTCCCCTTTATATAGAAAAAAACCTGTTTTGTCTCCTTTGCCTGCTCACAGCCTCCAGGACTTAGAATCAGAGAGTATCCATCATTTCACCTACAGAGTTGTTACAAACATTTCAGTGACATAAATGACACTTATCCATAACTCTTAATACAGACCCTGTAATGCAAGAATATTAATGACCAGGGAGATATTAGATTTTAAACTATATATTATGTGTCACCTTTTAAATAAATATCATGAAAAATGTATGAGGTGCAGTGAGTATGTCAGGCCTGACTAGAGTTGCTGACACAGAGTAGTAAACCACAAATGGGCCTCTGTGTCACACAGGGCTAATGGAAATCCATGCTACACAAAACACCAATTTGGTTCAGTTTGCTCCTGCTAAATCTGCTTCAGTGACATAGTACCATGAAAATTCTTCTCCAATGACTGGACCAAAATCACATTCTCCAGTGTAAGAGCATATGATCTCACACACACACACACACACACACACACACTTACTTTTCATCCCAAAAGGGTTGGCTGGTGCCTATGTTATGCCTCTCTCTCTACCGAAGATCACAGCAATTACAATAAAGAATAAAAGAGTTTTGGTAAATAGGGAGGAAGAGAACAAGATGATCTCAGAGACAGTGAGAAAAATTAAGATTTTACTGTGTTTGCAGCAGCAAGAATTTAAATTAAGTTCTTAAGTTAGTGTGTGTATTTAGACACTCATTTACATTTTTTACACATTTGAGTGCCAAGCTGTGATAGGAAGCCCAGAGAGCAACTTCATGTGCTATGCCTACTCAAGCCAGTTTATTTGCTTTCTTTCATTGACCTCAAATTCACACACAAAACAGTTATTTTTCTTTTTCTCCGAATTTTTTTTGCTTTCATTGGTTAGATGTACATTTTAACGTAATGAAGTTGGCTGACCCAAGGGGCAAACAACGCAAAACAAACCAACCCTCTTTCTCAGACAATAACTGTTACTCCTGGGGGAATTCTGTGCCACCACGCATGTGCAGAATTCATGTCCCTGCAGATTCCCCGAACCCCTGCAGAAAATAGATTCTGCCAAAGAGGCACTGCAGTAACTACTTTTGCCCACCAAGGGCTGCTGTGGCACCAGAACAGAGAGCAGCCTGCTCACGGGCCGGAGTAGCCAGCCACGGTTAGGGAGGGGGCAATGGCTGCGTTCCTCACAGCACCCAGACCCTGGGGCCAGGTGAGGCGGCACAGGATATGGGCGGGGGAACAGAGCGGGCCACGAAGGGCTGCTGGTGGGTCACAGACTGGGGCTCAGAAGGGCTGGTAGGGGGCATAGACTGGGGTGGGGGCACAGGAGTAGTGGGTTGACAGCACTGAGCCAGGGGCTGGAGAGTGGGTGCAGGGACACATGAGGATGGGGGGTGGCTGAGTAGGGGTGAAGAGACGCATGGGGACAGGAGAGGAGGGTGCAGGGCCACGGAACAGAGGGTGGAGGACCACGTGGGGATGGGGGAGTGAAGGGACACATGGGAACAGGGCAGATGTGCCTGACTGAATGGAAGACGCTAGGGGTCAGCCAGGGTCTGCATGGGGGAGGCACCCCAACTCCCTAACAGTCCCTCCTCCCTTGCCAAAAAAAACATGGCTCCATACTTCTCCCACCCATACCCAACAGCCTGCCAGGTTCACTCCCAGGCTCCTTCCCAGCAATTACTTCCCTCTCCTTCAGCTTCGTTACTCCCGACTCCCCCAAGCCTTTGCACTGCTTCTAAGGGGTGTGGGAAATATGCTTCTGTATTGTAGCTTAAATGAATTATTACTCAAAGTTCTCTATTAATATGCCTAGTAAGGAATCTATTTGTCAAAGAGCTTTTCCTCAATCTTTTTTGTTGTTTGTACTCTTAAGGACATACCTACTGACAGGTATTTTGAAATAAATTACCAAAATAATTGAACTGGCATGATTATATTGTGTTATTTTGACAAATAACATAAGCAGAATTTTGCAGTTTTTAAATGTTGTGCACAGAACTTAATTTTTTGGCGCAGAATTCCCCCAGGAGTAAACTGTAGTTGACCAGCACTACTGCATACAAATTCACATTACCTCACTTTTCTAAAGTTTCATTAAAACCGAATCAAACTCAAAATATCTCAACTAATTTTGGTAAGCCACAGATAAATCCCTTGACATAACATCCAAGCATTTTGTTGATAGTATAACCATACCTAATACTAAAAAACCAAAACAAACACATCTAGTCATTAATGACTAGATATTGCTAAGCAGTATTGAAACCTTTCCTAATCACTTCATCTGATGTCTAACAAGTGAGAAAGAAAGATATGTATAAGCCATCCATTTTTAAAGGGCAATAAATTATTTGGATAAGGAATGCTGTAGGAATAGCACATTTACATTCTGTACAAGATAGCAGTATTGAAAGTCAGAGATACTGAATGGTAGCAAAAACTAACATTACTTGGAGTAAAACTGAACATGTTAGATAAAAGTCCCCTTAATAAGTTAGAACACTCATTATAAGTCATTTGTTCTCTAATAAGCATATTGTTTAATTATCCGAGAGATATATCAGTCTGGGGTGAAACTCCCCACAACATCTTGAACCTACATATTAAGCTAAGGGCACATATGCAGTGCAAGTACAATCATATCAGAGGATCCAATTACTTCATGATTCAATCTGTAGTACAGACAGGCAGCCACTTCTTGCATAAGGTTCCTTGGGAAGAGGGGAGGAAATTTAAGGCAATAGAGAAAATCCCTACCTTAACAGTGTCATAAAATCACTAGTATCAGTGCAGAGCAGACTGACCTCAGATTTCAAGGTCTCATCCAAATATAAGATAGCATAAAAATCGAAGACAACAAAAAAAGTTTTTTCTGAGAAGTGGGAGGGAATGGAGGAAAGTGACATTTTCTCAAAAAAAGCAGCAGTAAAAAAAGCAAGAGTAATATCAAGATATTTTTTAAATGACCCATTTCTTCAAAAGCCTATCTTAAGAGTTTCTTCCACTTTAACTATGAAGGGATTTCCTTATAAGATGGGGAAGACTTAACACTGAAATCCCTGTTAAAGGCAAAACCCTCAGTAGCTTTTGTATCAAAGAGGCTAGGCTGAATAGAGAGATTGAAATGCTGTGAAGACTAGTTTCTGCTGTTTTTCTGGTTCCCATGGAGGACTATGATACTTTGCTGTACCATCACTCAAAGTAACAAGAGAACTCCTACAGCAAGTGCCCATGGCATTTTACAAGAGAAAAACAAAAATCAAGCCATTCTCTATCCTCCAAAAGAAGATAAACCAAAAAATGCTGCCAGTTTCCTGCCTCACTGATCACCAAGGCTAACACTGAAGAGCACAGCCCAGGCCCTACACTATTTGTGCATAAATTCAGGCAGAAGCTTCAAAAGTTATCACCTATATTACTGACAAATCAAAAACAGGTTATCCTGCCCAACAGATATCCCATTGTTCTAGGTGCAAGCTTTTGGAAATCCCCTAACCTTAGAATGGAAGATATTCATGGACTTTCCCATACACGACCATGAATTCATTGCCTTTGGTATAGTCCTCTGCCTACTGATACACAGTAGATTTTGATCTAAACAGCATTATCCTGAAGTTATGATCCAGTGCTGCTAAACGAACAGTGACCAAATCTATTGTTCCCCACTCTAATCTATCAGAAGGCAGAAACAATTTTCTCTTAGGTATTAAGGCATCTATTACCTTGGTATGTTAAGCACCTTTGTAATTCTAAGAGTCAAGGTTTTAATTACCTGTGATTTCTAATCTACCAAAGTATTTCAGTGTTTCATCCCAATATCCTTGCTATTCTAACACTAAGATGATATATCTGCCAAATATACAGTTTTGTATGGCTGTTCTGTGATAAGGAACAAAAGAGCTAAGATGATTTTTTTTATTTTGACATAAGTTGAACCCCTAACTCCAGGAGTGAAAGACACATTCATGAACACACCAGCCAAACAAAAGATTCTTATCTAACAGCACCTGTTCATTATACCCAGACAACTGAACTACTAAATTCTGGGGAAAACAACTGTATGCTTATCAACAATAGGTATTCTTATAGAATAGATATACAACAATAGATATTGTAACAACACAGGCCTCCTAAATGGCTGTATCTATGCCAGTGCTCCTAAGCCTAAGCCACAGCTCATCACATCCTGTAAGTTCTAAGTAAGTTCTGCCCCAATCAAACAAAGTTTCAGTACAAAAGGATTTGAAGCAGCAGCCACCGAGAAAATGAGTCCTGCAAGATTTTCAGTAAAACCATGGGAAGAAAATCCAGAAATCAATTTCAGAAGGCCTAAACCACTAGTGAATATATTTTGAGAACAGGTAAATGCCAGGGGCCAGACTCACTCTCCATTCAACATAGCTGGAATCATTGACAGAAATAAGCATAACACACCTTTTAGAATGGTGATTTAAGTGTTGAGGAATGTCTAGCTTTGAATTAGAATAATTCTTGAGAGATTTTTGTCTAGGGTGTCTTAGCTTAAAGGCACTGACCCAGAGTCCATTAAAATCAATGGGAGCATATTAACTTCTATGTCTTCAGATCAGCCCTTTAATAATTAAAAGAATTTAAAGATTTCTGTACTATAGATAAGAAAAAGCCTTAAGATTTTTTAAAACCTTAAAGTTTTTACAAATATCATTACCTTTAATATTTCTCTGAGTTTGAACAGTGAAAATTAACTAGCCTTTCACTTGTATTGTCTCATCCAGATACTGAGAATATTAATTGGCCTTCCATTAGCATAATGGTTTGGGGATGGCAGTAATGTAAAAGGAATAGTTAAATAACCTTTCCACTGGAATTTTTGAGAGTCATGAAAACACTTCTATTATATATTTGGTTTTTTTACAATACCTAGTTTGGCTTGGATTTAAACTGACAGCAGCTCTTTAAAGCAAAAATCAAATCTAGAATTTTTTTTTAAAATTTATAAAACAAATGAAAATTATTTGTTATTAACTGTCATTTTGTTTATCAGCATTACATTTTTGACAATCCACTGTACATACTGTTTTGGCGAATAGCTAAATGGACAATGAACTCTATTATTCAGCAATAGCGAATATTAAATGCAAAACACAGCTATGGTTCCAGCCCTGCAAAAAATTATGTATGGAAATATTTTTACTCATATGTGTAAGTGTTTGCTGGATTTGGAGCTATATTGGTTAGTCCATTTCTTCAGTCACATTATCATGAGATCTTCTAAACTAAATCCAATTTGATTGGTTGCCTGGGTCATCTTCGGGTGAAAACAAGCTCAAGACTCTTTTTGATGTGCAGTTAGCATAGACTGCTTTCGCAAATTGTTCAACTAGCCTGTTAAATCCACAGTGCAACCAATAAAATTCTAAGTATGGGTGATAAAAGTTTTCTTTTAGCAAGCTTTCTGGAGTCCTCCAGGAAATAATACACAGATCTGTTATTGGCTTTACTATAAACTCCTGTTTTCAAGTCTTGAAGCTATGGCTGTAAAAATATGCTCTTGGCTAACATTTGCCATTCCAGCTCTCAGCCTGGATATAAACTTTTTTTTTTTTTTTTTTTTTGGGGGGGGGGGGGGGAGAATTAGTTTTAAAAAATACTGATTTATAGGTCATTAGCTTGTACATTTCAATGGGAAAGTAATGAACTTTTTAAAAGAACTATATACAATATGTGAATTCATTAATGTATGTATTATACCACTTTATAATACCTCCGCCCTCACTGGGCCTGAATTAAAGAATATTTAAATGATGCATATTTTCACCTGACATCTGGAGTGCCCTCACCTGGCAAAGACCACTCTGTCATTCTGAACATCAGTTCTCTCTTAGAGAGTTTCTCCTCTCGACTCAGCACAGTGTAGACACCGCATTAAGTTGACTGAAGCTACGTCGACTCCAGCTACGTTTTCCATGTAGCTGGAGTTGCGTAACTTAGGTCGACTTAACCCCATAGTGTAGACCTGCTCTTAGTATCAGATATAGGACTAGCAGAGTCGTGACAGGATTTAGTCTCAGATTTTGAGAAATGTGATCTTAAAATTAAAAAAAAAGTAAGATTTTTTTGTAACAAATCATTTTGCTCATAACAAAACCAGCACTTTTTATTTATGGGAGAAGAGTATCCGTGAACCAGACTGACCTCTGCCATTTAACAGTGATTTGAAAACATCTATACAAGCTTCACATATCTATCATGCCTCACTAAATCCACCACACATTCTAATACACTGGGCTTCCAAGCAACTCTTCCTTTACAAAAATTTATTTTTCGATTTACTGAATACACTAACAAGAATGACTCATTCTATAGAATGTAGTCCTTCACATACATAAACTGTCCAAGGCTGAATTCAATTACAGCTTCAAGTGATATAAAACTGAATATTTATTCATACTGCTGTGTATCTAGCTCCTAACATTTTCCCATTTTTGATGATTTCTTCAGAATATTAGAAACTAATATTAGAAACTCAACCTTAAATAGTGTTATACAAGTGTATAATGAAGTTAAAAAGTAACAGCTAGAACCTAGTTAGTTACTAGCAGCCTGCGAGCCTTGGCTATATGATGACCAAGATATAGGAAGAACAAATTCACAGCCATTTAACGAGAGCTAGAAAAACAAAACTATAAAACTATGAAAATTAATTTGCATTCCCTCAGCTTTTTCCAGACATAGTCCAAAACAAATCTTGATTTCAATGCAAAGTGAAAATTTATATAGTCAGGTGTTTTTTGTTTTTTTTTGGGGGGTGGACTTCTGGGGGGATTAAACACAGTTAGTCCACTACTTCTGTAAATCAAACACTACTCCATAAATTGCCTGATCAACTAGCTATGCTCATATCAAACAATCCAGTCTATTTCCCCATCAGTGCATGTACATAAATTCCACTGTCATCAATGGAAGCTAAGCACAGAGATCAAAAGGGAGACTAGGATCTCTGCTCCTCAATCATTTTTTTAAATTATAAATTAGGCATTCATAAAAAGATACATCAAACTGACTGAAGAGTCCATCCAAGAAACTATTGTATAATTTCATTGATCAGATTAAATTAGCCAAATTGCCACAAAATCAAATAAGATACGCAAATAATTTTAGGAAGTTCAGTTTTATTCAGTACCTGCGCTCTTTGGGTAATGGGTGGCCCAATTCTGCGCTCACATTGGTTTTACCATGATGTAGTTCCACTGACTTCTCTGGAGTTACTTTGGATTAATACTGGTGGTATGAGCAATTTAAAATCAGGTCACTGGCCTCTCAGAGCCTACTTGAGAAGGATGCACACAAAACATGCGGACAAATCAAACACAGATGTTTACATAGTGAATGCCTTAAGGCAAATTACACACACTATGAAAAATACTGCTATAGTCTCAGGAAGTGAATTTCTATAAAAGGCTTTTTTAAAACCCAGTTTTCATTCTTAAGCGTCCTTTCAAACGCATTTGTCATCAAACATTCTTCTAAAAATATTTAAATAAACTGAAATAAATTTTCCATTTTTAGTTTAGTTTAATTAAAAAATCCAGCATTTTAACAAGTTTCTGATCAGGTGTAATGTGACACTTTCTGCAAAAAATTCTATCACTTTAACCAAGAAAAGTAGCAAATATTTGACACACTGAACAGTTTAACAAAAGCAATTAATATCAATTAATTTTAAACAGTGACAAAATGTTTCAGGTAATGTTTGGCAACATTTGTTTGCAACAGCCATCTAGGATTTTAAAGTTAGAAATATTCCATATTTGTGTTGCTGTTTAGGGGTTTAAAATGGGTTACTATCTCATTTCAATCAGTATTAAGTCTTTTTATTCTTACTCCAATTTAAAATACTTAAATTCAAAAAAGCTATTTGATCAGATTACCAGAACTTTTCACAGTCTCAGATATGTGCACAAGGCAAATATTTCTAGTACAGAAAGAGAAGGAAATGGTCCTTATAAAAAGTAGTAGTTACAAATACTGAAATAAACTCCATTTTTAGCACAATAAATCTGATTCGGATTCTTTTTAGAACAGCTGCAGTTGCAAATAATAACAGGTTTAATGTAGTTCAAAGCCAACTATAATAAATGAATGTCAGAGTGCAACAATATACAACCTTATAATAAGGGCTGGCTATACATTTCAAATAATTATACAAGAACCAACCTGGGAGATAATCCTAATTGATAAACTGCTTAAAGGGCTAAGAATTAATATTTCAATGCTGCTCCTACCTTTCTTCACAGCATCTGTTCTACGTCTTGCTGGCAACACAAGCTCCTTCACAATCTGTAACACCTGAATCATTACTGGTTAGCAAGATCAAGGACACCAGCTGCTTCTCTAGATTTCCAACAGGTTTCATCACTGCAGATCATTACATATCTGTCTTCAATGAGCTCAAACAAAACTGATGCAGGAGCAATTCTGTTACCTTTCAGAAAAAAAATTTCTGCATGACAACTATACCATCTGAGGAGAGGGATTTAAAGTGGCTTCTACATATGGAGACAATCAGTCCCTCAAGGACCGCAGATTGTATTAGCATAAGGCATTTTAAATTAGATACATATTAAAGGCTGTATGAACCTTTTCAATTAATAAAGTTTAAAGAAAATACTTCTCCAAAAAACTAACTGAAGGGAAAAAACAGCTAAAATTCCTTGAAATCAAAAGTTGACAGATGCAACATAATCTCTCAGGCACATCATCCAAAAAAGCATATTTCAGTGCATTTTTTTTTTTTTAGAAAAACATTTAAAGAAAACTCTTGGTTCAAAGAAATCTGAAAATACAGTAATGAAGAAAAATGAAATGTGTTGTCAGATCTACTAATGAAACTAAAAATCTAGCTTACTAAACTCCAAGTTCCCAGCAATGCCAAAACCATCAAGCACATTCTCAAGCAGCTGCTAAAAAGACCCCTTTGGTTCCTTTCCCTACCTTCCTTCACACACACACACCCACACCCACCTCTCTCTGACATTATTATGCAATATCACTATAATTCTTATACATTACACTGCACACTAGAAATCCTAGCTGTATTTCAAACATTCTTTTCTTTCACCGCCAGAGGCACAGAGAACAGAGTTTCAACTAAAGTATTATCATTGTTTCTGTCAGGTAATTTTAACAGCTGAATTGCAACAAATGCACAATTAATTTTTAATACCATTTTGCAAAATGTACACTGATCATTCAGAAATCTTTTCTGTCAAAGTAATCCACAAGCTAACAAAAGGTGAAGGGAAAATCATTTTTATAAAAGGTGCATAAAATGATTGATCGCCAGCTCTTTCTACGTGAATGTTTTTAAAAACTGAAATCCTATGAAGAATCATGTGGCCTGGACTACACAGAGAGAACAGTTTAGGAAGCCAACTACATATTCCAGGAAAACCATAACATTAAAACAAACCACAGGCTACAACCAAGGCACAGCACGACCAGTGCTCTGGCCTTTAGACCTTTTGTTCCTGAACACACTGCATGGCTCAAGTTTTGGAGGGGGAGGTAGGTCAGCTCTTTCCACTTTCTAGCTGCAGAGTAAAAACGTCTATGATTTTAACTATGCTGACACATTTCTGTGCATCTCTCTCTCTCTCTCTCTCACACACACACACACAAAATGCATGAGAAACTACATTTATTGCATTAAACTCATCTACATTCTGCCCATTAATCCATCCCCACCATAAATTACAGCATTCCAAACAGCCATCATACCTGGTTTAAACAAAGCATAAGCAAGAATTTCAGTCAGACAACTTGTGAAAGAAATACTTTCTTCCCCTTACACTATAAATAATCAAGTGCTAGATCAACAGGAAGTTTAGAAACCACTACTGTGCAATTTATTCCTGTTCAAAAAATGTGCTTTATCCTATTAGAAGAACAGGAATCCTCCTTTCTAACCTTGGTACATCCCCTAAGACTTCAGGCTTTAGAATAGTGACTTTACTGTGTAGAGAAAAGCCATTTTAGTTCTAATTAAAGGATTTTAAAACTTTATTGTAATTTCTCTACCCCTGAGATGCCTGTACAGTGGACATAGGTTAGTAAGGCAGGAAATGAAAATGATAATTCCAAAGGGGAGCAAAAATACAACTTTAGACTAATTACTAAGAAAGTTAATTTAAATTAAGCACCCTATTGAATTCATGACTGTGTGGTACACAGGCTTTTTTTTTTTTTTTATTAGCACTTGTTTAGACTGACCTCACAGGGGGCCGTTGTCTGGCTTGTTGGAAAAGGTGTGTACCCCTTTAAGGGCTTGAGAGCCAGGGAGTTACTTTCGACTGCAACAGCAGACCAGAACAATGAGGGGACACTGACCCCAGGTGACTGAAAGCGGGGGAGGGGGAGATTATCTAGTAGTGTTGCCAACCCTTCCAGTTTCACCGGGAGTCTCCTGGAATCGGGCTCCATCTCCCAGAGGCTACTGAAGCCAATCAGAGATTTTAGGCCGCTAAAAGTCCGGACGGCGGTGCAGCAGGGCTAAGGCCTCCCTGTCTCCCTCCCTGTCTCCCTCCCTGTCTCCGTGCTGCTCCTGAAAGCAGCCAGCATGTCCAGCAGCGGCTCTTAGGAGGAGATGTTGGGGGGGGGGGGTGTCTCTGTGCGTTGCCCCAACCCCGAGTGCCGACTCCACAGCCCCCGTTGGCTGGGAACAGGGAAAGCAAAGCCACAGTGAAAAGTTGATTTCCAAGTTTATTGTTCACAGAACAGAATGCTATAAATTATTCTTACACTGCCCAACAGCTAAGGCCAAGACTCTTCATAGAAAAAGATAAAAGCATTTTCTCCAAAGAACTTACAACTTAAGTTTGAGGTGGGATAACAAGTAAGGATAAAGAAAAAGTAGGGAAGGAGTGAGGTAGAATCAGGGTTCCAATAAGACCACACTGTTACCCAATTAAGCATGAGCATATCTTGAGGATTCTGTTAAAAGAATTTTTTAATTAAAGAGAACTACCTCACTTCCACAAAAGCGAGTTCTTGGAGTGTGTGAATAAGGAGAGTATGGTGGCCTTTGTAAAAGCAACTCACAGAATAGGTGAAGAAGAGGCTGCACTCCATGCTTAGAATAGCAACTGCTGTTGTATAAGAGGTAGTTTCATAGGAGTTATATATTCTCCCTCTGCCAATGGGGGAAAAAGCTAGAGAATGTCCCCAAGCCCTTCCATAGCTCTGGGGTAACACCCAGGAAAGGGTTATAGAACTTTACTAAATGTAGGAGTGATGCTGTTTCCTCTTCCTGTTGGTAATAAGGCAGAGAAATGCAGAATGACCAAGCTCTTAGTTGTCTGGCAGTTTTGGTGGGGGCTACAAAGGGAATGTAAAAAGATACACAAGAGGAGGGGCAGGGAAGCCTTTAGAAAGACTGCTCTCCAATTCCCATGTTCTTCAGTAAGCCTCTGCCTCAATGCTCCAGGTGGCAACGAGCCATGCCATGGAGTGAAATCAAAGATAGTTGCTGCATGCTCCCAGTGTTGAAGCAAGATGCACCAGAACTTCAGGATCAGGGAGAACGGGGTCACCTGCACTGATCTCCTTCGGCATTCAATAACCTGCACTGTGTTTCCCCTTCCTACTCATTAGTGAGGTTCTACTGTAGAAAGTAAAGAATTCTAAGTATTAAAGTGGTCTTGGGAATCTAAACAAGTTCATCTGAACATCCTGTTTGCCAAAAGCATAAAAAGAGTGAAAAAACCAGCATGAGTCGGAAGCAAAGACAGATTGTTATTCATGATAAACAATGTAATGAATAATTTAGAAATACTCACTCACATTGCAGTATTAGACACCAGTTTTACTGGCTGCTACTTTCCCCGTCAAAAAAAAAAAAAAAAGTGTTGCACAAGGACTCCAGCTTCTAAAGAAACAGACAGGTTTCCCTGGGCTTCATGTCAGTCCTACTGATCTCTCCCCCCATCCCCAAAAATTAACGAGACAGTAGTCAGTCTCCTTTTACTCTTGAATGGTTACAGAGCAATAGTTTAAGTTTGTTTTCTCATCTTCAAATCATCGGCCACTGATAGTTTTCTTAGAAATATGCATTTGATACAGACGTGGCTTTTCATGACATATAATCTTTAAAAAAAAAAAAATGATTACCTACAGTGATTCACCTACAGCTGGCCACGAACAGCTTGCAGGAATTCTGAAAATTATGGAAGACTGATTCAGTATTGACACACAAGGGAAATTAAGTGCACCTCACATAATTCCACTACATACAAATATTTAAAATCAAACAGATTCTGTTCAAAGAAACATGCTCAATTTTAAATTAGTGTTAATGCACTTAATAGAACTTGGTGTGGTAAGAAATCAGCACTAGTACCTGTCAAGCTGACTATGGAATATACACCTGTTAAAGTAGACTATAGCAACTTATATGGAATAATGAAGAAGGCTTGAAGATTTAAGTGCAGGGTAGTAACGTTCTGAAACCAGTTGTTATATACAGAAAGTTAACTGATGTTGGATTTTATGGATCACTATGATCAGCTCTTAACAATCCTTCACCAAACAGAAAGAATGACCTCCATTTGATTAGTCAGCTCTCATCACTCAAGATCAAAAATGCCTCCTTTAACGTAATTACAATTAGCTGTTCTTTGAAAACAGCTTTTTATGAAATGTACTGCCAGGAGGCATCACATTTACAGCACAAAGGAAGCCAAGAAACTATTCTTCAAACCTATGGCTCAACAGAAATCTGTCAGAAATGCTTGCAAAGTCAGCTTCTTAAGTTTGAGGAAATCCCAGCAATGTTTTCTCCCTATCTTTCCTTCCAATATTTAGTCTGGAAAGTTTTTTAAATGCTCATGGCATTCTGTCTAGGTTTTTAAAAAGCCATCAAGCATCAGCCAGCATTACAGCTACCCAAGAAAGCATGAGTTTGTTGTGCCCTCATTTAAAGAAAGGAAGATGTACATGCTACTAAAGAAAAAATGCTTAAGGGAATGCAAACAAGGAACAATAAAACTCCACGCATTTTCTAGATGTAATTTTATCATAGCCACTCTGTTTCCAATTTTAAATAAATCAAGCCTTCCTAGGAATTGAACTGCATTCTGACTCTACTAGGCAGCTCAGTAATGAGCAACCATCTTAGTTTTCAGAGATTAAAAAAACAAAATTCTCCAATAAAAAAATAAAAATCCATCTTTTTCCACGATTAAAATGAAATGCTGAACTTTAGTTTCCATAGCCACAAAACATATAGGTTTCAGTTGAACACATTTTACTGGTACTTTATAAAATTATATATATAATTTTTAAGCTGACAGCAGGAGCCCTGCCCATTCTCCTCATTAACTGATCTGGCCCCAGTCCTAATTAAACTGGATAATTGGGGTTCCACTGTATGGTTTTTTTTCCCCCCACAAAATGTAAAAACTGAAGATTCTCTGTAAAAACGTGAATTCCATGTTCTTCTGAGGCAAACAAATTTCAGCACACAGATTCATACAGATATATATATGCAGACTTCTTCACCAACATTAGGGTAACCAAGATGTCCCGATTTTAAAGTGACAGTCCTGATTTTGGGGGCTTTTTCTTACATAGGCACCTATTACCCCCCACCACTGTCCTGATTTTTTACACTTGCTATCTGGTCACCCTAACCAACATAATACAGATCTTAAAATGGGAGTTGTATATGGCCTTGTTGCCACATACAAGAACTCAAAACATGGTGTCCAAATATGTTCAAAATTAACCAGCCTTAGCATCCTGACAAAGCCAAAGATATAAAAAGAGCTACCAACCATAAAGGACAGGGAGACAGTTAAATACCACATACAGCAATACGGGGACTATACCTACTACAGATCATCTAGAGCAGTGGCTCTCAACCTTTCCGACTACTGTACCCCTTTTCAGGAGTCCAATTTGTCTTGCGTACCCCCAAATTTCACCTCACTTAAAAACTACTTGCTTACACAATCAGGCATAAAAATGCAGAAGTGTCAAAGTACACTATTACCGAAAAAGTGCTTACTTTCTCATTTTTATCATATAATTATAAAATATTGTACTTAATTCAGTGTACAGTATATAGAGCAGTATAAACAAGTCATTGTCTGTATGAAATTTTAGCTTGTACTGACTTCACTAGACTGCTTTTTGTGTAACCTGTTGTAAAACTAGGCAAACACCTAGATGAGTAGATGTACCCCTTGGAAAAACCTCTGCTTACCCCCAGGGGTACGCGTACCCCTGGTTGAGAACCACTGATCTAGCGGTCTAATCCTGTGCCACTGAAATCAGTAACAGATGGATCAAGCCTGTGTCTTGTCATTACCACCTAAAGAAGCAGGTAAGTATGATCAGGGATAAAATGACACGGTAACAAAGAATATCTTTAAGGTCTGTACTACCGTATTTGGTTAGTTCTGCAATTGTTGGTGCCAAGACTTATGTTTATATATTTGTCATAGAAGACTAGCCACTTGCATCTTTTTATTAGTAGTAGTTAGGGCTAGCTTCCTTCATGACTGAAATGAGCATTTGGTTCTAAAGGCTACAATTTATAAAATTACACATGACAGCATCTATCCAATTCCACATGGATTCTAACCAGTAAGAAAATTTTTTGCTCAGAAATTGAAACAAAAAACTCTTACCAGAAATAACTATTCTTCTACTTGCAGGCAAATTTTCACCCATTGACATTTTGAGCTTTACACATTTCTTAATTTATAGGCATAAGTAAAACATTCGATTTTGGAACAGGCCCTTTGTAGATATGTGATTTACAAACAGCGAGATATTGATGAGGCATCTGCATAGTAATTTGGGAAGAAAGATTAAACTCTCTTCACCAAAAATAGTTGTTCGGTATACTGTATCAGTATCTGAATTTTGCCAAGTTAATAAAATACTAACAACAAGTGAAGTATCGTGAGGGACTTTTGTTTCAGAATAGTCATCTCTGACTTCAGCTATCGGATTTATTCTTCAAAAGTCTCAAAACACATAGGCCCTAAAAGCACCTCTAAAATAGGCAATACATCATGACTTAAGTTAATATTAACAACATCTGTAAAATAGGTTATCTACCCTTTCTCACTAATATTTTGAATTAATTCTTTAGTCTCTGAATTAAAGTCTACACTTTACATTCATTAAATTTTAATAGTCTACTATAGCGAGAATGTTATTAATATGGAACACTAGGATTCTGCCAAATACCTCCCATAAATCTCCAAAACCTAATGAGACTCAGACACTCATTGCAGCACTGTGCAAGTGTACTGTGTGGAGAAGAGGATCACGAGAGAGATGAAAGGGAAAAGAATCTACTTTCCTCAAGAGATCATAGCGGCAATTGTGGTACCATATGCTAGGAAACTGCTTGCATCTTGTGAAATGTTCCAGTTTAAAATCCAAGGCATAGATTGAGATACTTTAAAAAGGCTCAATTTTCAGAGACTAGGTTCTCAGCACTTTCTGCAAGTCAGGCCCCCTTTAAAAGTGCCTCAAGTTAGAAACTCAAAAACTGAGATTCTAAAAATCACTTAACACTTTTGAAAAATTAGGCTCAGAAGCAAAAGGGTTGGAAGTTTTATTTTATAAAGTTTATTAGGTTACAAAAATACAGAAGACCAAAAACGGGCTCTGAATCAGTGTTTCAGTCCTTGGATAAAGTCTTTTTTCAGAAGAAACACACTTTTTTTTTTTTTTTTCTTTTTGCTAGTTCTCACTTTAAAAGGAGACCTGCAAAGCAGAAAAAAAAGGGTGCACCCCCTTTTTCTAATTTAGAATGTACAGGGACATGAAACTTCTCTTTCAGAAAAGTCTGATTTTTTTTGTGTATTTTTTTAAATACACACTACAAATTCCAGACTTCTCTACTGGTTTTTCCTGGAAGACTTTGGCATGTCTGCATTTCAGAACTGGAGGAAGTCATAAGGTGAAATCTTGACCCCACTAAAGTCCATGGGAATTTTGCCACAGACTTCAGTGGGGCCAGCATTCATCCATAATGTACACAAACTTCCAACCAGGAACGTAAGAATGACGGGGACGGGAAGAGAGCCTACAAGAAGCCAGCTAATATGAATGGTTACATTAAGCAGTAGTCATGAATAATTTTTTTAAGCTTTGAAATAACTATCGAACTGTGCACATAGCTATCATGTGGTATTATTACCGTTACTCATGTACTCCTCCCTCACTTCCCTCCTAGGCCTTTTCTACATTAGCTATAACCTTTATTCTACGAGCCAGGCTAGACAAACTCCTGTGCCCCTGTAGAGACCCAATGAAGTCAATGGGGTTCTCCCAGATGGATCATCTTTCAAGATCAGGGCCTAAACTACTACCGGCCGATAATGGATGCCAGCCACTGGTACAGTCGAACACAGTTTAGCTCCAAGCACAGCCAAAGACTGACTGTATTTGGCATAATTTCAGAAGCCAGGTTTAAACCACATATTAAAATATACATCAGAAAAAATGACAGATACAGCTTTTGAAAGCAATCTTGTAGGGTACTCTATCCTGCCTTTTTTCTGACAGGGATCTGTTTTACACTAATAGTCTCTTCCACCAAAGTGCATAAGTTGTGCAGTTTTTGGGTACAGTTTTATGGTAACTGAACCAGTCACATACAAAACGTTTCATCAAATTTAAGCATGTAAATAAATGAGTTCAAGTACCTGCAACAATCTTAGGACTTGGCTACACTTGCGAATTACAGCACATTAAACGAGCCCCAGGCGCACTAGCTCACTACCCGTCCACACAGGCAAGGCACGTAGAGTGCACTGACTCCGCAGCTGGTCCGCTCCTGGTACTCCACCTCAGCGAGTGGAATAATGTTTTGTGCACCCCCACTGGAGCGCCACGGCACCAGTGTGGACACCCTGGTCTATTAGTGCGCTCTGATCAGCCTCCAGAAGTGTCCCACAATGCCTGTTCTAGCCACTCTGGTCATCACTTTGAACGCAACTGCCCTCCCTCAGGTGACCAACCGTCAGACCCGCCTTTAAATTCTCTGGGGATTTTGAAAATCCCCTTCCCGTTTGCTCAGCCAGGCGTGGAGCGCTCTCAGCAAATCTTTCCAGGTGACCAGGCCTCCATGTTCCAGGCAATTCCCAGTATGGAGCAATGGTGAGGTGCTAGACCACATCAGTGTTTCGGGGGAGGAAGCTGTCCAGTCCCAGCTGCGATCCAGCCATAGGAATTACGATACCTTCGGACAGATATCAAGGGACATGATGGAAAGGGGCCATGACCAGGATGCACTGTAGGGCAGGATTAAAGTGAAGGAGCTGTGGAATGCCTACCACAAAGCCTGCAAGGAAAACAGCCGCTCTGGTGCTGCCCTTGCGACCTGCTCTTTCTACAAAGAGCTGGACGCAGTACTTGGGGCCGACCCCACCTCCACTCCGAGTACCACCATGGACACTTCAGAGCCTAGTTCAACAAGGCAAGACGAAGAGGAGCAGCAGCAAAGCGGGAGCGAGGGTGCTGAGGCGGAGGAAGACACCCCGGAATCCCTAGATGCATGCAGCCAGGAGCTGTTCTCAAGCCAGGAGAAAGGTAGCCAGTCGCAGCGGCCAATGCTTGGGGAAGGACAACACCAGAGGAGGTTCCCGGTAAGCGGCTTTTATTCTGGGAAGGAAGTTATTCGGTGCGGGCTCTTGGGGTGAGGAGGGTTAGGGCTGCATACATGCCTAGATGCAAAATAGGGCATTGATGTGCTCTCTCACATCATGATAATCGGCCTCAGTGATCTCTTCAAAGGTCTCATCCAGAACTTGGGCAATATGCTTGTGCAAGTTTCTCAGGAGAGCGACTATGTTCCTTGTCCCAGTAAAGCTAACTTGTCCACACCACTGTGCCGTGAGGGGCGGGGGGACCATTGCTCCACACAGGCAAGCTGCATAGGGTCCAGGGCGGAATCCGCATTGAAGTAGAAGACCCTCCCTTGCTTCCCAGGTCACCCTCAGCAGCAAGATATCTTCCAGGACGAACTCCTGTGGAAAATGTGGGGACATTGTTCAGCATGGGGGCCTCCTACAGCTGTTGGCTCTCCCCAAGGCACAGAAACCCAGAGGACAGTACAGCCGTGAAACAATCAGTCATGCTTGACCCTGTGCTTACCCACCATTTTGGGACTCCCGTGGGTTATGTGCGCTCGCTTTGGGATGGGCAAATTATGCTACTGTGTAGACTATGCTTGCCCTTAAATACGGGAGAATCATTGCTCTGTCTGGTGTGAACAATGCTGCCTCTGTTAAGTGTTGCATTTTGGCTTTACAGATGCAACCTTGAGCTCGCAGCCGTCCGTGTTATCACCAGCTGAAAGACTCCAAAGAATCAGAAAGAGGCCATGTAGAAGCAAGGAAAACATGTTGCATGAAGTAATGCAGCATTCAAGTAATGAAAATCGAAAAGTGCAGAAGTGGCAGGACAGTGAAAGGAAGATCCGCCAGCAGAATCAGGAGCGCCAACAGAAAAGCGCAGTGCTCCGGCAGCAAAGCATGGATCAGCTGATAAGCATAATGGAGTGCCAAGCAGACTCGATCCAGGCACTCATAGCCATGCAGGCAGAGCACTACCGTGCCCAACATCCCCTGCAGCCCTTCTCCCAAAACTCTCTCCCTTGTGCCCCCATGTCACCTCCAACCCACGCTCCCCAACATCCGGGTTCTTACCGCCACCAGCTGCCTCCAACACCTGTAGCTTCACCACACAGCCCTGAAAACTACGACCCTTACCCACTGCACTCAACCCCCATTACCATGCAGTATAGCCATCCTGAAGTGCAGCACTCATTACACAGCACTCCAGACAGGAAGGCTGAGTATGATAACGGGACATACGCAAATCTGTGATTGTACAGTTCCCACCCCACCCCCTTGCCCTTTCTGTTTCTTTTCAATACATGAATTTTCTTTTCAATAAATGGATTTTTGGCTTTGAAAACATTCTTTATTCTTGCATAAAGTAAAAGATACCTTAGCCCAGAAAAGAAACAGGCACTGCAAGTCAGCGTAACAAACACAGATTCCTACTAACATTGGAACCACTGCACTTCGCTCCCGTGCAGGGCACCAAACATTACTGGTGGTTTTCAGCCTCAAATTGCTCCCTCAAGGAATCCCTAATCCTCACAGCCCCGCGCTGGGCCCCTCTAATAGCCCTGCTCTCTGGCTGTTCAAATTCAGCCCCCAGGTGTTGAACCTCTGAGTTCCATGCCTGAGTGAATCTTTCACTCTTCCCTTCACAAATGTTATGGAGGGTATACCATGTGGATATAACCATGGGGATGTTGTCATCGACCAGGTCCAGCTTCCAATACAGAGTGCCAGCGGCCCTTTAAATGGCCAAAAGCACACTCCACAGTCATTCTATACCGGCTCAGCCTGTTGTTGAACCGCTCCTTGCTGCTGTCAAGGTTCCCTCTGTAGGGTTTCATGAGCCACAGCATTAAAGGGTAAGTGGGGTCTCCACGGACCACAATGGGCATTTCGATTTCCCCTACAGTGATCTTCTGGTCTGGGAAAAAAGTCCCAGCTTGCAGCTTCCTGAACGGGCCAGTGTTCCGAAAGATGCGTGCTTCGTTCATCTTTCCAGGGCAGCCTGCGTTAATGTCAATGAAACGCCCACGGTCATCCACAAGTGCCTGGAGAACCACAGAGAAATATCCCTTCCGATTAACGTACTCAGAGGTTAGGTGGGCTGGTGCCAGAATTGGAATGTGTGTGCCATATATCGCCCCTCTGCAGCTAGGGAAACCCATTTGTGCGAAGCCATCCACAATGTCATGCATGTTACCCAGAGTCACGGTTCTTCTGAGCAGGATGCGATTAATGGCCCTGCAAACTTGCATCAACACAATTCCAGCGGTCAGCTTCCCCACTCCAAACTGGTTAGCGACTGATCGGTAGCTGTCTGGAGTTGCCAGCTTCCAGATTGCAATAGCCACCCTCTTCTCCACCGTCAGGGCAGCTCTCAATCTCATGTCCTTTCTTTGCAGGGTGGGGGCGAGCTCCTCACACAGTCCCATGAAAGTGGCTTTTCTCATCCGAAAGTTATGCAGCCACTGCTCATCATCCCAGACTTGCATGACTATGTGATACCACCACTCAGTGCTGGTTTCTGAAGCCCAAAAGCATCGTTCCACGGTGGTGAGCATGTCCATGAATGCCACAAGCAAACTCGTGTCATATGCATTACTCGAGTGGATATCATCGTCTGAGCCCTCACCATCACTTTGGATCATAAGGAATAACTCGACTGTCAAACGTGACATGCTCGCGAGACTCGTCAGCATACTCCTCAGCAGTTCGGGTTCCATTCCCGCAGACCGAAAGGGAAGACAGAGCGCGCAGTACAAAAAACATTGAAAGATGGCGCCAAATGTGGACGGAAGCACAGGGATTGCTGGGATGCGAACCAATATATCATGCGGCATTGGGACAGGACCTGGAATGCCCTGCACCCTCCGCCCCCTTCCCACAAGCCACAGCACCAGAATGGGAAGAGGTGCTCTGTGGGATAGCTGCCCGTAATGCACCACTCCCAATGCCGCTGCAAATACCACAAACGTGGCCACGCCAGTGCACTTGTTCCTGTCAGTGTGGACAGACTGCAGCGCTTTCCCTACTGCACTCTCCAAAGGTGGGTTTAACTCAAAGCGCTCTACATCTGGAAGTGCAGCCATGCCCTTAGTCCATTTGTACTGTACGCTAATTGTGTGACAGTGGCTATCCAGAAATCTGAGAAATGTAGCCTGCCTTATTTTTCACAATTGTGTTGTTGAGAAACTTTGATAAAGAACTGTTTAGCTTAAACTCTGTAAGAATAACAAAGGTACTGTAGCTAATAGGGCTGTTAAGCAATTAAACAAGTTAATTCTGATTAACACAATTAAACAATAGAATACCATTTAAATATGTTTTCTACATTTTCAAATATACTGATTTCAATTACAACACAGAATACAAAGTGTACAGTGCTCACTTTATATTTATTTTTTATTACAAATATTTGTGCTGTAAAAAAATAGTATTTTTCAATTCACCTAATAAAAGTACTGTAATGCAGTCTTTTTATTATGAAAGTTGAACTTACAAATGTACAGATGTACAAAAAAAACTGCATTCAAAAATAAAACAATGTAAAACTTTAGAGCCTACAAGTCCACTCATTCCTACTTCTTGTTCAGCCAGTCACTCAGACAAACAGGTTTGTTTACATTTACAGGAGATAATGCAGCCCGCTTCTCGTTTACAATGTCACCTGAAAGTGAGAACATGCATTCACATGGCACTGTTGTAGCCAGCGTTGCAAGATAGCTATGTGCCAGATGCACTAAAGATTCATATGTCCCTTCACCTTCAACCACCATTCCATAGGACATGCATCCATGCTGATGATGGGTTCTGCTCAATAATGATCCAAAGCCATGCGGACCAATGCATGTTCATTTTCATCATCTGGGTCAGATACCACAAGGAGGAGGTTGAATATCTTTTTTTGGTGGTTTGGGTTCTGTAGTTTCTACATCAGAGTGTTGCTCTTTTAAGACTTCTGAAAGCATACTCCACATCTTGTCCCTCTCAGATTTTGGAAGGCACTTCAGAGTCTTAAACCTTGGATCGAGTGCTGTGGCTATCTTTAGAAATCTCACATTGGTACCTTCTTTGTGTTTTGTCAAACCTGCAGTGAAAGTGTTCTTAAAACGAACATGTGCCGGGTCATCATCCGAGACTGCTATAATATGAAATGCATGGCAGAATGAGGGTCAAACAGAGCAGGAGACATACTATTCTCCCCCAAGGAGTTCAGTCAAACTTTATTAAATGCATTAATTTTTTAACAAGCGTCATCAGTATGAAAGCATGTCCTCTGGAATGGTGGCGAAAGAATGAAGGGGCATATGAACATATAGCATATCTGACATGTAAATACCTTGCAACACCAACTACAGAAGTGCCATGTGAACAGCTGTTCTCACTTTCAGGTGACATTGTAAATAAGAAGCCAGCCAGCATTATCTCCCGTAAATGTAAACAAACTTGATTGTCTTAGCAATTGGCTGAATAAGATGTAGGACTGAGCATATTTGTAGGCTCTAAAGTTTTACATTGTTTTGTTTTTGAGTGCAGGTATGTAACAAAACAAAAAAAAATTACATTTGTAAGTTGCACTTTCAGGACAAAGAGATCGCACTACAGTATTTGTATGAGGGGAATTAAAAGAGTATTTTTCATCATTTTTACAGTGCAAATATTTGTAATAAAAATAAAGTGAGCCCTGTACACTTTGTATTCTGTGTTGTAATTTAAATCAATATATTTGAAAATGTAGAAAAACATCCAAAAATATTTAATACATTTCAATTGGTATTCTATTGTTTAACACTGCGATTAAAACTGCAATTAATCGTGATTAATTTTTTAAATCACAATTTTTTTTAGTTAAATTGCATGAGTTAACTACGATTAATCGACAGCCCTAGTAGCTATTCTTAAGTACTTTCAATACAGTCATGTCAGCCTAGATATCTGAAAGTTATGAAAACAGTGAATACAGGTTCTTAATGATTCTTCACCCCACTTCTTCCACAAAACATATTTCACACGACACCAATCCACATTAACCAAGTCTACACTTTTTAAAAAAATAAAGCCAAATATGATGCAACTATAAATACCATTTTAACTGATCTATTTTTTAAAATGTTATATCCTAACAGTTCATTTGTAGATCAGATTTCATCTAATAAAACTTGACAGAGAAATGGAATCAATGGAAACCTTCATAGGAATCCAGGCACCAAATCTCATCTTAATGTACATTTGTAGGGAAAAAATAAAAGTATACAATTTCTCATATACTATATATTACAGTTAGAGCCATAATACACTTTTTTAAAAATTATGTACATTAACAATTGACAGATTACAAAGGAAATTTACATATTAGAAGATTAAAATAGAAATAATATTTTATGAAGTTGAGGTTGTTGCAATAAAACAGTTAGCCAAAAAAAGAGATTCAAAGCAGAAATGTAAGTTACTAATATATCATGATAACAGGTACAGCAAGATGTTTCTTCAACCTTGTACAACCTGGCTTTTGTGTCACAACTTTAATGGTATTCACAACTGCATTTTAATACTCTATTGTGGTTTTAAGTGATTCTGTAAAATCTACATATTGTGCCAAAACGAACTATATTAAAGACTAACAAGACTATAGATCAATTCAAAGAGACAATGGAGAAAAAGAATACATTTTTGTCCTTAAACACAGTCTTTCTTCAATTTTCTGCTGAGCAAGATATTAACAAGATCAGTTTACCCTCTTACACACCACCAAGGTAACTACACAATTCCATCTGTCTCTATTTGTTAGCAAGATCAAATTCTTCACTGAATGAAACATGCCTTTGTTGATATTTAATTCAAGAAATAATAGGATGCAGCTGCCCACCGCCACTACAGAGAAGATACGATACCTTATTTAACCATTGCAAAATATGTGGATTCATTAGCTGCATAGAACAGACAGCAGTAATAAATATTGCTCACTAAAGTGTGAATTTTCCTTTACCCATAAGGCCAAGATATACAATGGGAAATAGAATCATAGAATATCAGGGCTGGAAGGGACCTCAGGAGGTCATCTAGTCCAACCGCCTCCTCAAAGCAGGACCGATCCCCAATTAAATCATTTAAAAGCCTTCAGTTTAAATATATTTGATTAGATTTTGATTTTATTTATCTTTTCATAATAATCTAGCCAACACCACCAGACAAGTGAAGCTTTCTTTACTCAACTATTAATTTAAAATAAATAGTAAAAGGAGGCTAATACAGAGATTTTACCATTTAAAAGATTTAAATTTGGAAAATTGATTTTAAGAGCCTGCAAATCCACAATGTTCCACCTTCCTTTTTAGGACATGTACTTGTTGCTGTGCATATTTTTTTACCAGCACTATTAGTTTTACTCAGACAAAGCACTGTGTTTTAAAACATGCTGTTAACATATTTTAATTTGCAAGTTAAAATACAATACAATTTGGCACTCAGAGTAGACGGGGATAAGCAGCATTTTAAAACATGTTGGCTAGATATGGTTAACTCTAGAATTACACCGCATCTACAAGTCACTGCACCTCTCTCTATCACAATTTCTCTATCTATAAAATAACATGGTAAAAACTTCTGTGTGCCTTTATTACCACTAGTGGAATTGCACTGATGCTAGAGAAAGGGCAGGAAAAGCACTAGTAGACAAGACCTCTGTATGCAGCAATTCTCACTTAGAAGACAGTCAAATGGGTGTACAGGAGCTGCCAGGGCCTCCCTTTTCTGAAAGTAAAGATGATAAAACCAAAATGTAGGAGAATGGGGACCTGACCTAACAAAACTTCCACAATCAACTGTTTTTCCAGGTAGCAGATTACAGTACACTTGGTGTTCTCAGTGGTCTGGTCTGCAGCCTCAGTCTGACAGTGCCCAATGTTCCAACACGAGAACAAATGGATATAAACTGGCCACTAGGAAATTTAGATTAGAAATTAGACGAAGGTTTCTAACCATCAGAGGAGTCAAGTTTTGGAATAGCCTTCCAAGGGAAGTAGTGGGGGCAAAAGATCTATCTTGCTTTAAGATTAAACTCGATAAGTTTATGGAGGAGATGGTATGATGGGATAACATGGTTTTGGTAATTAAATATTCACGGTAAATAGGCCCAATGGCCTGTGATGGGTTTTTAGATGGGGTAAGATCCAAGTTACCCGGGAAAGAATTTTCTGTAGTATCTGGCTGATGAATCTTGCCCATATGCTCAGGGTTTAGCTGATCGCCATATTTGGGGTCGGGAAGGAATTTTCCTCCAGGGCAGATTGGAAGGCCCTGGAGGTTTTTCGCCTTCCTCTGTAGCATGGGGCACGGGTCACTTGCTGGAGGATTCTCTGCTCCTTGAAGTCTTTAAACTACGATTTGAGGACTTCAATAGCACAGATATAGGTGTGAGGTTTTTTTTGTAGGAGTGGTGGGTGAAATTCTGTGGCCTGCGTTGTGCAGGAGGTCAGACTAGATGATCATAATGGTCCCTTCTGACCTAAATATCTATGAATCTATGAACCATTAACCCAACCAGGTATAGGCAACTTTTTTTTTTTTTTTTTTTTTTTTTTTTTTAAAAAAAAAACAACAAACCCACAAACCTCCATCCTACCTACACCCATTTGACCTGCATAGTCTGCAGGCATGGAGCCCCTCTGTTCCCTGTGGCCGCAGTTCACCATTCCCAGCTAATGGGACCTGCGGGAAGTGGCTGAGAACAGCAAACCGTGGCCACTGGGAGCTGAGGGGCTCTGTGCCTGTGAACACTCCAGATAAAACGTCCCAACCTGCCAGCAGCTTACCTTGACGGGCCAGGAGCCAAAGTTTGCCAACCCTTGAAATATAGGGTTGGCTTCTGAAAGGGTCATACAGTTTTTACTATTTTTAACCTATCCATCTTGGGGGGGGGGGGGGGGGGGGTCAGCTTGTAAACAAACGGGCTAATGAACAAGTATATACGGTACTTATTATGTTGAAGCATTTTGATGTCCCAGCCAGAAGGGTCATCCCCATTGTGCTAGGTACAGTGAACACATTCATGGATTCTAAGACCAGAAAGGACCACTGTTACCATCTAGCCCGACTTCTTGCACAACACTAGCCACAGAAGTTCCCTGAAATAATTCCTGTTTGAACTAGAACATTTCTTTAAGAAACCATCCAAACTTGATTTAACAATGGTCAGTGATGGAGAATCCACCACAACCCATGGTAAATTATTCCAATGGTTCATTACCCTCACTGTCAAAATGCTTCAGCTTATTTTCAATGTTAATTTGTCTAGCTTCCACCCATTGGATCTGGTTATCTTTGTCTGCTAGACTGAAGAGACCATTATCAAATATTTATTCCCCACATAGGTACTTATCAAGTGTGATCAAGTCATCTCTTAACCTTCTCTTTGTTAAGATAATAGATTCAGCTCCTTGAGTCTATCACGATATGGCATGTCTTCCAATCTTTTATAATCATTCTCATGGCTCTTCTCTGAACCCTCTCCAATTTTTCAACATCCTTCTTGAATTGTTGACACCTGAACTAAACATAGTCGTTCAGTAGCAGTCGCACCAGTGTCAAATACAGAGGTAAAATAACCACTCTGATCTTACTCAAGATACCCGTTTTTACACATTCAAGAACAACATTAGCCCTTTTCACCAAAGAGTCATATGGGGAGCTCATGTTCAGCTGATTAACCACCAAGTCTTTTTCAGAGTCACTGTTCCAGATACTTACAGGATGGGGGACTCTATGGCCTACATTCTTTGTCCCTATACGTATACATTTTCATCTGTGTGTTGTGTACAACTAACATAATTGGATTCTGGTCTATGAGGAGGGTCTGTAGGCACTACAGTAATACAAATAATAAGTAATAATAATTTGGCTGTATTAAAAAAACACACATTGTTTCCTTGTACCCATCTTACCAAGTGGTCCAAATTGTTCTGTATCAGTTACCTGTCTTCATTATTTACCAGTCCCCCAATTTTTAGGTCACCTGGAAACTTAATCTGTGATGATTTTGCTTTCTTCCAGAACACTGAAAAAAGTGTTAAATAATATTGGGCCAAGAACCAATACATGTGGGGCCCCACTAGAAACACACCCACTTGATGACGATTCCTGTTTACAGTTACATTTTGGTACCAGTCAGCCACTTTTTAAATCTATTTAGTATGTATAAGGCTATGATTATGTCACGGAATCAGTGACTTCCATTGACTTCCGTGACATTTTCTGCCCCAGGGCTGGAGCTCCAAGCCAGCCCCGCCCACACAGCTCCCAGCCCCCACCTTGTGGGGGACCCCACAGCTGCCCAGCTACAGCAGGCAGCTGGCAGACCCTGTGGCTGGGGGACTCTGCAGCTCCCAGCTGCCCCAGGGGCAAGGGGACCCCACAGCAGCCCAGCCCCATGGGCAGGGGGACCCCAGAGCTCCCATGCAGCACAGCAGTGGGGGACCTGGGAGCCCCAGCAGGAGTGGGTGCTGAACCCGCCTACCCCTTTTGTCAGGGATATTTTTAGTGAAGGTCAGGGACAGGTCATGGGCTTCTGTGAATTTGTTTATTGCACATGACCTGTCCATGACTTTTACTAAAATATCAGTGACAAAAACGTAGCCTTAATTATGTGCCATGTTAATTTTCTCATTATAGTTTGTTGTTTTTTTTTTAATTAAAACATCATGGAGTACCAAGTCAAATGCCTTACAGAAGTCTAAGTGTATTACATCGACATGTAAGAGAGAGAGCGCATCTCCCTTGTGCTAGGCACTCTACACACATGTAACAAGGGATTGGGGTATTTGTGAGACATATGGATGTGCAGGCACGGCCTAGAAGGAGGCTGGAAATGTACAGACGTTCATTCAATTTGTTTTCTAGAAAGGACATGGAATTTTTAGACTGATTCAGGAAGTAGATTGTGCTTATTCCACTCCATCTAACCTCCTCAGATCTTGGTTTAGAAGAATCTGAGTTACGTTTTAGTATTAGTTTGAATAATTTCAGTACTGTTTGTACTTAATTCTATATTATTTTTGCTGTATTTTTATAATCAAAAGATGTTTCTGTTCACAGATTGGTGGTAAGTTTCCCTCCCTCACCAAAAAAAACATTAAAATATTTAGCATCATTTTACATCTGTTTTACAACAGAATACTTTTAACTGACTACGACAAGCTGACCACATTTATAGTGGTCATCAAAATGATCAAGATCATGCGGCTATTTCCCCATGTACATACCAGGAGTCCTCAAGCTATTTCAGTGTGTGTTCACATCTCAAAAGACATCTCCAATCACATACACACCTGAACAATTGCACGTAAGTTTTTTGTAAGCTTACCAATGACCATAACATACAAACAGTGCATTGCGGCCTACCTACCCTACCATTTATTATTGAAAAATACTTTTTTTGTAACTACAGAAATCACTTACATTTCTATGTAACACCAGGAAAGTATCTGACGTATTTGTAGCTGCCTTTAAGGCAATTTAACAACTGAAAACCAAGACAACATCCAGCATCATGTAATCAGCCAGCTCTCTCCAGAGTACAAGGGTCCACAGCCACAGTTTGAGAACTGCTGGTTTTAACCTTACAGATTGGTCTTATATATTATGTAGACCAAGGGAGGAAATTAAAAAAATAAAGGAACCACCAATGTATTTTAACTACAGACTTTTTAATTTAAAATTTCCAAATTTATTCTGAGAAGTTAGGGTTCCAGCCAATGGGAGCTGTAGAGTGAGCGCATGGGGCATGGGCAGTGTGAAGAGCCACCCGCCACGGCTCTGTGTAGGAGCAGCCGTGACAGGTTGCCACTTGCGGGGAGCCACCCAAGGTGAGCGCCCCCCGGATCCGACACCCCACACCCCTTCCCGTGCCCCAAACCCCCTCCCGCACCCAAACTCACTCCCAGAGCCCGCGCTCCACACCGCCTCCCGCGCCGCAACCCCCTGCCAACCCCAAGCCAACCAGACTATAAACCAGAATTTCAATGAAGATCAGAAATGCCGGTTTAGAGAGATTTCTGGTTGGTGAAGTGCTGTATAAAACAGCTTTTACTGTATATACTTTCCTACTCACTTTAAAAATTTTGGCCAGCAGAGAAGGCACAGGCATGCCAATAGACGAGGGGACAGGACAGATCCAGTCTGGCCATTCTGTATAATTTTGAGGCAAGGACTTTAACTATAGTTTTTCCAACGAGAGATTAAACAACTTTTTCACCAGCTGCTAGATATAATATCACCTCAACATAGCTACCTAATGCACAAAACTTCTGCAAACACCCTTTGACCAACAGTTAAGAGTCAGCAAGTTAGGTGGTTTAAATGAAGAAAAGCTCTTAAGTTTAAACAAAAACAGAACCAGTCGTGGAATCCTGCTGGGATTACTTGCATTACACCACATATGGTATCAATCCCCAGCATCTTCCATCTGTACTATGAATCAAAGAGGTTGTATCCAATAAGAAAACATGTTAAGAACAGAGGAATGCCACAGAGTAGTGTAGCTTTTTGGTTAACCACAAATCAATCATTGTAGTTTAAAATAAGTGCATATCTTTAAAATCAGCAAATTGATATGCTGAATTAGAACATCTGAACAATAAGAAACAACCATTTAAAAAGCTGTTCCTTAATGTTTAGTGTTATCAACAATTCTATGCCACTGGTGGATGGTGGTTGCTCAGTCTTTCCAATGCAATGCTGTATATTGCTTGATCAACAGCAGACAAAAGGAGAGGAACATCATGACTCACATTAGAAAGCTTTCTATTTGCTCAAGATCAGTTGCTTTTGGAAATCTCCCTTCAACCCATCTGAAGCCTCCCAACCCTTCACATATAGGGGGAAATGTTCTCCTATGAATGGATTTGAAGATAATTCACATCACCAAGAGAGAATTGCTATTGCCTACTCCCAGGAATAGGAAGGCTTTGATGGTATACCTTTACTGGAATACATACTGGCATAGCACTCCTAGTGTGGACGCAGCTGCCCCAGCATTACAGCACTTTGTACTGGTAAAGTAAAGCCATCCCCCAGGAGCAAAACAAGCCATACCGGTAAAAGCACAGCTTTGCCAGTATAGCTACGCCTATAGTTGGGACTTCTGTCGGAAGAGGTACAGTGGTCAGGTATTGCACCTGTTCAAACCCCTGACCGATGTAGTTATGTCAGCTGAAGTCTCTAGTACAGACCCAGCTTAATACACAAGATCTATCAGCAAATGCATGCCTTGATTCACTGAGACTTGCCATTCTCCAATTCCTCTTCAGAGAAATCATGCTGTCCTTGTGCCAGGGAGAGGCTGCAGAAGTTTACCTTAGATGCTGTATTGCTAAAGATACTATGGCTGTAGAAGCCTAGCTGCCCACAAATTCAAAAGGAAGGAGCTGCCATTTCACAGTGGCAGTTCTTCCTCCTTCATCCTCTGACAAGTGGGACAGGAAGACCTGACTATAGGGTCCTGAAGGACGTCACTGTACGTCAGGCACTAACGTCCATTCTTCCCAAGAAAAGACAACAACATGGCAATGTACTGAACTAAACAAAAGGTCTTCAGTCTAAAGGAAGACCCATATAAGGGAAAGAAAATAGCTTTCCACAAAGCTAGTGATTAACAAAAACAGGCACTTGCTGGGGGGAAAAAAACACCATGTTCAAAAAAACCTCCATTTGGCTCACTTCCTCAGAGGCATGAAGCATAATTGTCCTATGGAGTGAAAACTGGAGTTAGCCCTCTGCATATTACCAAAATGCTCATTTTCTATTGGGCCATTTGCTTGACAAGCAGCAAAGGGATTTTATCATCTGCAAGGGTAAAATCACGACACAAGAGAAGTTATTTCCTCAAATTTTTGCACTGTTTTTTTTCTTTAAATGGAGGGAAATATGTTGAAATATAGTCCAGGTGGAATCACCTCATCCACCTGAACAAAATTCACACCGTCACATAATATGCTCTGGGACTCTTTACTTAAGAGGTATAGATCAGTGGACAGGGTCTTGTCTGTGGAGGCCACTTCCCTTTAGCAATTCATCATTGTGACATATTGTTATCACTGTTTTGCAGACACAAAATGCAGCCTCTAACTAGCTGTCTGACAGTTTGCTATAAAGTAGTAAGGACACTTAGCACTTAGACAGTGCTTCACACTTTCAAGCACAGCACTGAAATTAAGTTACCAGACAGCACTAGACAAAGGCAGTATAATCCAGCTATGTGAGGTATCTAGTACTGACCTCAGTGAAGTTTACCCACAAGTATTATTAAAAAGTAAACTTATAGTTTATGATGTGCCAAAAAACAGATTATGGGAGTAAAAGTGACAGTACATTTTTCTATATATCAGCTGACAGAAATTCCACTTTCAAGTGCTCTACACATTAAGATACAGTATCTTAGTCCAATCTCTGATCTCTCCAGAACTTCCTAATTACAGCTCAGTCAAGGCCTTTTCTCAAAGACAAGGAAGTTTCCATAACTTAGTAATTCTGACCTAAACACCAATTCTCCATTTAGGCCAGATACCTGCCTCTAGCATGGTGCTACTGCTGTAACCACTCTGTTCCCTCTAGTGCTGATTGCAATCTCTGAAGTGCAGAGAAGCCAGCCAGGTGACCCACCAGGCACAATCAGTATCTAAAAAGAGTGGAAATTAAAGTAAAAAACTGCAGACCGAAGGAAGAGAAGAGTAGACCAAAAGGCAAGATATGCCAGCAAGAGAGGAAAGTATTAACCCCTGAAAGTAAAAGTGTTTAAGTGAAAAAGGTCACTAGAAGTACAGATTTAAGTTTTTAACTACTTACGCTGTCTTTCTACTATGCCCATGACTGGGCTTAACACGATTATCCTATTTTTTCTCCTTGAGGCCCGAGAGCCATGCCACACCAAGTTACTATTAAATTCCTCTGCTGTGTAGCTTCAGGAAGAGGCAGTTCACAGGTCTTTTCAACCAAGATGTGTGACACTGCATCCCATATTCATTATAGTAATATGATTGTGATATGATTTTGGCATAATTATGATGCATTTTGTACAAGATGGGTCATGTGAGGTGTCATTGGAAAAGTTATGATTTGCTGAATATGATCATCCTATTTATGTGCACGCATCATTTTTGTATCTGACATTATGAATATTGACTATATATCTGTATTTCAAATGTGCTTACTCTGGGTGACACCCACAACTAGCCTTTCAGGTACAACAACGAAGAAGCTAGACAGTGCTAACAGCTCATCAACAAAGAAAATGGACTGCGGAAGAGCTTAGCTTTCCTGTGAACGTTTCACCCAGCCTATGAGTAATGGTTGCTATGACTCAGCAAGGCATACAAGGGAATGTGATCAGACCACCTGCCACTGAACTCCATTTTGGTACCTGTATTTTTCCCACAAGCTGAACTGGGAAAGGAGTTTGGAACAAAGGGTTCCCACCATATGGAAAAACTATATAAGTTGGGAAGTGACATCATCTCTTGGCCCCACTCCCCACACAAGAGAACTCCTGGAAACACCTGAGGAGCAAAGACTGAACTGGGGGAAGTGCTGGTCCAAGGCTAAAGGGATTTCTAGCCTGTTTATGGAAACTTGGTGAACTGCTTGTTTCAGGGTGAGAAACTGCTAATTCAAATCTCATCTATCTAGTATATTAGATTTAGTTTGTGGCTTTTTATTTGCTATGTAATCTGCTTTGATCTGTTTGCTATCACTTATAATCACTTAAAATCTATCTTTCTGTAGTTAATAAGCTTGTTTTAGGTTTTATCTTAACCAGTGTGTTTTGAGTGAAGTGTCTGGGAAACTCTCAGCTCTGTAAATAAAGGCTGTGGCATATCTTTTCCACATCGAGGGGGAAGCGAATATTAGTGAGCTTGCATTGTACAGATCCCCGTGCAGTGCAAGACTATATATTTCTGGGTTTATACTCCAGCCAGGGTGCAAGGCTGGGGAGCTGGGAAACTGGCTCTTTGTCTTTGAGTGGCGAAGGTAAAGCACTCAGGTAGCTCAGTTGGGTGTGTGGTGCCACATGCTGTCATGTTGGGTGATAAAAGGGCCTGGAAAGGCTGGCTGAATCACCAGCAGAGCAATGTGAGAAGGGCCAACTCAGTATTTGGTTAGGGGGCACAGCAGTTCCCATGGCACCCAGATTGCACCCCAGGGATGACAATCCATCACAATATGCAGTATATATTTCCCTTTGTAAATACCTTGCATTGAATGTTGTCAATCACAGAAGTTTTAAGATGCAATAGTGCTTAGCAATTTACTAATCTTATATTTAACTGGTGAATTTTGGTTCATTCCCGTTACTTAAAAAAACCGCAACAACCCAGAAATAACAGCGATCACTAAAATATTCCACTATTTCACTGTGAATACATCTTGAGTTTTTCAGTCTAAGCATTTGTGACTTTGTATGCACTACAGCTCTTTCGAATTCCGAGTTCATGGTTTCATAGATTCCAAGGTCAGAAGAGACCACTGTGATCATCTAGTCTGACCTCCTGTACCACAGAGGCCATAGAACTTCCCCAAAATAATTCCCAGAGCATTTTTTTAGAAAAACATGCAATCCATTTAAAACAGCTACTCTTGAAGAATCCACCACAACCTTTGGTAAATTGTTCCAGTGATTAATTACACGAACTGTTAAAAATTTACACCTTATTTCCAGTATGAATTAGTCTAGCTTCAAACGGATTATGTTATACGTTTCTCCATTACACTGAAGAGCACATTATTAATATTTGTTCCGCATGTAGATTCTTATAGACTACGATTAAGTCATCCCTTCAACTTTGTTAAAATAATAGATTGAGCTCCTCGAGTATCAGTATAAAGCATGTTTTCTAATCCTTTAATCATTCTTTGTGGCAAATCTCTGAACCCTCTCCAATTTATCAAGACCCTTCTTGAATTCATTTGGGCATAAGCTTTCATGGGCTAGAACCCACTTCGTCAGATGCATGGAGTGGAAAGTACAGTAGCAGGTATAAATACACAGCACATGAAAAGACGGGAGTTGCCTTACCAAGTGGGAGGTCAGTCTAACAAGACAATTCAATTAATAGTAGGATACCAAGGGAGGAAAAAAAATCACTTTTGTAGTGGTAGTCACCTACTACAAGACAGGCTCAACAAAGAAAGTAACAGAACACCACCTACAGCCCCAACTAAAACCTCTCCAGCGCATCATCAAGGATCTACAACCTATCCTGAAGGATGATCCCTCATTCTCTCAGACCTTAGGAGACAGGCCAGTCCTCACTTACAGACAGCCCCCCAACCTGAAGCAAATACTCACCAGCAACTACACACCACACAATAAAAACACCAACCCAGGAACCAAACCCTGCAACAAACCCCGGTGCCAACTCTGTCCACATATCTATTTGAGGGACACCATCACAGGATCTAACCACAT